>NC_050098.1:96508206-96808206 GCF_902167145.1 Zea mays | reverse complement strand
GCCCATCATCGACATCTCGAATTTCTGCGTCATCACCCTGCTAAACTCTTCACAAGACTTTTGGTTAGTAGAACCAAATATTATGTCATCGACATAAATTTGGCACACAAACAAATCACCATCACATGTCTTAGTGAACAGAGTTGGATCGGCTTTCCCAACCTTGAAAGCATTAGCAAGTAAAAAGTCTCTAAGGCATTCATACCATGCTCTTGGGGCTTGCTTAAGTCCATAGAGCGCCTTAGAGAGCTTACACACGTGGTCGGGGTACCGTTCATCCTCGAAGCCAGGGGGTTGCTCCACGTACACCTCCTCCTTGATTGGCCCATTGAGGAAAGCGCTCTTCACATCCATTTGGTACAACCTGAAAGAATGGTGAGCGGCATATGCTAGCAAGATTCGAATTGACTCTAGCCTAGCCACAGGAGCAAAAGTCTCCTCGAAATCCAAACCTGCGACTTGGGCATAACCTTTTGCCACAAGTCGAGCCTTGTTTCTCGTCACCACCCCGTGCTCGTCCTGTTTGTTGCGGAACACCCACTTGGTTCCCACAACATTTTGCTTTGGACGAGGCACCAGTGTCCAAACTTCATTGCGCTTGAAGTTGTTGAGCTCCTCCTGCATGGCCAATACCCAATCCGGATCTAGCAAGGCCTCCTCTACCCTGAAAGGCTCAATAGAAGAGACAAAGGAGTAATGCTCACAAAAATTAGCTAATCGATATCGAGTAGTTACTCCCTTGCTAATGTCACCCAGAATTTGATCGACGGGATGATCCCTTTGAATCATCGCTCGAACTTGGGTTGGAGGTGCCGGTTGCGCTTCTTCCTCCATCACTTGATCATCTTGTGCTCCCCCTTGATCAAAAGCCTCCACTTGAGGTACCTGTTCGTCATCTTCGGTTGGGGGATGCACCATAGTTGAGGAAGAAGGTTGATCTCGTTCATCTTGTTCCTGTGGCCGCACTTCTCCAATCGCCATGGTTCTTATAGCGGCTGTCGGAACATCTTCTTCATCTACATCATCACAATTAACAACTTGCTCTCTTGGAGAGCCATTAGTCTCATCAAATACAACGTCGCTAGAGACTTCAACCAAACCCGATGATTTGTTGAAGACTCTATACGCCTTTGTATTTGAGTCATAACCTAACAAAAACCCTTCTACTGCTTTGGGAGCAAATTTAGAATTTCTACCCTTCTTTACTAGAATGTAGCACTTGCTCCCAAATACACGAAAGTACGATACATTGGGTTTGTTACCGGTTAGAAGCTCATATGACGTCTTCTTGAGTAGGCGGTGAAGGTAGACCCTGTTGATGGCGTGGCAAGCCGTGTTCACGGCTTCCGACCAAAAACGCTCGGGGGTCTTGAATTCTCCAAGCATAGTCCTCGCCATGTCGATTAGCGTCCTGTTCTTCCTCTCTACCACACCATTTTGCTGTGGTGTGTAGGGAGCGGAGAACTCGTGCTTGATCCCTTCCTCCTCAAGGAACTCCTCCACTTGAAGGTTCTTGAACTCCGACCCGTTGTCGCTCCTTATCTTCTTCACCTTGAGCTCAAACTCATTTTGAGCTCTCCTGAGGAAGCGCTTGAGGGTCCCTTGGGTTTCAGACTTATCCTGCAAAAAGAACACTCAAGTGAAGCGGGAAAAGTCATCAACAATAACTAGACCATACTTACTCCCTCCTATGCTCAGATAGGCGACGGGTCCGAAGAGGTCCATGTGTAGCAGCTCCAGGGGTCTTGATGTGGTCATCACATTCTTGCTGTGATGTGCTCCTCCCACTTGTTTACCTGCTTGACAAGCTGCACAAGGTCTATCTTTTTCGAAATGTACGTTAGTCAAACCTATCACGTGTTCTCCCTTTAGAAGCTTGTGAAGGTTCTTCATCCCCACATGTGCTAAGCGGCGATGCCACAGCCAGCCCATGCTAGTCTTAGCTATTAAGCATGCATCTAGACCGGCCTCCTCTTTTGCAAAATCAACTAAATAAAGTTTGCCGTCTAATACACCCTTAAATGCTAGTGAACCATGACTTCTTCTAAAGACAGACACATCTACATTTGTAAATAGACAGTTATACCCCATGTTGCATAATTGACTAACAGATAGCAAATTATATCCAAGAGACTCTACTAAAAACACATTAGAGATAGAGTGCTCATTAGAAATTGCAATTTTACCTAACCCTTTTAGCTTGCCTTGATTCCCATCACCGAATATAATTGAATCTTGGGAATCTTTATTCTTGACGTAGGAGGTGAACATCTTCTTCTCTCCCGTCATATGGTTTGTGCATCCGCTATCAATAATCCAGCTTGAACCCCCGGATGCATAAACCTGCAAGGTAAATTTAGGCTTGGGACTTAGGTACCCAACTCTTGTTGGGTCCTACAAGGTTAGTCACAATTGTCTTAGGGACCCAAATGCAAGTTTTGTCACCCTTGCATTTTGCCCCTAATTTCCTAGCAATCACCTTTCTATCCTTTCTACAAATTGCAAAGGAAGCATTCAAAGCATGATATATTGTAGAAGGTTCATTAACTTTCCTAGGAATATTAACAACATCTCTTCTAGGCATATTATGAACAACATTCCTTCTACCAACATTTCTATCATGCACATATGAAGAACTAGAAGCAAACATAGCATGAGAAAAATCATCGCAAGCATTATAACTCCTATAAGCATTTCTAGTTTGTCTTCTATCATTATACAAAAAGGCATGGTTCTTTTTAGCACTAGTAGCCATAGGGGCCTTCCCTTTCTCCTTAGCGGGAATGGGAGCCTTATGGCTTGTTAAGTTCTTGACTTCCCTCTTGAAGCCAAGTCCATCCTTAATTGAGGGTGTTAAGGCCCATAAGGCCCATATTGCCTATATGCCTATATATATGCTACAGTACCCGTGGGGGTGATCATCTCGCCTAATCCAAGGTTAGTCACATGGTATCAGAGGAGGTCACGATTAGGGTTTCTTAGATTTTTTTTTCCAGCCACCATCTCTCCTTCCGGCCGCCGTCGCGGTCTTCTCCGCCGCCGTCGCGGCCCTACCGCCTGCGGCCTCATCTGCGCGGATCCCGCCCGCTGCCGTCCAGATCCGGCCGCCGCCGCCACCCAGATCCGTCCGCCGCCGCCGTCCAGATCAGCGCCGCCGCTGCCCAGATCCGGCCGCCGCTGCCCAGATCCGTCCGCCGCTGCCGTCCAGATCCGGCCGCCGCTGCCGTCCAGATCCGGCCGCCGCCGCCACCCAGATCCGGCCGCCGCCGCCGTCCAGATCCGCGCCGCCGCTGCCCAGATCCGGCCGCCGCCCGTTCGCTGGACTGCGAGCTCGTCTGCGCCGCCCTCGTCCAGATCTGCGCCGCTGCCCATCCGCCGTCGCGGATCTCGTCCAGTTCCGCGGTCATCCTCGCGGATCCTGGCTGCTGCCCATTCGCGGATCTACCCTTCCTGGCCGCCGCTGTCCACTGCTGTCCGCCCCTGGTCGCCGTGCCTGCTGCGCCAGGGCGCAGTTCCCAGCAGTGCTGTCCACTGCTGTCCGCTGCTGTCCGCCGTGCCTGCTGCGCCAAGGCGCAGTTCCCAGCAGTGCTGCGCCAGGCTGCTGTTCCCAGCAGTGCTGCGCCAGGCTGCTCAACAATCTGCGGATCCGTCGCCGTCAACTGCACCCTGCCTCGTCGCCATCTGCGCCGTGCGTCGGTGGCTGCCATTGCGGGCAGACTGATCAACTCGGCTTCTGCGACCAAGACCTTCGTCAACTCGTCCAACTCGGACTGCTGTCAGCTGCGGTTACTCTGGTTTACTTGGTTTCCAGTCTCCTGTTCTTCCTGTTTTTCATTGAATTCAACATGACGACAAATGCTATCGTGGTCAATATCACTCTTGATGGACACAATTATCCGGAATGGGCTTTCTGTGTTGAGACTGCACTCAGAGGACATGGATTACTCTTTCATTTGACTGATGCGGCACCCATACTTGCGGATGATCGTCGCAATGCTGCTGATATCAAAACATGGCAGCTTAATGATGGTAAAGTGATGGCTGCTATGGTGAACAGCGTCAAACCGTCTATGATTATGAGTTTGTCTAAATTTAAAACTGCCAAAGCCATCTGGTCTCATTTGAAGGAGCGTTTTGTTCAGGACAGTGGTGCTCTATTACACACTCTCATGCAACAGACACATGTTATTGAGCAAAATGATATGAGCATTGATGAGTACTACTCAGCCTTTGATCGTCTGATGAGTGCTTTGACATCTATGGTGCCAGCCTGTACTGCTGATCCGTGTCCTGCTCATCAGTTTATTGAGAAGTTCTTCACTTACAGATTTGTTATGGGCGTTCGGGCCGAGTTTGATTCTCTTCGTGCTCGTTTACTTCAGGGTTCTGACACTCTCACAATGGCTAAGGCGTTGTCTGATTTACTTGCTGAAGAGACTCGTCTTCATTCTCTGTCCTCTACTGGTGGTAATCCTCACTGTGTGTTGGCTGCTGCCCAGAAACCTAAGAATATTTTTAAGCCTTGTGATCATTGTGGCAAGACCAATCATCGATCTGAGCTTTGCTTTGTCAAGTTCCCTGATAAGTTGACTGATTTCCGTGCACGACGTGCTGCTCGCGGTCGTGGTCAAGGACCATCTAATAGAGGCTCAGTTGCTGTTGCTGCCACTTCGTCCGCCTGTACTTCAGAGTCGGCCTGGGTACTTGATTCAGGAGCTTCCTTTCATGTCACATCTGATCAGTCAAAGTTGGCTTCTACTACACCAGTCACAGATGGTGCTTCAGTGCAGACAGCTGATGGTACTGTATGCCACATTACTCATAAGGGTTCTCTTTCAGATCCGCGCTTTACAGTACCTAATATTTTCTTCGTCCCTGAGCTATCTATGGATCTTCTTTCCGTAGGCCAAATTACGGATCATAATTGCTTTGTCGGATTTGATGACTCATCTTGTTTTGTACAGGACCTTCGCACAGGGGAAGTGATTGGGACTGGCCGTCGCCGTAGAGCTGCTCCTCGCCTCTACATCTTGGACTCTTTGCGGCTTCCTTCCTTGGCTACATCTCCAGCGCATGTGCTTTCAGCTACCCTTGCTTCTGTTGCGTCTTTTGCCCAGTGGCATCATCGTCTAGGTCATTTGTGTGGATCTAGATTGTCTACTCTAATAAAGTCAGGTTGCTTAGGTCATACTTCGGTTGAGTCTGATTTTCATTGTAAGGGTTGTCATCTTGGAAAACAAATACAACTTCCATATTTTACTAGTCATTCTCATTCTGTTCAACCCTTTGATTTGGTTCACTCTGATATTTGGGGTCCTGCACCTTTTGTGTCAAAAGGTGGATATAAATACTATGTTATTTTTATTGATGATCATTCTCGCTACACTTGGATTTATTTTATGAAACGCCGCTCTGAGCTGATTTCTATTTATAAAACCTTTGCTCGTATGATTCACACTCAATTTTCCACTCACATTAAAACCTTTCGTTCTGATTCTGGTGGTGAATATTTATCTGATAATTTCCGCCAGTTTTTGACTTCAGAGGGTACTCTTGCTCAGCTTTCTTGCCCTGGTGCTCATGCACAGAACGGTGTGGCTGAACGCAAACATCGTCACATTATAGAAACTGCTCGCACTTTGTTGATATCTTCTTTTGTCCCGTCACATTTTTGGGGTGAAGCAGTTTCTACTGCGGTTTACCTCATCAATAGACAACCGTCATCCAAACTCTCTGGCAAAACACCTGGTGAAGTTCTTTTCGGAACTCCTCCACGATATGACCACCTTCGAGTTTTTGGATGTACGTGTTATGTACTATTATCACCTCGTGAACGTACTAAATTGACTGCTCAATCTGTTGAGTGTGTTTTTCTTGGATATAGCCCTGAACATAAAGGCTATCGATGTTATGATTCATCTTCTCGTCGCATGCGTATTTCTCGAGATGTGAGCTTCAATGAAAATCGTCCCTTCTTTTACAACTCTTCCACTCATTCTTCTTTTTATTCCACAGAGTCTACCTCCTTCATGAGCCTTCCTCCCATTTCTGAAACTTCATCAGTATCACCACCTACTGTTTCTACTCCAGATGTCCTTATTCCCATCACACCACCTTCCACTTCCACAACATCTCCGTCTTACTCTTCCAAACCACCTGTCACTCAGACTTACATTCGTCGTCCTCGCTCTACTCCCACGGCCAGTCCTGATGACGATCCTGTTGCTGATACTTGTACTAACAATGATGACTCTCATGTTGTTTTTAATCAGGGATATCATCTTCGTGACCGTGGCACTATTGCAGCTCCAGAACGTTATGGGTTTTCCCGTGCTGGTGCAGTCATTGCTGAACCATCATCTTATAAAGAGGCGTCTGGTATACCTGAGTGGCAGCTTGCTATGACTGATGAATTAAATGCCCTTCATCGCACATGTACATGGGATGTTGTTCCGTTACCTGCTGGTGTTGTACCTATCACGTGCAAATGGGTATTCAAGGTTAAAACCAAATCTGATGGGTCTATTGAGCGATATAAAGCTCGTCTTGTGGCCAGAGGTTTTCAACAGACACAGGGTATTGACTATGATGAGACTTTTGCACCTGTGGCCCATCTGACTACTGTCCGAGCTTTACTTGCTGTTGCAGCCTCATCTTCTTGGACTATCTCTCAGATGGATGTCAAAAATGCTTTTCTTCATGGTGATTTACATGAGGAAGTCTATATGCATCCACCTCCTGGGATAGAGGTTCCATCAGGGCATGTATGTCGTCTCCGTCGAGCCTTGTATGGTCTCAAACAAGCTCCTCGTGCTTGGTTTGAGAGATTTGTTTCTGTCATCAAGGCTTGTGGTTTCTATTCTAGTGATCATGATCCTGCATTGTTCATTCATGTTTCTTCACGAGGACGCACGTTGTTATTACTTTATGTTGATGACATGTTGATTACAGGCGATGATCCAGACCATATTGCTCATGTGAAGGCGTCTCTGAGTAAGGAATTTCAAATGTCTGACTTGGGGACACTCAGTTATTTCTTGGGCATTGAAGTTTTGCAGACTCAAAATGGTATTTATCTTTCTCAGGCCAAGTACATACAAGATCTTCTTGATCGTTCTGGTCTTAGTGATACTCGCACTGTTGCCACGCCTATGGATCTACACTTATCTCTTCGTCCGACTGATGGGACACCTTTGGAGGATCCATCTCGATACAGACATCTTGTTGGCAGCTTAGTTTATCTTACTGTCACCAGGCCAGATATTGCTCATGCGGTTCAGATCTTGAGTCAGTTTGTCTCTGCTCCTACATCAGTTCATTATGGGCACTTACTTCGTGTGCTTAGATATTTACGGGGGACAAAAACACAATGTTTATTTTATGACTCAAATTCCCCACTTCAGCTTCACGCTTACTCTGATGCTACCTGGGCCAGTGATCCTACAGATCGTCGCTCCATCACTGGTTACTGTATTCTTCTTGGATCATCCCCTATTGCTTGGAAATCCAAGAAGCAAGCTGCTGTATCTAGATCTAGTACTGAAGCAGAACTTCGAGCCCTGGCTACTACTACTGCTGAGATTATCTGGATTCGTTGGCTCTTGGCTGATCTAGGCGTTTCTTGTGACTCGCCTACACTTCTTCGCTGTGACAACACTGGAGCTATACAAATTTGTCATGATCCAGTGAAGCGTGAACTCACAAAACACATTGGTGTTGATGTCTCATTCACTAGATCTCATTGTCATCAGAAGACCATTGATCTTCAATATGTGCCCTCAGAATTACAGCTTGCGGATTTCTTCACAAAAGCACAAACTAGGGCACAACGTCAGTTTCATCTAATCAAACTCAATGCTTCAAATCCTCCACTTCCGCCTTGAGTTTGACAGGGGGTGTTAAGGCCCATAAGGCCCATATTGCCTATATGCCTATATATATGCTACAGTACCCGTGGGGGTGATCATCTCGCCTAATCCAAGGTTAGTCACAGAGGGGTGTCTACCAATCGTGTAGGCATCCATTGCAAATTTTAGCTTATCGAACTCATTCTTGCTAGTCTTAAGTTGAGCATTAATACTAGCCAATTCATCATTAAGCTTGGAAATTGAAACTAGGTGTTTACTACAAGCATCAATGTCAATATCTTTACACCTAGTACAAATTACAACATGTTTTACACAAGAATTAGATTTATTTGCTACTTCTAATTTAGCATTTAAATCATTGTTGACACTTTCTAAAGTAGAGATGGTTTTATGACAAGTAGATAATTCACCAGAGAGTATTTCATTCCTTTTAATTTCTAGAGCAAGAGAATTTTGTGCACTAACAAATTTATCATGCTTTTCATATAAAAGATCTTCTTGTTTTTCTAGTAATCTATTCTTGTCATTCAAAGCATCAATCAACTCATTAATCTTATCTATTTTAGATCTATCTAAGCCCTTGAATAAGCATGAATAGTCTATGTCATCATCATCACTAGACTCATTATCACTAGAAGAAGCATAAGTGGAGTCTTGAGTACTCACCTTCTTCTCCCTTGCCATAAGGCATGTGTGACGCTCGTTTGGGAAAAGAGCCGATTTGTTGAAGGCAGTGGCGGCGAGTCCTTCGTCGTTGGAGTCGGACGAAGAGCAATCCGAATCCCATTCCTTTCCAAGGTGTGCTTCGCCTTTGGCCTTCTTGTAAACCTTCTTGTTCTCTCTCTTCCCATTTTTCCCTTGCTCCTGGTCACTATCATTTTCGGGACAGTTAGCAATAAAATGACCAAGCTTACCGCATTTGAAGCATGATCGCTTTCCCTTGGTCTTGGCCTTGCTTGGCTGTCCCTTTCGACCTTTTAGCGCCGTCTTGAATCTCTTGATGATGAGAGCCATCTCTTCATCATTGAGCCCGGCCGCCTCAACTTGCGCCACCTTGCTAGGTAGCGACTCCTTGCTCCTCGTTGCCTTTAGAGCAATGGGTTGAGGCTCGTGGAGTGGACCGTTCAACGCGTCGTCGACGTATCTTGCCTCCTTGATCATCATCCGCCCGCTCACGAATTTTCCAAGTACTTCCTCGGGCGTCATCATCGTGTACCTGGGATTCTCATGAATATTGTTCACGAGATGAGGATCAAGAACGGTAAAGGACCTGAGCATTAGGCGGACGACGTCGTGATCCGTCCAACGCGTGCTTCCGTAGCTCCTTATTTTGTTGATAAGGGTCTTGAGCCGGTTGTAAGTTTGAGTTGGCTCCTCTCCCCTTATCATGGCGAATCGTCCAAGCTCGCCCTCCACCAATTCCATCTTGGTGAGCATGGTGATGTCGTTCCCCTCGTGAGAGATCTTGAGGGTGTCACATATCTGCTTGACATTGTCCAAGCCGCTCACCTTATTGTACTCTTCCCTGCACAAAGACGCTAAGAGAACAGTAGTAGCTTGTGCATTTCTATGAATTTGTTCATTTATAAGCATAGGGCTATCCGAGCTATCAAATTTCATTCCATTCTCCACAATCTCCCATATGCTTGGATGGAGAGAGAATAAGTGACTACGCATTTTGTGACTCCAAAATCCGTAGTCCTCCCCATCGAAGTGTGGAGGTTTGCCAAGAGGAATGGAAAGCAAATGCGAATTCGAACTATGTTGAATACGAGAATAATCAAATGAAAAGTTCGAATTGACCGTCTTTTTGTAGTCGTTGTCATCATCCTTTTGGGAAGAGGTAGACTCATCACTATCGTCGTAGTAGATGATCTCCTTGATGCGCCTTGTCTTCTTCTTCTTCCCTTCCTTCCGTCTATGCCCCGAGCCGGAGTCGTTGGATTTGTCATCTTTTGGGTCGTTGACGAAGAACTCCTTTTCCTTGTCGTTGATCACTATTCCCTTCCCCTTAGGATCCATCTCTTCGGGCGGTAAGTCCCTTTGTGAAGAGAAACGGCTCTGATACCAATTGAGAGCACCTAGAGGGGGGGGTGAATAGGTGATCCTGTAAAAACTTAACTTATAGCCACAAAAACTTGTTAGGGGTTAGCACAATAATTGCCAAGTGGCTAAAGAGGAGATCTTGCACAATACGACAATCACAGAGAATTCAACACAAAGTAGACACGGTGATTTATCCCGTGGTTCGGCCAAGTACAAAACTTGCCTACTCCACGTTGTGGCGTCCCAACGGACGAGGGTTGCAATCAACCCCTCTCAAGCGGTCCAAAGACCCACTTGAATACCACGGTATTTTGCCTTGCTTATCTTTATCCCACTTGCGAGGAATCTCCACAGATTGGAGTCTCTCGCCCTTACACTTAAGATTCACAAAGAAGCACGGAGTAAGGGAGGGAAGCAACACACACAAATCCACAGCGAAATGCGCACACACACGGCCAAGATTCGAGCTCAAAGACTATCTCACAGTTTCTCACAAGAACGGAGCTCGAATCACTTAGAATCACAAACGAATGCGCAAAGACTTAGTGTGGATGATCAAGAATGCTCAAGAGTTGCTTGGTGTGCTTGGTGTATCCCTCCATGCGCCTAGGGGTCCCTTTTATAGCCCCAAGGCAGCTAGGAGCCGTTGAGAACAAATCTGGAAGGCCATCTTTGCCTTCTGTCGTCGGGCGCACCGGACAGTCCGGTGCACACCGGACAGTGTCCGGTGCCCGATTCCTTTCCTTAATTGGCGAAGCCGACCGTTGCAGATGCGGGAGCCGTTGGCGCACCGGACAGTCCGGTGCCCCCTTCCGACCGTTGGCTCGGCCACGTGTCCTGCGCTGATCGCGCGGCCGACCGTTGGCCCTGGCCGACCGTTGGCTCACCGGACAGTCCGGTGCACACCGGACAGTCCGGTGAATTTTAGCCGTACGCCGTCAGCAAATTCCTGAGAGCGGTCTCTTCGGCCGAGGCAGCCTGGTGCACCGGACACTGTCCGGTGCACCACCGGACAGTCCGGTGCCCCAGACCGAAACAGCCTCTTGGCTGTACACAGCCAACTTTCTTCTTCTCTTCTTCTTCCTGTTTCTAATACTTAGACAAGTATATTAGTACATAAAACCAATGTACTAAGACTTAGAAACATACCTTTGCTCTAGATTTGCACTTTGTTCATCCATGGGCATTGATTCACATTTAAGCACTTGTGTTGACACTCAATCACCAAAATACTTAGAAATGGCCCAAGGGCACATTTCCCTTTCAGCCATTCGTCATCGCCAAAGTTCTGAAGCCCGGAACATACAAGCTGGCCAACAATCAAGACGAGGTCTACGGCAACGCTTGGAACATCAAACAGCTACGTCGCTTCTACCCTTAAGATGTTTTCAAGTTGTTCATATACCTCGCACCCACGCAAAGTTTAGTCATCAAGGAAGGGTCGGCCTCGCCTCGGCAAAGCCCGACCCTCCCTCGGGGGCTAAAAGGGGGGGACCCCCTCTGCGTCGAAATTTTCTCGAAAAAAGATCCCTTTTAGCAGAATATCTTTCGTGCTTTTTGACTACTTCGAAAAGCGGATCCTGGAAACGACGGAGTACAAGTAAGCAGCCAAGGCTGATCGAGCCGAGGGACTCCTACGCCTCCGGGATACGGATACCTCACTCATCACCTTCTGCGATAAGTAACTCGCGTTCGGATAAAGTGACTCCGCGGACCGAACAAGTCTTTACGTTCGGAAGCTCTTCTGCCGAAGCGGTCCTTCAAGCCTTCTCGACTGAATCGGTGACAGGGCTTCATGGACGGGTGAAAGTACGCGTAAGCGGCAAGGCCGATCGAGCCGAGGGACTCCCACGCCTCCGGGATACGGATACCTCGCTCATCACCTTCCGCGAGAAGCAACTCTCGCTCGCACAAACATCCCTGTTACCGACAAAAAGTCCAGATGCTCGAAATAAGAGGAAAGGAGACACAGCTTTACAACGCAGCGAGGGTGTGTTCTCTGGCCTCAGCGGCCGCAGAAGGCACACACTACAAGACAATCTGATCCTGCAGGCTCGGGTCTTCACGCTGGAAGGGGGCTAGCACCCTCGACATCGACGACACCTTCAGTGAGGTCCGACCCAGCCTCGGACGGCGACGCGGTCCGGGGACTCCTCCGGGAATCCGGCCCGAGCAGGCGGCTCGGCCGGTCACCCCTGAGGCCTCGGCCAACCATCCTCCAAGGGCGCCAGCCCGACCCGAGGCCTCGGCTGGTCAACTTCGGCGTCGGTCCCGCTGACGGACAACCCGGCTAGGCTCCGGCCAACCAGGTTCTCACTTTCGAGCCAACTCCGCCTCTGTTCGTACTGATATCGCTACCCCTGGCCTCGGCTCATCGAAGAGCGGCCAAAGGGTCTCTTTAACTAAGCTAGAGGAGCCTCAGACAACAAGGCCGATCGAACCGAGGGACTCCTACGCCTCCGGGATACGGATACCTCACTCGTCACCTTGACACGGGGCGACTCATGCTTGGTGAAGCGGTTCAGATAATCAACAGGCGAGACTTAGTGCTCGAAAATGAGGAAAAAACACGGCTCCGTGCCGAAATTACATACATGTTCAGGCCTCGACAGCCACAATGAACAAAAACACTGCATTCAAAGTGCCCTTACAAACGGAACTCCGGTTCCCCCTCCGCAGGTACGAACAACCCCACTCCATGGGGGCGGGCCTGCGGAGCAACAGAAGACCGACGAACGGCGCGCCGTCACCTGCTCCAGCAGCGGCGACGACGACGACTTCTGCTCCGGGGGGCCGAACAGCGGCAACGCTGACCTCAGGGTGGATGCTGCTGCCAGGAGGCCCCCGCCCATGCCAAAACTCGTGAGGCAGGACAGGCAGAAGGCCGTAGAGTTGGAGGTCAGTCCGTGGCCGGCCCTGGCTATCACGCCGGCGGAAGAACCTCTTCCAGCTGCCGTGGCAGACGCCGGCGCCGCGAGCGGCTCCGAAGCCACTTGCGCCCGAAAGCCGGGCACGCTGCAGCTGCCAGCGCCACGGACGACACCCGCTCCTCCCCCCATCACTGAGTGAAGGAGCGGACCACCGCCCACGCAGGGGCCGACCCCAACTCGACGCACTCCCCTCCCCAGCCTTGGTGATAAAAATCCTTGAGGCTGAGGGAGGGGGAGGGGCCGCAGCCCGGCTCGCTTTCCCCCACCATCAAGCCGAAGGTCACCATGTTGGGTGACCGCCGGTGGAGGGGTGCAGCCGGGCTGCGTGATGAAAATCCTTGAAGCCGAACGATGGCTGAAAGGTACCAACTCCCACGGAGTTGCGTTCCTCCAACGATGAGGCGGAAAGACGGCGGGTACCCCCCATCCGGGGGCTTGGAAGATGGAAAGACACGACGCATAAGGGAGGAAGAAGACATGGTCGCCTTCCGAAAGGGGTCACCCTCCTTTTAAAGGCAACCCTCCCTACGTGCGCCCTCAAACGTCACGGGCTGAGTCTTCTCCAACACGCTCCAAGGCCCTCCCCTGCGGCGCGGGGGCTGGGTCCCGCATGTCATGCAAACCGGCTCAGAGCAGAAGAAGCCAAAGCGCCGCGCGTGGTGCACACAACCGCCCAGCGGTTACAAGCGACCCCCCACTTTGGCCCAGACCAACGGGCGGAAGGGGCAGGCGGCCATGCAGGCGGCATGCAACCGCGCCAGGTGGACGCGCTTCTCCGACTCCCAACGCGCCAGCATGGAGGCCCAGGCCCACGCGTCACGCAACCGGCGCGCCGGATGCTGCATGCAGGTAACTGCACCGCCACTTGCGCCACCACCGCGCCTCTTCGGTTGTGGAACCAATACCGCGACTCGAGGCGGCCCAGCGCACGACCCAGCAGCGCCAGCCTGGCGCGACGGTCAATGCGGCCGAAAGTGGGCCAGCAGTAATGACGGTGGCGGGCGGGCGGGAGCAGCGGTCACGTCGTCAGCCAGGCTCACGTCCCATCCAGGGGCAGCAAGAGAGCCCCCTCTCACGGCGTGAAGACGGCGTGCCCGTGATCCGTCCCTCGAACGGCTCGCGCACGCGCAACGGCCGCCCCGCCAACCAATCGCCCCGTCGCATTAACTCCGCGGCGGGACAGGCGGCGCTTCTGGCAGGAGAAGCGGGCGACGCTTCGCCTTCGCCGCAATAACCGCGCCAAAAAAGGTACGCCACGTCGTTCGATTTCGTATCCTTTTCCTTTTTTCCTCTTTCTCTATCTCTTGCAACAGGGACCGAGAAAGGGGGATACCCCGAAAAGGATCCTTCCCTGTGAAGGAACCGGGCTCCGAGCCCCCCTACTGATCAGAGGTTCGAAGGCTGGCCCTCCGAGGGGTTCAACAGTCGCCTCAGATCGCGTGGGCCCTACACCCACTACTGGTCAGAGGTTCGAAGGCCGGCCCCCCGAAGGGCTCCACGGCCGCCTCAGGCTACTCGGGCTCCGCGCCCATTACTGATCAGGGGTTCGAAGGCTGGCCCCCGAAGGGTTCACAGTCGCCCCAGATGCCGAGCGAGGGATGACCAGGGGTACGTTCGATACATAACCAAGGCTCGGGCTGCGCTCCCGAGGTACCCTAGGACATTTCCGAGAACAGCGGGAGCGATCTTGTAACGGAATCCCATCGGAGGGAGGCATCGAGCCCTCGGACCCCGTCGCCAGGGGACCGGGTCCGGCAGATCACCCGCAGGTATTTTTGGGCGTGCCTCTGGGCCCCTATCCGACCCCCAACGAACGGGGCACGGACGTCCACTCGGATTACCCGCTTGCAGCTCACCGGAGACACCATGTTCGGTGCCCATCGAGGGTAACATGGCGCACTCCCCCCTCCTCCTTGCGGAAAGGCGACGTAGGGGCGTATGTAAAAAAGCCGAGTCTGTCCCTGATCGCCCTCTCGCCCTGTGCGGAGGCTCGGGGGCTGCTCTCGCAAACCCGGCTCCGGCCGAACCGTTGACAACGTCAACATACCAGCCCGAGAGCTTGGGCCCCGACCGTGCACCCGGGCTACGGCCAGTTCGCATGAGGGAACAACCAGACCCGCCGAAGCATTACGCAAGGCATTAAGACCTCGAAGGAGTGAAACCACTCCTCCGAGGCCTCGGGGGCTACACCCGGCGGGTGCGCTCGCGCGCACCCACCGGAACAAAATGCAACCGAGAAAGGCTGGTCCCCTTGCAAAAAAGTGCGACGAAAGCCTCCAAGCGAGTGTTAACACTCCCTTCGAGGCTCGGGGGCTACTGTCGGGGACCATAATTAGGGGTACCCCCAAGACGCCTAATTCTCAGCTGGTAACCCCCATCAGCATAAAGCTGCAGAGGCCTGATGGGTGCGATTAAGTCAGGGATCAGTCCGTACGAGCGACTCGATCACGCCTCGCCCGAGCCTAGCCTCGGGCAAGGGCAGCCGACCCCTAGGGATCTCCGTCTCGCCCGAGGCCCCCCTTTAACGGCGGACACATCCCCGGCTCGCCCGAGGCCTTGCCTTCGCTAAGAAGCAATCCTGACTAAATCGCCGCACCGACCGACCAAGTCGCAGGAGCATTTAACGCAAAGGTGGCCTGACACCTTTATCCTGACGCGCGCCCCCCGGCAGAGCCGAAGTGACCGCCGTCACTTCACCGCTCCACTGACCGGTCTGACAGAAGGACAGCGCCGCCTGCGCCACTCCGACTGCAGTGCCACTTGACAGAGTGAGACTGACAGGCAGTCAGGCCCTGCCAAAGGCGCCATAGGAAACTCCGCTCCGCCCGACCCAGGGCTCGGACTCAGGCTAAGCCCCGGAAGACGGCGATCTCCGCTTCGCCCGACCCAGGGCTCGGACTCGGGCTAAGCCCCGGAAGACGGCGATCTCCGCTCCGCCCGACCCAGGGCTCGGACTCGGGCTAAGCCCCGGAACACGGCGATCTCCGCTCCGCCCGACCCAGGGCTCGGACTCGGGCTAAGACCCGGAAGACGGCGAACTCCGCTCCGCCCGACCCAGGGCTCGGACTCGGGCTAAGACCCGGAAGACGGCGAACTCCGCTCCGCCCGACCCAGGGCTCGGACTCGGGCTAAGACCCGGAAGACGGCGAACTCCGCTCCGTCCGACCCAGGGCTCGGACTCGGGCTAAGACCCGGAAGACGGCGAACTCCGCTCCGTCCGACCCAGGGCTCGGACTCGGGCTAAGACCCGGAAGACGGCGAACTCCGCTCCGTCCGACCCAGGGCTCGGACTCCGCCCTGGCCTCTACCGAACGACCTCCGCCTCGCCCGACCCAGGGGCTCGGGCTCGGCCTCGGCAACGGAAGACAGACTCGACCCCAGCTTCGGAGGAGCCCCCACGTCGCCCGGCCTCGGGCGCGGGCCCGCCACGTCAACAGGGAGCGCCATCATCACCCTACCCCAAGCCGACTCGGGCCGCAGAGAACAAGACCGGTGTCCCATCTGGCTAGCTCCACCAGATAGGCAATGATGGTGCCCCGCGTGCCCTGTGACGATGGCGGCTCTCAGCTCCCTTACGGAAGCAGGGGGACGTCAGCAAGGACTCGACCGCTCCGACAGCTGTCCCTCCGCCAAGCTCCGTTGCTCCTCCGACAGTCACGACATCACACCAGCAGGGTGCCAAGATCTCTCCGGCTGCCACATTGGCATGTACTTAGGGCGCTAGCTCTCCCTCCGCTAGACACGTAGCACTCTGCTACACCCCCATCGTACACCTGGATCCTCTCCTTACGACTATAAAAGGAAGGACCAGGGCCTTCTTAGAGAGGGTTGGCCGCGCGGGAACGAGGACGGGACAGGCGCTCTCCTGGGGCCGCTCGCTTCCCTCACCCGCGTGGACGCTTGTAACCCCCTACTGCAAGCGCACCCGACCTGGGCGCGGGACGAACACGAAGGCCGCGGGATTTCCACCTCTCTCACGCCCGTCTCCGGCCACCTCGCCTTCCCCCCTTCGCGCTCGCCCACGCGCTCGACCCATCTGGGCTGGGGCACGCGGCACACTCACTCGTCGGATTAGGGACCCCCCGGTCTCGAAACGCCGACAGTTAGGGTGAACCAACGAAGGCGGCGATGAAGGGGGAGGGCGACGGGGCGGGTCCAGCCGAGCAGGGGCCTGCGCCGGACCTGGCAAGGGGTGTTGACGGCACCGTGACGGGAGAAGTTCGAAGGGTGGTGCTACAAGGTGCTGCTGGTCGAGGTGATCGACACTAGGGAGAGAACGTCGGCGCGCGCCCGCAGGCTCACGAATCAAGCGACGCAGACACAGGGGGGCACGGATCCAGTGGCGCTGCTTGGGAGGCCGGGGAAGGGGGGCGCCCACGGCCAGTGAGGCGGCATGCGTGCAGCCAGGGAAGAGGAGGGGCTGGCCGGCATGAGGGGAGGGGCGGCCATGACGCCGGGCTGCAGGAAAGGGGCGACCGCGGGGAGGGGAGGTCCAGCGGCTGGGAGAAAGGAGGGGGAGCTGGATGGAGGAGGAAGGAGGTCCCTGCGCCCATGGAGTTGGGAGGTCGCCGGACCTGGGCGCTCCCTGGCCAAGGGCTGGGAAGAGCAGGGGGAAGGCCGACGTTGAGGGGACGCGGCTCCTTGGACAGGTCAAACGCGGCGCCCTTCAAGCGCAGCTCCTGCACGGCCCGCGCGAGTGCGCGCGCATCACCGCGGTCCCGGCACAGCCGCGCCGCGGCGCGCCAGTAGGCGCCCACCAGGAGCTGCACGGCCGCGGCGAGCGCGAGGGACGCTGCCAGGGACAGGGACGACGACGCCCACCACCTCCTGCACGCGGCAGAAGGGGAGGTGGTGGCCGCGGCGACCACGGACGCGGCGAAGAGGAGCGCGAGGGAAAGGCCGTGAAAGGCGAGGAAGGCCGCGCAGAGGTAGAAGGCGTCCCGACGCGCCGCGTCCATGTGCGCCTCCAGCGCGCACGCGCGGCGGCCCAGGCGGTCCTCCTCCCGCTGCCACAGCTTCAGCAGCAGCAGGTGCCCCTCGCTCGCCGCGATCTCCCCGAGGCGGTGACCCTCGCCCGCCGCCGTGCTCGCCATGGGCTCCCTCCCCCTCTTCGCCGGTCCTGCTCTGCGCTGCTGCCGCTATCCTGGCCGCGGGTGTAGAAGTGTAAAGTGGATTGTATTGCATAGAGGTGGACTACAATATATAGAGACACAGGAAACCCTAACCCTAATGGGCCGACAACCCAACAGTGGTGCCAGCCCACACACACAGAGTCTAACAATAATCTAAATGTATAACTGTGCATTAAAGGTTTATTCAATTCGAATAGTTGGTATTGAAACTTGATACAAATAAATGTAGGGAAAATAATTTTATTGTTGCCATTTGAAAATTAGATTCTTTTTTTTACTATTGTGTGTGACTGTGTGGTGTTTGTGTTGTAATGGGGTTCTTTCCCCTTTTCTTCTCTTAAATTAATACAAAGATGCGCAACTCTTGTGCGCATTCCAGAATTTTTTTTAAGGCTCATGTCAAACTTTCACTCATTTTTGAGATATGAAATCTTAAATGTGTACATTCTACATATAAAAGTGCACATTCATACCTCAATGAGAAAGTCATCTCTGATGTCCCCTCTATCCACAAATGTATGCGTTTATAGCATAATCCACCCCTCATCCCCCTCGTTAAATTAATCTAATTAGGGTCTGCTAATGTAATATTGCTATTTAAAAATTTAATAGGGCGTGGCCTTTATGGCACTACAAAAGGTAGGCGTTAATTTCATACTGTCTAGTCTTAGTGATTGATTGCAGGTCACAATCATTTCCTTTCTACGTCTACTTAATATGTCCTAAGCATCAAAGAAATACTTACACCTGTGGATGTTTGGAATAGTTTCTTAAAATGATTGTAATCTTGTTCCTAGGTAATCAATAAACCACTCTCTTTCTCATAAAGAAAAAAGGGCTTAGCCAATGGTTTGCCTTGAGTTTGTAGCTATCCCAACACCACACGTGTTTTAAACCATAAAACCAAGAAAACGTTGTATCAGAAGATCCGATGTTTTTCGCTAGGAGCGAGAAATAAATATAATTGGGTCGACAAAAAAAGTGAAGCAATGCCCTGTCACTTTGATCTCGACATCATTTTTAATAGCAGTACTAGAAATTAAATAATTCTAGAGCTTTTATGTTCTTTTATATTTTCCAGTTCCAATTATACTGTGAACTTTCCATTTGCTTCTTTGTGTTGTGACTTTGTGCCCATCTTTCAGAAAACAAGGAGGTTACCCGACAAGCTTGTTCACCAGGTTGTAAATGGTAATGGTGACAAACCCTTGCAATAGCTGTTCATCAATACTTGTATTTATTTTATAAAGGTGGTATGGAGGATGAATATATCTCAAGTGAATGCCATGTTGAGCTGGCATACCGAAGATAAGATTATTTGCCCTGTACGGTAGACATGTGGACTTGCCCTGTACGTCAGACATGTTGACATCTGCAGGCAAATTAATGTTGAACAAATGTGATTGGTCTAATTGAAAAATAATTATTCTGAATAAATATTAATTGTTTTGAGCGAAACTGAATAAATCTTAAATGACTATTTATGTATATGATAACCGATGGAATTTTAAGGCCTATTTGGTGGGCCTCTGGACTCAGTTTCAGATATGAATTCTTTGGAGGAACGTTTCTCTACACCGTTTGGTTGGCCACTCGAATTCAAATTTTGAAAAGAGGAGAATCTCTATCCCTAATTCACCACTTAATAAGTCCAAACAACAAATTACCCACAGCCATTTTCCACCATTAAAACTAATCCTCTAGATTACCTCTCCTCTCCCCTCAATCACATCCAACGATTAGTGTTCTTTGGATCATCTATGATCACTCACCATCCCTCACCCCTCACATCTACCCTCCTCAGCACCAGCCCTTGCCAACACCCCACGCCGCCTAAACAATCACCCTCAATCGAGTCGCCTGGACAATCGTCCCTAACCGCAATCACGCCACGATAACACTGCAACACGTCTACGGTGACAATGTCGCGACCTCGGCCTCCATGTGGACAACGTCGCCGCTGCCCTAAGCCCGCCTCGCAGTCTGCTTGGACGATTGAGGCCTTGGCGCGCACTACATCGTGCTTCCAGGCTATGGCCCCACCTGCCTCGGCTCTCTGCCGCCCCGCCCTGCTCGCCATCGCTGGCTCCACATCTATTTGGTAATGACATGGGCACTCTTTGCATGTTGGGCACAGAAGTCGCAGAGCCCATCATCCGCCGGATGCCCCCTCCCTGCTCTTCTGGGTTAGCAAAAATCGATCTCCTCCCTCTTCTCCTCTGGTTCGAGCAAACAACACCCGAACTCACCCTCTTCTACAATCGTGATGGGGAGGACATTGACAAGATTCGTTTACCAATTGCCATACCTTTTGACTGTACTCTAGCTTACAAATAGATGCAAACAAAGTGTTCGATGAAATGGCCAAAAGGAAGAACCGTCAAATTTTCTACGCTCTAGGTCTGACCATGGCAGCCATGACAGCAAGCTGCTCAAGACCTTCAGCCACGTGGAGCCCACAAGTTTATGAACTAACAAGCATGCCATGGTTGGTTGATGAAGTTCATGTTTCTTCTATTGTTCTATTTGTTCCAATCAGGTTTGGAGAGCAACATTGAGGGGCATCTGACTGGTGATTTGGGCGGAAATGGGGTGTGTATGAGTTGTCAGTGAAATGCCTTCTGCTGATTGACTCAAATTACACTTGTCTTCTTTGGTATCTATATGAAGAATATTCACTTTTTATTTTTGTTATATTAAGAGCAGGAGTTTATGTGGCCTTCGAGTTTAGGGATGGAGGATCTCATTTATCTTGGCAAGGATGTTCTTAAGGTCTGTTCTTTCATACTTGATATATATGCTAGACACCATAGTCATGTTTTGTTCATGTTGTTATAGAGAGTTGCTACTTGTGTATACCTCTAACTACTCATGCAGCTGACTCTAGACTTTGATCTGCATCTAGAGGGCTTCACTTATGTGCATTGACCTGACAGATTTCCAAACTATGTCACCTTCTGAAAGTTGGAGAAGAATGCTTGCAACTAACAAATTTAACTCGCCTCACTCCTCACTTGTTTATCTACGGCTCTAGGTTTAGGTGCGGCAATGGCGGTGGTGATCCACTCCCTTTGCAATCATCGAGAGACCGGGACCGACAAGTTCATGGCTGTTGGGGGCCTTCCTCTTCCGAAGGTCCTCAAAGGTACGACTAACCTTTTGTTTTTAGTATATTATTAAATATTACAGGAGCTTCGTCATAAGAAAAACTTCGTCATGAATATCTTTTTCCCCGCCGAAGGTCCTCGATACGAAGACATTGTTTGAAAACGATAACAACGAATGCCGAAGCTACAACTGAAGGATAACAGCTTCAACTTAGGATAGCAACGAAGGTCAAGCATAATGCCGAGCCGAAGAAGAAAAGACTAGTTGATCCCTGGTGATTTATGTTACGATTATGTGTATATGTTAAGGTCATAAATGTATTGTTATCCGGGCTGCGTCCCGTGCCTATAAATTGGTGAATAGTACCACGTACCGTTTACGTTGGATTGTAATCATTCTCGCATCAGCACCTTCAAACAAGTCGAAGGTATCAATGTAATATAAATCCTATTAATATTCATATGTTTATCATGAAATAAATATAGGCTTCTGACTTCGTCAGCAGACCGTTTACGTTGCTCTTGTATTGAATGTGAAGTGTAAGAGGCTTGAATGGTGGTGGTTGGGGGTATTTATAGCCCCAACCACTATTCTAGCCGTTGCTGTCGATGGGCACACCGGACAGTTCGGTGTTGCATCGGACATGGTACTATTCAATGTCCGGTGCCTGCCACGTCAGCAGACCGTTGGAGTTTGGAGCGGTTGATAGTTGAAGTCCTTTGTCCTCTTGCGGCACCAGACATGTCCGGTGTGTTCTGACTTCGCAGCTTTGACTTCTGACTTGCGCACTGTGCGCTTTTACTGTTCATCGCAGTCGACCGTTGCGCGGAGTTGACCTTTGCTCCATTGGCTCACCGGACATTCCGGTGAATTATAGCAAAGCGTCTCCCAGAGAATCCCGTGAGTGGCCAGTTCGTGGAGTGCTCGGCCTGGGCACCAGACAGTGTCTGGTGCGCCACTGGCAGCATCATTGCTAGTCTTTGCTCTAATCTTTGTTGAGTCCCCAACTTACTTTCTTTGTTGGTTTATGTTGACCTTTATGCACCTGAGATAAATGATAACTAGGCAAACTAGATAGTCTATGTGGTTTGTGATGGACGTCAAACACCAAAATCGATTATAGGAAATGTTTTAAATTCATTTCCCTTTCAATCTCCTCCTTTTTGGTGATTGATGCCAACACAAATCAAAGCAAATATAAAGTGTAGAAATGTAACTAGTTTACAATTATGACAGATGTGCATAGGTTACTTAGATTTAAACTAATTGAAAGGATTCCTACATATGTCTAAGTAAATGTGATTGCTTTCTTCTATTATAACATTTTGGACCATATTTGCACCACTCAGGTTGTTTTTGCAAATCTTTTGAAAAAGTCTTTTCAAATCCTTCTGCAAATAGCCAATGGTATAAGAATATGATTTCAAAAAGCACTTCTCAAGATTTTGAAAATTCTCCCCCTGTTTCAAATGTTTTTCCTTTGGCTAACTAAAAGCTCCCCCTGAAGAAGTTCTCCCTTAGCTGTCAAGAGGGTTTTTGCAATTGAAATAATTTCTTCCCCTTTGTGAAATAGTTTTAAAATGAGTGGTGGTGTGGTCCTTTTGCTTTGGGCCTAATAATTTGTCCCCCTTTGGCATTAAGCGCCAAAAACGAAGAACTTTAGAGGCCTATTAATTCCCCCTTTTGGTAAAAAGATATGAGTGAAAGTTCATACCAATTGGAAGTTTATGAGTAAGGCAACGGATAAATGATACCGATAGAGTTGGAGTGGAAGTCTTGCCTTTGCCGAATACTCCATTTCCCTTTCAATATAAGACTAATCATAGAGATGCTCATGGAATTATATTAGTCTTAGCCTTGGCACAAGAAGAATAAGAAATATGTATTTGTACCAAATGAAAGAGACATGATCAAAATTATATATATAAATGAGCAATGTGTGTAATGTTTCAATCAAAGTTCCAAGAATCTAAGATGTTTAGCTCATTCCTAAGCTTGTTAAAAGTTTTTTCATCCAATGGCTTGGTAAAGATATCGGCTAATTGGTTGTGGGTGCTAACATAAGCAATTTTGATATCCCCTTTTGTTGGTGATCTCTTAAAAAGTGGTACCGGATGTCTATGTGCTTAGTGCGGCTGTGTTCAACGGGATTATCCGCCATGCGGATTGCACTATTATTATCACATAGGAGAGAGACTTTGCTCAACTTGTAGCCATAGTCCCTGAGAGTTTGCCTCATCCAAAGTAATTGTGCACAACAATGTCCTGTAGCAATATACTCGGCTTCGGTGGTGGAAAGAGCTACTGAGTTTTGTTTCTTTGAAGCCCAAAATACCAAGGATCTTCCCAGAAACTGACAAATCCCTGATGTGCTCTTCCTGTCAATTTTACATCCGGCATAATCGGCATCGAAATACCCAATTAAATCAAAGATAGATCCGTTGGGGTACCAAAGCCCAAACTTAGGAGTGTACTTCCTTAGGATTTGCCTGGAACCTTGCACACATGCATACTGTAAGCATTATATCCGGTCGTGAACCTATCATCGAACGGTATACATTTTGATCTACAGATTACCTCCCGTGTCGAGGTTGAGATGCCCATTTGTTCCCATGGCTGTCTTGATGGGTTTGGCATTCTTCATTCCAAACTTTTTGAGAATATTTTGAATGTACTTAGTTTGGCTAATGAAGGTGCCCTCTTCGAGTTACTTGATTTGAAATCCAAGGAAATACTTCAACTCCCCCATCATAGACATCTCGAATTTTTGTATCATTATCCTACTAAACTGTTCACAAGAAGACTTTTTAGTAGACCAAAATATAATATCATTAACATAAATTTGGCATATAAACAATTCTTCAGCAATTGTTTTAGTGAAGAGAGTAGGGTCAACTTTACCAACTTTGAAGTCATTAGTGATAAGAAAGTCTCTCAGGCATCCATACTCTTGGAGCTTGCTTGAGCCCATAAAGCGCCTTTGAGAGCTTATAAACATGGTTAGGATACTCACTATCTTCAAAGCCGGGAGGTTGCTCAACGTATACCTCTTCCTTGATAGGGCCATTCAGGAAGGCACTCTTCACGTCCATTTGATATAACTTAAAGCCATGGTAAAAAGCATATGCAAGTAATATACGAATTGAATCAAGCCTAGCTACGGGTGCATAGGTTTCATCGAAATCCAAACCTTCGCCTTGTGAATAACCTTTTGGAACAAGTCATGCTTTGTTCCTTGTCACCACACCATGCTCATCTTGTTTGTTACGGAATACCCACTTGGTACCAACAACATTTTGGTCAGGACATGGAACTAAATGGCATATCTCCATTCCTCGTGAAGTTGTTGAGCTCCTCTTGCATTGCCATCACCCAATCCGGATCTCTTAGTGCATCCTCTATCCTGTATGGCTCAATAGAGGACACAAAAGAGTAATGTTCACAAAAATGAGCAATTCGAGATCTAGTGGTTACCCCCTTGTGAATGTCACCAAGTATAGAGTTGACGGGGTGATCTCTTTGAAATGCTTGGTGGACTCTTGGGTGTGGCGGTCTTTGGTCTTGAATTTCTTGATCATCTTCCTTGTCTTGATCATCTTCATCTCCGCCTTGATCAATCTCCTCCTCTTGAGGTGGCTCATCGTCTTGATCTTCACCCTCTTCTTCTTGAGCCTTATCCTCATCTTGAGTTGGTGGAGATGCTTGTATGGAAGATGAAGGTTGATCTTGTGCTTGTGTAGGCTCCTTGGATTCTTTTGGACACATATCCCAATGGACATGTTCCTTAGCGCGACGCATGGAGCCTCTTCATCATCTAGTTCATCAAGATCAACATGCTCCATTTGGGAGCCATTAGTCTCATCAAACACAATGTCACGAGAAACTTCAACTAATCTAGTGGACTTATTGAAGACTCTATATGCCCTTGTGTTTGAGTCATAACCAAGTAAAAAACCTTCTACTGCTTTAGTAGCAAATTTAGAATTTCTACCTCTCTTAATAAGAATAAAACATTTGCTCCCAAAAACTCTAAAATAAGAAATATTAGGCTTTTTACTGGTGAGGAGTTCATACGATGTTTTCTTAAGGATTCAGTGAAGATAGAGTCGGTTGATGGAGTAGCAAGCGGTGTTAATCGCCTCCTCCCAAAACCGATCCGGTGTCTTGTACTCATCAAGTATGACTCTTGCCATATCCAAAAGAGTTCTATTCTTCCTCTCCACTAACCCATTTTGTTGAGGTGTGTAGGGAGAAGAGAACTCATGCTTGATGCCCTCCTCCTCAAGAAATCCTTCAATTTGAGAGTTCTTGAACTCCGTTCCATTGTCACTTCTAATCTTTTTGATTCTCAATCCAAACTCATTTTAAGCTCGTATCAAAAATCTCTTTAAGGTCTCTTGGGTTTGAGATTTTTCCTGCAAAAAGAATACCCAAGTGAAGCGAGAATAATCATCCACAATAACAAGACAATACTTACTCCCGCCGATGCTTATGTAAGCGATCAGGCTAAATAGATCCATGTGGAGTAGCTCAAGCGGTCTGTCGGTCGTCATGATGTTCTTGTGTGGATGATGAGCTCCAACTTGCTTCCCTACTTGACATGCGTTACAAATCCTGTCTTTCTCAAAATGAACATTTGTTAGTCCTAAAATGTGTTCTCCCTTTAGAAGCTTGTGAAGATTCTTCATCCCAACATGGGCATGTCGGCGCTGCTAGAGACAACCCATATTAGTCTTAGCAATTAAGCAAGTGTCTAGTTCAGCATTGTTATCATTGAAATCAACTAAGTATAGCGGACCATCTAACACTCCCTTAAATGTTATTGAATCATCACTTCTTGTAAAGACAGTAACACCAACATCAGTAAATAGACAGTTGTAGCCCATTTTGCATACTTGAGAAACTGAAAGCAAGTTGTAATCTAAAGAATCTACAAGAAAAACATTAGAAATGAAATGGTCAGGAGATATAGAAATTTTACCCAAACCTTTGACCAAACCTTGATTTCCATCCCCAAATGTAATCACTCTTTGGGGATCTTTATTTTTCTCATATGAGGAGAACATTCTTTTCTCCCCTGTCATGTGGTTTATGCATCCGCTATCGATTATCCAACTTGTTCCACCGGATGCATAAACCTACAAAACAAATTTAGGTCTTGTTCTTAGGTACCCAAACGGTCTAGTGTCCTTTCACATTAGAAATAAGCACCTTGGGTACACAAACACAAGTCTTGGGACTCTTGTGTTTGCTCCCAACATATTTGGCAACTACTTTGCCTGATTTGTTAGTTAACACATAATATGCATCAAAAGTCTTAAATGAAATGTTATGCTCATTTGATGCATTTGCAGTTTTCTTTTTAGGCATTTTCATATGAGTTGAATGTCTAGAGCTAGAAGCCTCATTACTATATACAAAAGCATGATGAGAAACAATATGAGATCTTCTAGCTTGATTTTTCCTAATTTTGTGCTTAGGATAGTTTTCAGGATATAAAATGTAACCTTCTCTATCCAGAACCATGGGAGCCTTACGCTTAACAAAATTATATAGTTTGTTCTTGGGGGCATTAAGCTTGATGTTGCTTTGGCTCCCTTGTTGGAAGCCAATGCCATCCTTAACACCAGGGCGTCTCCCATTATAAAGCATGCTTCGAGCTGTTGGGGCCATGCTTCGTCGCCGAAGGTCCTGCAGGAACAAACACCTTCGGCAAATCCGTTTAAACGCAGTGCCGAAGCTACCACTCATGAAGCATCGGTACTATAACGTATAAAAGACGAAGGTTCGAACCGACTTAAAGATGAAATGACTTCTTAGTCCATAAGGGTCTGAGTCATAATTGTAATACTTTGTAAGGGGCATGATTGTAATTTCTCACAGGCTGCGTCCTGTGCCTATAAATAGATGAACAGTACTCCTTTACTGTTCACGCAATCCTGTAATCATCAACGCATTACACTGGGATTATTGCTCTTTGCCAAGGCAAAGGTATACATGTATCTAAATATTGTGTTTTAATATTTAGGTTTGAATAATAAAATATATGTATAATAATATTTGTCTTTGGTATAAATTTCTTTAATGTTTCATGTTTTATTATTGCTTATATTGTTTTATAGAGTTGATCACGAAGGTAAAACCTTCGTGGTATTTTTGCTTATGGTCTTCGTCCGAAGTACATTATGTCCTAAGGGAGATAATGCTTCAACGGACGAAGGGCATTAACATTTAACATTTTATGTTGCCTTGTTCTTGATTCATAGCATTTGAGAACAAGTCCCCAACATTGGCGCCCACCTCCAGTGAACTCACTTCCACTCTCTGAGCTGATGGCCTCGTTCAACAACAAAGCTAGCGCTGCTTCGGCTCCGAAGCTGGTGCTTCCAATAACAGGCGGTTCATGTTCAGAGCCAGCTAACAAGAAGCAGAAGAAGGAGGCACAGAGAAGGGTACAACATGTCGGGGTACAGGGACCCTTCATCAAGTCAAGATGGTCTCATATCCCAATTACCTTTTCCCAAGAGAACCTTCAGCTCAAGGATTACCCTCACAATGATGCTATGGTCATTTCTTGTGTTATCAAAGGATTTCTGGTTCACAATGTTCTGGTTGACACAGATAGTGCAACGGATATTATATTTGCTAAGGCCTTCAGACAAATGCAAGAGCCCGAAGATAAGATCCATGATGCTACACATCCCCTTTGTGGCTTCGAGGAAGGCAGATTGTAGCACTCAGCAAAATTACCATGCCAGTGACCTTCGGATTTGTCAACAATACAAGGACTGAGCAAGTTGTGTTTGACATTGTCGACATGGAGTACCCTTACAATTCAATCATTGGTCGCGGAACACTTAATGCTTTTGAAGCAATTCTTCATCCAGCATATCTTTGCATGAAGATACCTTCGGATCAAGGACCTATTACTGTTCATGGGAGTCAGGAAGCTGCCAGAAAGGCTGAGGGGAATTGGACATATTCAAAGGCAATCCACAACATAGATGAAGCCGAAGCTTGTGAACAGTACAAGTACAGAAGGGAGAAGGCTGCTTCGGCTGATCAGCCGAAACCTATGCTTTTATGCGAAGATATTACAGAACAGAAGGTGTTGCTGGGATCTCAATTGTCTGAGGAACAAGAGGAAAACTTGATAAGGTTTCTGTTCAACAACAAAGATGTCTTTGCATGGTCAGCTAACGATCTCTGTGGTGTTAACAGGGATGTTATTGAACACACGTTCAATGTCGATCAATCCTTCAGACCCAGGAAGCAAAGGCTTCGGAAAATGTCTGATGACAAGGCCAAAGGTGCTCAAAATGAAGTAAAAAGACTTCTCAGTGCCGGAGTTATCAGAGAAGTGAAGTATCCAGAATGGCTGGCTAACACTGTTATGGTAAAAAAAGGCCAATGGCAAATGGAGGATGTGTATCGATTTTACTGACCTCAACAAGGCTTGCCCGAAGGATGAGTTTCCACTGCCAAGGATAGATTCCCTAGTTGACGCAGCAGCTTCGTCAGAGCTTATGAGTATGTTAGATTGTTATTCAAGCTACCATCAAATTTGGATGAAGAAAGAGGATGAGCCAAAAACCAGCTTCATAACCCCTAGTGGAACATATTGTTATCTTCGGATGCCTGAGGGGCTCAAGAACGCTGGAGGGAGCTTCAGCAGAATGACAGCGAAGGTTCTCCATTCTCAGATAGGCAGAAATGTGCTAACCTATGTTGATGATATTATAGTAAAAAGCACCAAGAAAGAAAATCACATTGCTGATCTGCAGGAGACATTCGCTAATTTCAGACAGGCTGGTCTGAAGCTGAATCCAGAGAAGTGTGTCTTCGGAGTAAAGAAGGGGAAATTCCTTGGTTGTCTGGTCTCAACAAAGGGAATCGAAGCTAATCCAAATAAGATCGAAGCTATTCTTCGAATGGAGCCGCCAAGCACAAAGAAGGGGGCTCAACGACTAACAGGAAGACTGGCATCTCTCAATCGATTCATATCTAGATCAGCAGAGAGAAATTTGCCATTCTTCAAAGTGCTGAAGTCATCCGAAGTCTTTCAATGGGGATCAGCTCAGCAGAGAGCCTTCGAAGAGCTGAATCAATATTTGATAGACCTAACAACGTTAACTCCACCAACGCCAGGGGCTCCTTTGTTGCTGTACGTGGCAGCTTCGCATTCAGAAGTGAGTGCGGCACTTGTTCAAGAAAAACTCGAGGGACAAACCAAAAAGCAAGCCCCAATATACTTTGTCTCTGAAGTCCTTAGTCTATCAAAGAAGAATTATACAGAATTGGAGAAGGTCTTATATGCCGTCTTAATGGCATCTAGGAAGCTTCGGCATTATTTTCAAGCATATCATATAATTGTTCCTTCGTCACAACCTTTGAAGGATGTCATGAGGAACAGAGAAGCTACTGGAAGAATTGGAAAGTGGGCTGCGGAGCTCAATGAGTTCAGCATTGATTATGTGCACAGATCCTCAATACAATCCCAGGCGTTAGCAGACTTCACTGCCGATTGGACGCCAGGGGCTCAAGGAGAAGAAACAACTAAAGATACTGAAGTATGGACAGTATTTTGTGACGGTTCTTGGGGAACCTTCGGAGCAGGAGCAACTGCTGTGTTGGTTGCACCCTCCAAAGTTAAAACTTGCTACGCAGCAAGACTTGATTTTAGCTGCACAAATAATATTGCTGAGTACGAAGCTTTGCTTTTGGGTCTTTGGAAGTTAAAGGCAATGGGGATTAGAAGGGCGGTTCTTAAAACCGATTCCCAGGTTATTACTGGTCATATTGACAAGAGTTGTAAAGCAAGAGACCCGAAGCTTGAGAAATATTTAGACACGGTCCGAAGGATTGAAGCTTCCTTTGAAGGGTTTTCTGTCAAAAATATCCCTCGAGGAGAAAATGAACATGCTGATTTGCTAGCCAAGTCAGCAGCACAGGGGTTGCCCTTACCTTCGGAAGTATTTTTTGAAACAATAAAAGCACCTTCGGTTGAACTTCTTGAAAGAGCAGTCCTCAATATTTCTCCTGTTCATAGTGAAGATTGGAGAACTGAGATCATCTCTTTCCTTCAGGGTAATTTCCTTTCAGATGACAAAGCTTATAACAAGAGAATAGAGGCAAGAGCTCGACCATATGTTATAATAGAAGGGGAGCTGTACAAGCATGGAGTCTGTTCTCCGCTACTCAAATGTTTATCTAGAGCCGAAGGTATAGAATTGATGAAGGAAATACACGTAGGCCTGTGTGGATCTCACATTGGATCTAGGCCTTTGCTGGGAAAAGTTTTTCGTCAAGGATTTTATTGGCCAAAGGCAGCTTCGGATGCAGCGGAACTAGTCCAAAAGTGCGAAGGCTGTCAGAAATGCGCAAGAGATCAAAAACAGCCTTCGTCTCTGACTCAATTAATACAACCCACTTGGCCATTGCAAAGGTGGGGCCTTGATTTGTTAGGTCCGCTACCACCAGCACAAGGAAATTTAAAATATGTTGTAGTAGCAGTAGAATATTTTTCCAAGTGGATTGAGGCGAAGCCTTTAGCCACAATAACTGGTTCCGCCGAAAAATAAACACTGATTCCGCCGAAATAGAAGGCGAAAAAGCTCCTAAGGGAGGCTTACAGCGAAAAATAAACGCTGATTTCGCCGAAATAGAAGGAGAATAAGCTCCTAAGGGAGGCTTACAGCAAAAAGTCAGCGCTGATACACCGAAAAATAAACGGTGAAGCCGAAAAATAAGCGGCAAAAAGATTTGAGTCATTCCTAAGGGAATGAAAGCTATGATTATGGCTTGGAATATATATTTGGACATTCATTTGCACGATACATTACATCATGACATTTGCATTCATAAACATTCATTTAGACATACATAGGATCATTATCATCATATCATACAGAAAAGGCAGATGCTTCGACTTTGATGATAAAGCTTCGGAGAAAAACAGAAAGAAGAAATTTTCATGCTTCGTTGTGTACGAAAAGAAGGGAAGGTGTTTTTCGCCTTCGGCTCAAAAAGAAAATTTCGTCCACAGCAAAGCAGAGCGTACACGGACAAAGGGGAAAAGATATATTACAAGGTATGCACGAATTTACATAAGTTTCTTTACAATCAAATTACAAAATTTTCTCTATAATCTTCTGCAGCAAAGTCTTTCGGAACATCTGTTAAGGCTTCAGCTCGTCATTCTTTAGCTTCATCATCATGTACATATTAAAATGGAATGAGCAAAGCGCAGAGTTCAAGGAGAAGGTAAAAGTAACAAGTATAAGTTTCTCACTGGTTTAAGGTGGCTTCAAGCTTCGTCACCAGCCATTTTTCGCCCGCCGTTTATCCAAATTTGAGTCATAAACCTGTTTCCTATACTTCGAGCTAGGCTGGGAATGTCAATCAAATCTGCTGGTGACAATCTGAAGTTTGGCCTATTAACAATTTTCCCGTGCGTGCAGCTAGTCTTCAGGAAAGCAGTAGCTGTGCCTCGAGAAGCTAACAGGGCACAGAAATCGGCATGCCCAGCGATAACTTCGTCAAGTGCATCAACTTCGCCCTCAATATATTCAAAGGTGTTTGGCAGGTTTTCAACTGAAGGTGTAAACTTATCAGAGCTGGCTCCAATTGAGTGAAAGACATCCTTCAACCGCTGCACGCATCGGTTGCCGAAGTCTAAACATTTATCCTGAAGCTCTTTCAATGATTTCTGCAAACTTGAATTCTTCTCAATTTCGGTTTTAAGATTCGTTTCAAGATTCTTCTTTTCTTGCTCAGATTTTTCTGATCTTGTGAGTAATTCGCTGTTTAACCTGTCAATTTCGGCTTGAGCTTCTGCTAGCGAACCCTCCATAGAGTGGATGACGAAGTCCTTTTTCTCCAAAGCAGCTTCGTGTTCTTTGACTTTATTTTCTGGATCTTTAATTGTAGCTTCGTTTTTCTCGTCTTCTAGATCTTGTTGCATCCTCAGCACTTTACTTAATAATATAGTTTAACCGATCCTAAGGGCATGTAGATAGTTTGCAAGAATTTAATTCAACAATCTTAGCATGTAATATAGCATTCTCATCTCTAAGATTGGAAATGGAAACATTGCAAACAATTAATTCCTTAGCCTTAGCAATTAATTTTTCATTCTCATTTCTAAGGCTAGCAAGAGAGGCATTTAATTTTTCAATCTTAGAAATTGAACTAGCATTATCATTTTTAAGATTGTCAATTGAATCATCACAAACATTTGATCTCTCAACCTTAGCAATTAATTTGGCATTTTCATTTCTAAGGTTGGAAATAATATCATGGCAAGTGCTTAGCTCACTAGATAGTTTTTCACATTTTTCTACTTCTAGAGCATAAGCATTTTTAACCTTAACATGCTTCTTGTTTTCTTTAATTAGGAAGTCCTCTTGGCTATCCAAGAGTTCATCCTTCTCATGAATGACACTAATCAATTCATTTAATTTCTCCTTTTGTTGCATGTTTAGGTTGGTAAAAAGCGTTGATAGATCATCCTCATCATCACTAGCCTCATCACTAGATGTTGCATACTTAGTGGAGGACTTAGATTTTACCTTCTTCTTCTTGCCGTCCTTTGCCATGAGGCACTTGTGGCCGACGTTGGGGAAGAGGAGGCCTTTGGTGACGGCGATGTTGATGGCGTCCTCGTCGGAGGAGGAGTCGGTGGAGCTCTTGTCGGAGTCCCACTCCCGGCAAACATGGGCATCGCCGCCCTTCTTCTTGTAGTACCTCTTCTTTTCTCTTCTCTTTCCCTTCTTGTCGTCGCCCCTGTCACTATCACTTGATAATGGACATTTTGCAATAAAATGACCGGGCTTACCACACTTGTAGCACACCTTCTTGGAACGGGGCTTGTAATCTCTCCCCTTCCTTTGCTTGAGGATTTGGCGAAAGCTTTTGATGATTAAAGCCATCTCCTCGTTGTCGAGCTTGGAGGCGTCGATGGGGAGCCTACTTGATGTAGACTCTTCCTTCTTCTCCTCTGTCGCTTTGAAGGCGACGGGTTGCACCTCGGGTGTGGAGGTGGCGCCTCGCTCAATGATTTGTTTGGAGCCTTTGATCATTAGTTCAAAGCTCACAAACTTTCCTATCACTTCCTCAGGAGACATTAGTGTGTATCTAGGATCACCACGAATTAATTGAACTTGCATAGGGTTAAGGAAAACGAGTGATCTAAGAATAACCTTGACCATTTCATGGTCATCCCATTTGGTGCTCCCGAGGTTGCGCACTTGGTTTACCAAGGTCTTGAGCCGGTTGTACATCGCTTGTGGCTCCTCCTCTTGGTGAAGCATGAAGCGACCGAGCTCCCCCTCGATCGTCTCCCGCTTGGTGATCTTGGTCACCTCGTCTCCTTCGTGCGCGGTCTTGAGCATGTCCCAAATTTCCTTTGCGCTCTTCAACCCTTGCACCTTATTATACTCCTCTCGACTTAGAGAGGCAAGGAGTATAATAGTGGCTTGGGAGTTGAAGTGTTGGATTTGTTCGACCTCCTTCGAGTCGTAATCCTTGTCTCCCTTCTTTGGTACCTGCGCTCCATACTCAACAATATCCCATATGCTTTTGTGGAGTGAGGTTAGGTGATGTCTCATTTTATCACTCCACATAGAATAATCTTCACCTTCAAGCATAGGTGGTTTGCCTAATAGAACGGAAAGTAATGGAATGCGTTTTGAAATACGAGGATAGTGAAGGGGCATCTTACTATACTTCTTGCGCTCATGGCGCTTAGAAGTTGCGGATGCCGATTCCGAGCCAGAGGTAGAGGGTGATGAAGAGTCGGTCTCGTAGTAGACCACCTTCTTCATCTTCTTCTTGTCACCCTTTCGTTGGGACTTGATGGAGGAAGAGGATTCCTCCTTGTGCTTGTGGGCGGACTCCCTTGAGTGCGTTCTCCCCGAGCTTGCGGACTTGTCACTGGTCCCGATCTCCCTCTTGGCGGATGCTCCCGACATCACTTCGAGCGGTTAGGCTCTAATGAAGTACCGGGCTCTGATACCAATTGAAAGTCGCCTAGAGGGGGGTGAATAGGGCGAATCTGAAATTTACAAACTTTAAGCACAACTACAAGCAGGGGTTAGCGTTAGAATTAAATTCGAGTCCGAAAGATAGGGTGAAAACAAATCACACAAGCAAATAAGGCGGATGACACGGTGATTTGTTTTACTGAGGTTCGGTTCTTGCAAACCTACTCCCCGTTGAGGTGGTCACAAAGTCCGGGTCTCTTTCAACCCTTTCCCTCTCTCAAACTGTCACTTAGACCGAGTGAGCTTCTCTTCTCAATCAAACAGGACACTAAGTCCCCACAAGGACCACCACACAATTGGTGTATCTTGCCTTGGTTACAATTGAGTTGGAATCAAGAAAGAATGAAGAAGAAAAGCAATCCAAGCGCAAGAGCTCAAATGAACACAAATGTCTCTCTCTCTAGTCACTAATTTGTTTGGAGTGATTTCGGACTTGGGAGAGGATTTGATCTCTTTGGTTGTGTCTTGTATTGAATGCTATAGCTCTTGTATGAGGTGTGAAGGCTGAAAACTGGATGCAATGAATGGTGGGTGGTTGAGGGTAATTATAGCCCCAACCACCAAATGAGCCGTTGGTGGAGGCTGCTGTCGCATGGCGCACAGGACAGTCCGGTGCGCCACCGGACACTGTCCGGTGCGCCAGCCACGTCACCCGGCCGTTGGATTCTGACTGTTGGAGCTTCTGACTTTTGGGCCACCGGACAGTCCGGTGGTGCACCAGACAGTCACTGTTCACTGTCCGGTGCGCCTTCTGGTTCTGCTCTGACTTCTGCGCGCACTGTAGCGCATTAACTGCTGTTGCAAACGACCGTTGGCGCTGTAGTAGTCGTTGCTCCACTGGCGCACCGGACAGTCCGGTGAATTATAGCGGAGCGGCTCCCAGAATTCCCGAAGGTGAGCAGTTTGGAGTTGGGTTCCCTGGTGCACCGGACACTGTCCGGTGGCACACCGGACAGTCCAGTGCGCCAGACCAGGGCACACTTCGGTTGTCTTTTGCTCTCTTTGTTTGAACCATTTCTTTGGTCTTTTTATTGGTTTGTTGTGAACCTTTGGCACCTGTAAAACTTAAAATCTAGAGCAAACTAGTTAGTCCAATTATTTGTGTTGAGCAATTCAACCACCAAAATCAATTAGGAAAAGGTGTAAGCCTATTTCCCTTTCACCAAGGACCCTTCCTCAAATCCAAATGGTCTCATGTACCAATTACATTTTCTCAGGAAGACCTTCAACTCAAAGATTACCCCCATAATGATGCCATGGTCATATCATGTGTTATCAAAGGATTTCTGGTTCATAATGTCCTTGTAGACACATGCAGTGCAGCAAATATCATCTTCGCAAAAGCCTTCAGGCAGATGCAAGAGCAGGATGACAAAATATATGACGCAACACATCCCTTGTGTGGCTTCGAAGGAAGGCAGATAGTGGCACTTGGGAAGATAACAATGCCAATCACCTTTGGTTATGTTCACAACACAAGAACAGAACAAGTTGTATTTGATATTGTCGACATGGACTATCCTTATAATGCAATCATTGGTCGAGGGACATTGAATGCCTTCGAAGCAGTACTTTATTCAGCATATCTATGCATGAAGATACCATCTGACCAAGGTCCTATTGCTGTGCATGGAAGTTAAGAGGCCGCTAGAAGGGCCCAAGGGAACTGGACAGATTCAAAGGCCATCCACAACATAGATGAAGCTGAAGCTCATCAGCAGCATAAGCATATAAGAGACAAAGCTGCTTTAGTGGATAAACCAAAGTCTATGCTTCTATGCAAAGACATAGCTCAACAGAAGGTGTTGTCTGGGTCTCAATTGTCTGATGAACAAGAGAAAACTCTGCTAAAATTTTTGTTCAACAACAAGGATGTTTTTTCTTGGTCAACCAATGATATTTGTGGTGTCAAAGAGATGTTATTGAACATTCACTCAATGTAGACCCAGCCATCAGACCAAAGAAGCAGAAGCTTTGAAAAATGTCAGCTGATAAAGCCGAAGGGGCAAGAAACGAAGTTAAAAGGCTTCTCAGTGCTGGAGTAATCAGGGATGTAACATAACCAGAATGGTTAGCCAACATTGTTATGATAAATAAGGCCAACAGAAAGTGGAGAATATGTATTGATTCTACAGATCTCAACAAGGCATGCCTGAAGGATGAGTTCCCCTTGCCAAGAAAAGACTCCCTCGTAGATGCAGCAGCTACTTCGGAGCTGTCACACCCGGTTCCAGGGGGTAGAACCAAGCGCATAGCATATGTGTGCCAGGATCCATTTCCACACATATGTTGACGTCACAAGTGTAATATATCAAAAGACAATGCAATAAAGGCGTAAAGAGAGTAGAATACTTTATTACATCATCTGAATCATTGTATCTTTAACAAGTATCACATCAAAGTAAAGCGGAATTTAAATAATAGGGGCAATCTCCCACAGGAAGATGACCGGCGCATCGTTAGACTTAGAATTCGTCGTCGTCAAAATCTCCATCAAAGTCTCCAGCATCACCCTCTGATCAAAATATTAGCAAGGGTGAGCTCACTTATGGTCGGGGCTCAGCAAGTGGGGGAAAAATTAATGCAGGTATAACAAGGTGAGGCTAAGGTTGAGCAGTAAGCATTTTAATTGGTCAACATTTTATTAACAACACATGTCTTACTAACAAGTGTGAATCCCAAATATCCCATTGAAACAAAGGAATATAAATATAACAAAAACACTTAAGTGAAACCACTTAAGCAAATCATTGGCAGATCATCATATCTCAGTTTAATTCCATCTTCAAGTTCAATTATCATGTGAGGAGTCCAGTTCGCTCTTAACCGGGAGCACGGCTGATATATCAGTTTTACACTCTACAGAGGTGGTACAACTTTACCCACAAGCCATGTATCCCATCTAGCCCAGGTTGATCGGACCCTTAAACACTGCCGAGGTGAATGGCTAGGGATCCATTATGAGGCTTTCACAAAATACACTTAATACGAAGCAACCCGCTAAGGTTTCTAAAGACGATGGTGGTGGCCCCCTGGGTGAGGTACCTTAGCCAAGAATATGTCCCCGTGTTAACGTGGGCTGCCAGCACCTACCGCTCCCCCTCTTGCCCATATTTCAGGTAAGGTTGCCAGGCACTAAGCATATAAACCTAATTACCAAAGCCAGAGCCATGATAGCACTCGTGGTTGCACTGTTATCCTGGGTGGTCACTCCATGTTCCAATTAATATGAAATAATGTTATCTTAACCATTGGGTTAGTGTCATAATTGCCAATTAAAGTTTTGGAACATTAATACCAATTAATGAGTGACATTAAAATCATTAAGTTGAGCGGTAGCACAAATTTTGCAAAGCTTAATAATTTCCCAGGGTAAACAAGGAATATAGTTGGTTAATCTAGGAAATCCTTAAAAAGGGAAAAACCCATCAAATTATGCAGTATATCAAAAAGTAAACATTATTATATGCAATTGTTGGGGGCCTTCGGCTTCCGAAGGTCCTCAAAAACATGATTTGACAATGTTTTCCAAGTATGCGAGCAGGTATCTTCGGAATCAGGTTGCGGGTATACAAGAGCATGGTCAAGACGAAGCTTGACTGAAATGGAAGACAATCATGACGAAGGATGAAACGATCACGAAGCTATGTGCAGAAGAGCTTCGGCATGACAGCAGAAAAGGGGAACCGACTTAAAGATGAAAAGCCAAATTAGACCTCGAAGAATTACTATAGAGTTATTGATAAAAGTAAAGGGCATTAATGTAATTTTACACGGGCTGTGTCCCGTGCCTATAAATAGATGAACAGTACTCCCGTACTGTTCACGCGGACTTGGCATTAGCATCACGCTTGTACCCTCACTTTCCTTCAAGCCGAAGGTACATTTGTAATTTGTTGTTGTATATATAAGTAAAATAAATAGAAATAAATTAATAATAATGTTCAAAGTAATCATGCTATTTTCCGTGTTTTGTGTATAAATCTCTCTTATCTTTTATTATGATTATGAAGGTGTGACCTTCATAACCTTCGTCCGAAATCCATTATATCCAAAGGGAAATAATGCTTCAAAGGACGAAGGGCTTTGATATTTAACATTTTATGTTGCCTTGTTCTTAATTCATAGCATTTGAGAACAAGTCCCCAACATTGGCGCCCACCTCCGGTGAACTCACTTCCATTTCTTGAGCTTTGAACATCTTCGGCAAGCATCACCTTCGTCATGCCGCCGAAAAAAGCTTCAGCGACAGGGGCTGCCACTCTGCAGCCGCTGGACCCCAATCAGGACGTCCTTTCTCTTAGGGAGGCCCGAAGCCAGAAGAGGAAGGCCACCAGTCCAACGCCTCCGGAGGATGACTTGGACCAGGAAATCCAAAACCTGGAGATGCTCCATCAATAGGTGCAACGAAAGAAGGAGAAGATGGCTCGTCTAGCTGACCTTCAGAGGCAGATAGATGAAGCTTCGGAAGAGGTTCGTCATCTTGCTCAGGATGACCAGAACTGAAGGCCTCCGCGCAGAGAGCTTCATCAGGAGGGCTTCTACAATGAGGACGACTGGTATGAAGATTTCCATCATGGAAATTTTGCTTTTGATGATGCTTCTCCTCTATCAACAGAATTGCAGGCTACACCATGGCCCCAGTCTTACAAGCCACCCAGCTCCCCATGTACGACGGTCATTCAGACTCGAAGCAATTTTTGATGAGCTATGAAGCAACCATATCTTTGTATGGTGGCAATACTGCAGTCATGGCAAAGTCTTTTGTCATGGCCATCAAGAGTGTCGCTCAAACCTGGTACTCCTCTCTTCGGCCAGGGACAATTACCTCATGGCAGAAGCTGAATGATATGTTGATAACCAGCTTCCAAGGGTTTCAGACGAAGCCAATTACTGCTCAAGCTTTATTCCAGTGTACCCAGGACCACGAAGAATACCTTCAGGCGTATGTCCGAAGGTTTCTGCGTCTGAGGGCACAGGCGCCAACAGTGCCCAATGAAATTGTCATTGAGGCCATGATTAAGGGACTTCGGCCGGGACCTTCAGCGCAATACTTTGCCAGGAAGCCACCACAAACTTTGGAGAAGCTGCTCCAGAAGATGGACGAGTATATCCGAGCTGACAATGACTTCCGCCAAAGAAGGGAGGAGGCATTCAGGTTCTCTAAAATGACCAGGGGCTTCGGAGGAAGATTTCATCCGAGGCACGTCAGGTCAATTCATAACTCCACTCAGAATGATGATAGAGGGAGCCAACAGCAAAGGCCACAATACTCCTCGCAAGCTTCGGGGCAGCAGCAAAGCTCTTTTCGGCCGCCAGCGCCAAGGGGTAGAGGCGCTAGGGGCTTCGGGGGAAGATTTGGGGATCAGCCAAGAAAAATCTACTGCCTATTCTATGGTGAAGACAAGGGCCATACCACCAGGATGTGCCATGTTACCATCCAGAAGCAAAAGGAGATAGCAGAAGCTACAGCACAATAGAGTCAGCCGAAGCAGGTCATGCATACTGCTTCGTACCGTTCGCCTTACATTCCAGAATATGTAGGCAATCACTCTGCAGCTTCTGTTGCTTCGGCAAGCCAACCCCAAGCATCTTGGCAACAGCCTCCACCGCCACCACCAACACAACGAGGTCCGCAGCCAGAAGGGAGTCAGCACACTCACCTTCAGCGGGACTTCAGAGAGGAGTCCGAAGCTCGCACAGTCAATAGCACTGTGCCAGACTCGAAGCACATTTATTGAAAATATCCTACCTCGACAGCAGCTTTTCACATTTTCACATTCAGTATTATTTTCTTTTTAATAAGGAACAATTATGGAGAGTCTAAATGTCTTTTATCGTCTTTCAATTTCTTGTAATAGTTTCGCTTTTTACCATAATGAAAATATATCTTCTCCATAGGCCTAAGTTGCCGAAGCATGAGAATTTATGATGGCAAGGAGGACCTTCGAATTATCAAAAATTTGTTCTAAGGAACGCAACGCAATTTTTCTCGAAGCAGCAAAAAAGTCGTTCCTAAGGGAGCGCAATGTAAGTTTTCTGAGCCTACAGCGAAAAATAAGCGCTGATTCCGCTGAAAGTAAAAGGTGAAGAAGCTCCTAAGGGAGGCTTACAACGAAAAATAAATGCTGATTCCGCTGAAAGTAAAAGGCGAAGAAGCTCCTAAGGGAGGCTTACAGCGAAAAATAAACGCTGATTCCGCTGAAATAAAAGGCGAAGAAGCTCCTAAGGGAGGCTTACAGAGAAAAAATAATGTCAACCTTCGACAAATATCATTTTGCACAGCATTACATCATTACATCATTTGCATAACATAACATCATACATCATAGTGCATCAACAACGCAAGAAGGGGGGTCTCGATATTGGTATTCGAAGATTGTTTTGAAGAAATAGTGACAAGGCACAAAAAATAGCCGTTGAAAAGTTATACCATCGCCAAACTCTGAAATGGAAGGACCTATTGATTATTGATTTTACAAGGATTGATCATTGATTTTTACGAAGCATGAAAAGAAGGGAAGGTGTTTTTACGCCGAAGGCTCAAAAATGGTACGTCTGTGATGTTTCATGCATCGTCAAAAATAGAATTTTAAACAGCTAAAATGCTATATCCAAAGTTACACATTATTACACATGATACTCAGCAAGCATTACAATCTAAATGTTTTTACAACAGCATTTAATCTTCCTTTAAGACTACTTCTGCAGCTTCATTTAGAAGCTGATCAACAACTCTATCCATAATGGCTTCGGCCATTTGTTTAATTTCGTCATCCCCCTTCGTGTGGGGGCCTGGTGATAACTCAGCAGGTTCTGAGGGAAGAGAAGATACAGATATATTACTATTACAAACAATGAACAAGTTCGAAATCAAAAAGTTACAACGAAGAGTCAGTTATCACTAATTAATACCTATTTGCCCTTCGGGCTCTGCACTTTTCTCAGCAGCCTCTGCTACCTTCCTAGCATCATGGATGCCTTTTTCGCTTTTTTGAATGATTTCTTGGGCCATTTCTCGGCCGCCATTGTCCCAGATGTCTGTGAAAAATTTTCCACCAACCAGGCTTGCTTCGGCCGAGGGGTCTTTTATATCTTCGGAAGACAAGGCAATTTCGGATTGCGCTAAAGATTTCACATGATCGCAGCCTTTTCTTTCCAAAACAGTAGCAATACCCTGGCGCCTGAAAAAGCACATATGTCTCCGCGGCTATTCAAGATTTCCTCGAAGGCCTCGGCTTCGTGGCTGATCCATTCAATCGGGCCTTCTGGATTCCCCCTTGTGAAATTTTCTTCGCTAGAGAATGCGCCAACGCTGGCGAAGCTGGATTTTATCTTCTTAACACACTCTATGGATTTGTCATAGCACCTTTTCTTGGATGCACGAAGCTCTTCAACATTTATTTTCAAATGATTTGCCCATTGATCACTAAGTTCTCGTTTTGTTTCTTCAAGTATACGTTCTTCTTTAGCTCTGGCCAGCTGTTTCCGAAGATCCTGAATTTCACATTTTTGGGCTTCATCTTGAGCCTTAGAGGTAGCTTCGTCTTCCTTTATTTTATCCACCAATGTAAGCAGAATTTTATCTTTTTCCAAAGCTTCGTTCCTCAGCTTAATAACCTCTGTTCGTAGGTTGTTGAAAGCAATATTATAGCTCTCGTCTTCGGCATTCTTTTGCGCTCTCAAAGCGTTGCTCAGTATTAAACCCTATATGAAAAACGAATTAGTATAAGAATAAAAGAATGATTCAAAAATTATAAATTTCCAAATATACAATTCTCATACCTTCAGACTATTATATGCAAGGCTATCCGCAAGATCATCCTTCGTCATAGCGCAGAGCCCAGCTTCAAGCTTCGGGAACCCCATACTTCTAGCCATCTCCCGGCAGACAGATAATTCTTTGTTGTCTGGGAGGCAGTATAAGAAGTTGTTGGGGGCCTTCGGCTTACGAAGGTCCTCAAAAACAGGATTTAACAGTATTTCTGGAGTTTAATGTGTGAACAGGTATCTTCGGACTCAAATCGGTATCACAGCAGACCAGAATAATACGAAGGTTGATACAGCGCCGAAGGTGTGAGCAGGAAAGCTTCGGCATGATAGCAACAAAATGAAACCGACTTAAAGATGAAAAGGCTATTCAGACCTCGATAGATTACAATAGAATTATTATCAAATGTAAAGGGCATGAATGTAATTTTGCATAGGCTGTGACCTGTGCCTATAAATAGGTGAACAGTACCCCCGTACTGGCGGGGGCTGATTTGGGCATTCACTTTTGCGTCACGCTTGTACTTTCATCTCCTTCAAGTTGAAGGTACATTTGTAATCCAATGATTATTCCTGTTTATACATGATAATAGGACATAATTGTTTATGTTGTTCATTATATTTCTTATAATTCATCCTTCGTTACTATATAATATATTTATGAAGGTATGCCCTTCATAACCTTCGTCCGAAAACCATTATATCCTGAGAGGAATAATGCTTCGAAGGACGAAGGACTTTACCGATTAACATTTTCTATGTTGCCTTGTTCTTGACTCATAGCATTTGAGAACAAGTCTCCAACATTGGCGCCCACCTCCGGTGAACTCACTTCCACTCTTTGATTTTTTTGAACACCTTCGGCGATCATAAACCTTCGTTATGGCGCCGAAGAAAGCTTCAGCAACTGCGGCCACAGCTCTGCAACCGCTGGACCACAATCAGGAGACAGTCTCCCTTCGGGAGGCCCGAAGCCAGAAAAGGAAGGCTGTTAGCCCGACACCACCAGAGGACGAGATAGATCAAGAAATCAGAAATATGGAGATACTTCATCAACAAGTACAGAGGAAGAAAGAAAAGATGGCCAGGCTAGCTGAACTGCAGAGGCAGATAGACGAAGCCTCTGAAGAAGTTCGTCATCTTGCTCAGGATGAGCAACACCGAAGGCCTCAGCACCAAGACCTTCATCAGGAGGGTTTTCCCAACGAAGATGACTGGTATGACAATTTCCATCATGGGAATTTTGTTTTTGACGATGCTTCTCCTCTGTCCGCTGAGCTGCAGGCTACACCTTGGCCTCCGTCTTACAAGCCGCCTCAGCTTCCCGTATTCGATGGCCACTCAGACCCGAAGCAGTTTTTGATGAGCTACGAGGCAACAGTATCTTCGTATGGTGGCAATGCTGCAGTCATGGCCAAATCTTTTGTTATGGCTGTCAGGAGTGTCGCTCAAACCTGGTATTCCTCCCTTCGACCAGGAACGATCACTTCATGGCAGAAGCTGAAGGACTTGTTGTTAACTAGCTTCCAAGGGTTTCAGACGAAGCCGGTTACTGCTCAAGCTCTGTTCCAGTGCACCCAGGATCACGAAGAATACCTTCAGGCGTATGTCCGAAGGTTCTTGCGTTTAAGGGCACAGGCACCAACAGTGCCCAATGAAATTGTCATTGAGGCCATGATCAAGGGGCTTCGGCCAGGACCGTCAGCTCAGTACTTCGCTAGGAAGCCTCCTCAAACTTTGGAGAAGCTGCTCCAGAAGATGGACGAGTACATTCGGGCCGATAATGATTTTCGCCAAAGAAGGGAGGAGGCTTTCAGGTTTTCTGAAATGACCAGGGGCTTCGGAGGGAGGTTCTACCCGAGGCATGTTAGATCAATTCATAACTCTACACAAAATGATGATAGAGGGAGCCAACAGCAAAGGCCACAATGTTCCTCACAGGCTTCGGGGCAACAACAAGGCTCCTTCCGACCACCAGCTCCAAGAGGCAGAGGCGCCAGGGGCTTCGGAGGAAGATTTGGCGATCAACCGAGAAGAATCTTTTGCTTATTCTGTGGTGAGAACAAAGGTCATACCACCAGAATGTGCCATGTTACAATCCAGAAGCAAAAAGAAATAGCCGAAGCGGCAGCACAACAGGCTCAGCCGAAGCAGGTCATGCACACTGCTTCGTATCATTCGCCCTACATCCCAGAGTATGTAGGCAATCACCCTGCAGTTTCTGTTGCTTCGGCGAGTCAACCTCAGGCTTCCTGGCAACAACCTCCGCCTCCACCACCGCTGCAACAAGGTCAACAGCCAGAAGGGAGCCAATATGCTCCACATCAAAGGGATTTCAGAGAACAGTCCGAAGCTCGCACAGTCAACAGCACTGTGCCAGAGTCAAAGCACATCTATTGACAAATATCCTACTTTAATAGCAATCTTTTTCATTCAGTTTTATTTTCTGTAATAAAGAACATTGTTCAGGTTTCATGTAAATAGTTTCGTTGATTCCCACAAGGAAAATATATTTTCTTCACAGGATTAAATTGTTGAAAGACTTGTGATAACAAAGAGGACCTTCGAACTATCGAAAATTCTTCGAAGCAACAAAAAGTCGTTCTAAAGAACGCAGAGTAAGTATGCCGAAGTCAAAAAAAGTCGTTCCAAAGGGAGCGCAGTGTAAGTTTTCTGCTCCAAAGTCGTTCCAAAGGGAATGCAGAGCATACAACGAAAAGTCAACGCTGATACCGCCTAAGTAAAAGGCGAAGCGCGAAAAGTCAACGCGAATACCGCTGAAAGTAAAAGGCGAAGAAGCTCCTAAGGGAGGCTTACAGCGAAAAATAAACGCTGATTCCGCCGAAGTAAAAGGCGAAGAAGCTCCTAAGGGAGGCTTATAGTAAAAAGACAATGCTGGTTCAAAAGATTGTGTTTTTCGCAGGAATGTGTGTATCTTCGGAATAAACACCATCTTACACAGCATAACATCATCGCATTATTTCGCATACCATAAGCATCATACATCATGTTGCATATGGCACAAGAGGTGGTCATCATGTTAATCTACAGAAGAACGTTTTGGAAAAAAGGGAAAAATCATAATGTCACAAGGAGATACATTATTGATCTTCGGACGTATAGCTTCGGAAAGTATCTTCACGAAGCCTAGATATTATTTATTAGAACATTGGATATTGTTGTGACAAAGAAAAATTCCTCTTCACGAAGCATGAAAAGAAGGGAAGGTGTTTTTTCGTCAAAGACTCAAAAGCGGTATGTCTAAAGTTTCATGCATCGTAAAGAGTTGAGCAATAAAAACGGGTATATTACATTCAGGATTACAAAATGTTACAATATATTACATTTCAGAGGTTTAATTTACAATAGTATTTAATCTTCTCTCAGAACAACTTCTGCAGCCTCATTCAGGAGCCGATTGACGACTTCGTCCATAATGGCTTCAGCCATCTTTTTAATTTCGTCGTCTCCTTTCGGCTGGGGGCCCGGAGACGCTTCAGCAGGATCTGAAGAAGGACAGGATACGGCTACATTGCTATTACAAATGGCAAACGAAGCTTAAAACCAAAAATTACAACATAATAAAAACTATTAGTTACTACCTAATTGACCTTCGCGCTCTGCGTTCTTTTCAGCAGCCTCAGCCACTTCTCTAGCATCGTGAATGCCCTTTTCACTTTTTTGAATAATTTCTCCGGCCATTTCTCGGCCACCATTATCCCAGATATCGGTGAAAAATTTTCCACCGATCATACTAGCTTCGACCGAAGGATCTCTTGCATCTTCAAAGGACAAAGCAGCTTCGGATTGTGCTAAAATTTTTACATGTCCGCAGCCCTTCTTCTCTAAAATGGTGGCAATTCCTCTGGCACCAGAGAAAGCACATATATCTCCACGGCTATTTAAAATTTCTTCGAAGGCCTCAGCTTCGTGGTCGATCCATTCGATGGGACCTTCGGGATTGCCTCTCGTAAAGTTTTCTTCGCTTGAGAAGGCGCCGACCCTGGCGAAGCTAGCTTTTAACTTCTTAACACACTCTATAGATTTGTTGTAGCATCTTTTCTTGGACGAACGAAGCTCTTCAACGGTTACTTCTAAGTGATCTGCCCATTGGTCGCTGAGTTCTCGCCTTGTTTCTTCAAGTATGCGTTCTTCCTTGGCTTTGGCCAGTTGTTTCCGAAGATCTTCAATTTCGCGCTTCTGAGCTTCAGCTTGACCCTTAAAAGAAGCTTCGTCTTCCTTTATTTTATTTATCAATGAGTGTAATATTTTATCTTTTTCGAGGCCTTCGTTCCTCAGTTCAATTACTTCAGAACGAAGGTTGCTCAGGGCTATAGCACACCCTTCGTCTTCAGCATCTTTCTGTGCCCTGAGGGCATTGCTAAGTATCAGACCCTGCAAAGCGAAATATGTGTGTGTCAATAAATGTAAACAAACGAAAAATTTTGGTCTTAACAAAAAATACAAGGATTCTATTTGTCGCACCTTTAAGCTATTATAGGCCAGGCTGTCGGCCAGATCGTTCTTCGACAACACCGAGAGCCCGTCTTCTAAAGTTGGGAATCCGAAGCTCTTGCTCATCTCCCGGCAGACAAAAATCTCCTTGCTGTCAGGGAGACAATACAAAAAGTCTTCTTCTCCACTACCATTGAATATTAACGCCCCCTTTGGATACTTCAGTTTTTGGGCGTAGCGCTGGGCCTCTTGCTCTTCTTTTTCTGATAGTTTTTTCCCCGAAGCATGACGAACAATATAATCACGAATTTTGGAGGATGCTTCGGGGGCAACGACACCGACTTCTTCAACAAAATTTGGCTTTGTTATTTTTCCTTCCTTAGTTTCCAAGGATTTCATCTTTACGGGCTCTGAGGCCCCGGCTTCGGCTTTAGGGCCTGTTTGGCAAAGCTCCAGCTCCTGCTTCTTTAGCTCTAGATCCTGATCCTCGTGAGGAGCTGATCCTCCTGATTCTCCTAGAAAATCAGAATCATTTTTAAAACCGTTTGGCAAGTAAACTGATTCTTGTCTTCTGAGAGTTGGTGGTCTATGGCGATGGTCTGTTTTACTCTTTGCAGTTCAACTTTATTACAAACCAATAAGTAGGATGCATATACGGGAAAAAGATATGAAACAATAACATATAGATTATTCCCATCATAGTAGTGCATAAAATGGTCTCAAATGTTTAATCCATAAATTGGCTCGTTATGTTTTTGTCCAATGGCAATTGCGGGTAATTTCGATCAAACTTTAAGGGAAGGTCCATATTTGGTTGGTTGAGGAGCTGTTTTAAGGGAGGGTGGAGCAGGTTTTTTTAGATCCCACCTTTCTTCACAAAAACGACTCCCGATCTTTCGGCTCCACACGAGAATCAGTTTAAAAAAATACCCGTTTGGCATGGCTCCTCCAGATCCTCGCTTAGAATCAGGAGCTGGAGCTGTGCCAAACGGGCCCTTAGTTTCTTGCTCTGGAGCTTTTGTATCAGAAATTTCAGCTGTTGTTTCAGGAGTGGCAGCAGCATTCTTCGGAGGTGTGCTTGAAGATTTGATTGTTTCCAGTACATCTAGCACATTAGCCATTCTCTTTCTTTTCGGAGTCACTGCTGGCACTTTTTGATTTTTTACTGTCTCAACATTTGCTGCAGGACTCACAACTTCTGATGCTTTTTCTTCAGATGGTTTTTTCACTTCTTCCATTTTTTCTGTGGATGGCGCTTCGGCCATTTTTTCGGTCTCTAGTAGCAAAATCTTCGGTCCTTCCAATTCTATCCTTTTTGGCGTTTCGGCCATTTCTGTAACTACTGGCAGCAAGGTTGGTTCGGTTGGCCTTTCAGCCTCGGCGGCCGAAGGAGTTTTCCCGGTAAACTCAGGCACCGAAGCTGTTTCAATATAGCGTGGCCGATGTGTGAGGACCTTTATCTTCTTTCTTTTCGGTTCTGGCCCGCTAGGAGCAGTTTCCACTTCTTCTTTTGCAGAGGTTGTGTTTTTTCTCTTCTGCCTTCGAATGGGATAGCAATAGTCAGGGTAGACAAACCCAATTGCATCGAATACCCGATTCAGCCTCTTCTTTTTGCGGCCTCCGAAAGCTGCTGACATCGCAGTATCTTCGGCCTTCGAATAAGCCCCAAGCAGCTCATCACTTAAATTTTCAATGCTTTTTAACCAGTCATCATCTGGCTCAACAAATTTATCTCCGAACTTGAAGGTGTACTTCAGTCTGACAAGTCCACCTTCGTCGGCCTTTTTTATGATTTCTTGCGGCATTTCCCATTTCTCCGCGAGCGGCCATACCCGGAAGGCAATATGCTCTTGTACTAAATCTCTCGTTCCAATAAAAGAACAGATAACGCCGAAGGCCCTCTGGCATTCTTCGGCAGCTTCATTCATTTCAACCTTCGGCCTCCGAAGGCCGAAGCTTTGCCAAATAGGGCGCATAATTATACCTTTGATATCTTCTCGTTCTGACAGGTCATTCTTCACATAAAACCATTCTGTCATCCAGTCGCCGGGCCATCTCTTCCGAAAGGTTGGCACGAGACAGCTTGACCCGGAGCGAGAAACGAAACTGTAGCAGCCAAAATTATTATGATACTGTTCCTTACCCCAAGGTTTTGTTTCGTAGGATAATTCGTGTATATTGCAGAAGCTTTTTGCATCAGGCTTCAGACCTTGGCTTCTCACGGCCCACACGAAGATATTCAGCCTTATAATTGCCTCGGGGGTAAGTTGGTGAAGATAGACTTCGAAGATTTTCAACACCTCAACGACGAAGTTGCTCAAGGGAAATCGCAGCCCAGCTTTCAAAAAGCTTCGGTACACTACGACTTCATTCTCTTCAGGGTGTGGACAAGTCTTCTCCCCTTCGTCGGCCCTCACAATGGACAAATCCCGGAAATACCTCCCTCTCATGTTGACAAGATGATTCTCTTTGATAGTTGATTTACCATAAACTGAGTGGCTTGGTCGCCAGGGACGATCTTCGGAGTCTTCACCACCGCTGTCCACATCATAACTGTCGCTGTCACCAGTATCCTCAGACAAACCTTCTAGAATCTCCTTGGTGATTTTTTCCGTGTTGGTCTTTGACATCGCTATAAGAAACCCCAAGTTTTTCTCTTCGTCAAGACTCAGCTTCGTCTCAGCAGCAGCCTTCTTATCTCCAGACATCTTCGGAAACACTAAAAAACTGTTTTCAAAGCCGAAGCTTCAAAACTAAAAGCTCACAAATTCTTAGTGCACAAAAGCTAAAAATCGAGTGAGCGAGAGCAGATGATAAGAGAGCGTGCCAAATGAGTTTGCGGTATGACCGTATTTATACGCCCAGTGCGCTGAAAATTGAAAGACCCCGCTTGTCAGTGAATGTTGCTATTCTAGCAAAGGGAAGGTGTTTTTTCGGACCTTCGGCGTAAAGCCTTCGTCCATATCGCAATTTAAATTTATTGTTTTAAACAAATTAATATTGCGAGGGGCTACTGTTGGGGGCCTTCGGCTTACGAAGGTCCTCAAAAACAGGATTTAACAGTATTTCTGGAGTTTAATGTGTGAACAGGTATCTTCGGACTCAAATCGGTATCACAGCAGACCAGAATAATACGAAGGTTGATAAAGCGCCGAAGGTGTGAGCAGGAAAGCTTCGGCATGATAGCAACAAAATGAAACCGACTTAAAGATGAAAAGGCTATTCAGACCTCGATAGATTACAATAGAATTATTATCAAATGTAAAGGGCATGAATGTAATTTTGCATAGGTTGTGACCTGTGCCTATAAATAGGTGAACAGTACCCCCGTACTGGCGGGGGCTGATTTGGGCATTCACTTTTGCGTCACGCTTGTACTTTCATCTCCTTCAAGTTGAAGGTACATTTGTAATCCAATGATTATTCCTGTTTATACATGATAATAGGACATAATTGTTTATGTTGTTCATTATATTTCTTATAATTCATCCTTCGTTACTATATAATATATTTATGAAGGTATGCCCTTCATAACCTTTGTCCGAAAACCATTATATCCTGAGAGGAATAATGCTTCGAAGGACGAAGGACTTTACCGATTAACATTTTCTATGTTGCCTTGTTCTTGACTCATAGCATTTGAGAACAAGTCTCAGAAGTCATCTTCATCTGTGCCGTTGAACACTAAGGCCCCCTTCGGATACTTCAGTTCTCGGGCATAGTGATTAGCTTCAAAAATCTCTTCTTCAGATAATCTCTTCCCCGAAGCATGTCGTACAATATAATCATGTATTTTGGAAGATGCTTCGGGGGCAGCAGTGCCAGTTTCTTCACTCAAAATTTGTTCTGCCATTTTTGTTTTTTCAGCTTCCAAGGATTTCACCTTGCCGGGCTCTGAAGGCCCGGCTTCAGTTTCAGACTGTGGCTTTGAAGCTTTGGCGTCAAAGGTTTCAGTGTGCACTTCGGAAGTTTTAGCAATTTTCTTTGGAGTTGTGCTTGAAGATTTAATTGTCTCTAAAACATCTAGCACATTAACCATCCTTTTTCTTTTAGGGGTCACTGCTGGACCCTTATGGCTTTTTGTTGCCTCAGTTTTTGCTGAAGGACTCAAGACTTCTGATGTCTTTACTTCTTCAGCCCTCGTTTCTTCTATTTTTTCAGTCACTGGCACTTCGGCCAGCACTTCAATATTTGGCAGGGGAGCTGTCTCTTTAGCTTCAGTGGCCGAAGGAGTCCCACCGACAAATGCAGGCACTGTGGCCGGTTCAATATAACGTGGCCGGTGTGTGAGAACTTTTACCCTTCTCCTCTTCGACGCCGGCTCGCTAGGAGCGGCTGAAGCAGTTTCCTTCGCAGAAGATGTATTCTTTCTTTTTTCACCCCGTGCTGGATAATGGTAGTCGGGGTAGACAAGCCCAATTGCATCGAATACTCGGTTGAGCCTTTTCCTTTTTCGTTCTCCGAAGGCCGCCGATAATGCAGTATCTTCGGCCTTTGAGTATACACCAAGTAATTCATCACTGATGGCCTCAATACTTTTCAACGAGTCATCATCTGGCTCAACAAATTTATCTCCGTATTTAAATGTGTATTTCAGCCTGACTAGTCCACCTTCGTCAATTTCTTTAATGGTCTCCTTCGGCATTTCCCATTTTTTCACAAGTGGCCATACTCTGAAGGCAATGTGTTCTTGGACCAAATCCCTTATCCCAATAAAAGAACAAACAACACCGAAGGCTCTCTGGCATTCTTCGGCTGCTTCATTCATTTCCACCTTCGGCCTCCGTAGGCCGAAGCGTTGCCAGATGGGACGCATAATGATACTTTTAATATCTTCCCGTGATTTCAAGTCATTCTTCACGTAAAACCATTCCGTCATCTAGTCGTCGGGCCACCTCTTTCGAAAGGTTGGCACGGGGCAACTTGACCCAGACCGGGAGCCGAAGGTGTAGCAGCCAAAATTGTTGTGATACTGTTCTTTACCCCAGGGTTTTGTCTCATACAATAACTCATGTATGTTGCAGAAACTTTTCGCATTAGGTTCCAAACCTTGGCTTCGCACGGCCCACACAAAGATGCTCATCCTTATGATTGCTTCGGGGGTAAGTTGATGAAGGTAGATTTCAAATATCTTCAGTATTTCCACAACAAAGCTGCTTAAGGGAAATCGTAGTCCAGCTTTCAAGAAGCTTCGGAATACCACGACTTCATTTTCCTCAGGAGTCAGACAAGTCTTCTCCCCTTTATCAGCCCTCACAACGAACAAATCCCGAAAATACCGGCCCCTCATATTGACAAGATGATTTTCTTTAATACTCGATTTACCAAAAACCGCATGGCTTGGTCGCCAAGGTCGATCTTCGGAGTCTTCACCACCACTATCCACATCATAACTGTCACTGTCACCAGTATCTTCAGATAAACCCTCCAAAATTTCTTTAGTAATCTTCTCTGTATTAGTCTTCGACATTGATTGAAGAAAGCCCAGATGCATCTCCTCAGAAAGACTTAGCTTCGAATCACCAACAACTTTTTTATCTTCAGACATCCTTGCAAACGCTGAGAAAGTGCTCTCGAAACCGAAGCTTAAAAATCTAAAAAGCCAAGCAAGTGTTGTTGCGCGCAGGCTAAAAGTTGGGTGAGTAAAAGCAGTTGGCAAGAGAGCGTGCCAAATAAACTCGTGATGAGCTCTTATTTATACACCTAGTGCGTTGAAAACTGGAGGGCCCCGCTTGTCAAAGACTGTTGCTATTCTAGCAAAGAGAAGGTGTTTTTTCGGACCTTCGGATTAAGGCCTTCGTCCATATCGCAATATGAATTTATCATTACAACAAATTAATATTGCGAGGGGCTACTGTTGGGGGCCTTCGGCTTCCGAAGGTCCTCAAAAACATGATTTGACAATGTTTTCCAAGTATGCGAGCAGGTATCTTCGGAATCAGGTTGCGGGTATACAAGAGCATGGTCAAGACGAAGCTTGACTGAAATGGAAGACAATCATGACGAAGGATGAAACGATCACGAAGCTATGTGCAGAAGAGCTTCGGCATGACAGCAGAAAAGGGGAACCGACTTAAAGATGAAAAGCCAAATTAGACCTCGAAGAATTACTATAGAGTTATTGATAAAAGTAAAGGGCATTAATGTAATTTTACACGGGTTGCGTCCCGTGCCTATAAATAGATGAACAGTACTCCCGTACTGTTAACGCGAACTTGGCATTAGCATCACGCTTGTACCCTCACTTTCCTTCAAGCCGAAGGTACATTTGTAATTTGTTGTTGTTTATATAAGTAAAATAAATAGAAATAAATTAATAATAATGTTCAAATTAATCATGCTATTTTCCGTGTTTTGTGTATAAATCTCTCTTATCTTTTATTATGATTATGAAGGTGTGACCTTCATAACCTTCGTCCGAAATCCATTATATCCAAAGGGAAATAATGCTTCGAAGGATGAAGGGCTTTGATATTTAATATTTTATGTTGCCTTGTTCTTAATTCATAGCATTTGAGAACAAGTCCCCAACAACAATGATTGGGTACAAAAAGAATATGCAGAGGCAGAATCCACTTGCCTTGCTCAAACGCGTCCTGCGGATTGTCTTCGAACGTATTCGGTTCTTCTACCACACAATCGGCTTCTATTATAGTCGCACATCGCACATACAAAAATAAAACATGCACTAATAAATAAACGCGCACCATTACATAAACATACACCATTACAAACACATTAACACGTCTCACTTATCACACCTTAAATACATCCTAAACGCGTAAATACTTATTAATTTAATTATTGCTATTATTGTAAGTCATAAATGGTGAATTTATGAGTGGGTGCAATACATACAGTTTTAACTAGTATTAATATATTTTAACATCATAAATAATAGTTATCGTCTTTAATACTAATAAATAAATTAATAGCTTTTATCCTTTTTATTTCTAACTCGAATTATTGATTATAGCCAAAATGAGTTTAATATTCTAAAAATCCATATAAATTACTAATTGGACTTTTTATAACATAAGAGGGGTTATTTTTACAAAAACTAGTACTTTACTAACTCTAAAAATTTAGGTGCTATATTTGCGAACATGTTTATTTAGCTAGTAAAAATCTACTTTCCATCCTACTAGTGATATTTTCTTCTTTCTTTCTAAAAGAAAATATTAATAAAATAACCTAGTGATAATTCATCTAAAAATCCTATATTGATTATATGACATGAGTTCTATACCATTTTCTAAATCCATTAAAATGCACCTATGACCATAATTCTCCAAATAGTTTCTAAAGTTCCTTATGACCAAATTTAACTACAAAAATTCCTATCTATTGTTTTTATCACCAACGTGTGACTATTAAATTATCGTCATCTTTCTCTAATCCAAAAATCATCGCCACGACTAACATGAAATATCATGTGTACTAATAATCGCATATCTCTACCAAAAATTCCATAACGCACATACACATAAATTGCGGATCACACGTGTTCATATTACAACAAACTAAATATACAATTCATGAATCGAATCAAAAGTATTTTATAAAATACAAAAATTAATTTGGGTCATCTTCAACCTTGGGTTCGTGCGCGTGATGGGGATGGATCGACGGGTTTTCGGTCGGGTGGAGAAGAGCAGGGGCTCGACTTCGGATGGCGGATGGCGTAGCTCCGGCGAACTCCACGTGCTCCGGTAAACTCCGGCGATGACGGCTGTGGCTCTAACGGCGAGGAGAGTGAGAGAGAGATGGGGGCGATCCCGGGTAGGGGAAACGAGAGAGAGCTCTGCTGCTCTTTTATAGAGAGAGGGAGGGGAGAGGGAAAGACGGTCTGCCAGGAGGGAGAGGAGAACGGTCGGCAGTACATCATGGCCATTGATGCGTTAGTTTCTCTTCATGGCGTTAATGGAGAGAAATGGGAGAGGGAGTAACGGAGGATTTGATGCTCCATTAACGGCGAGTAATTGAACGGACGCGCGGTCGGACGTGCAGGGAGCTCGCTTGGCTCGTCGGTCGCTTGGGCGCTGCTTCGGTCGGACGGCTTGGTCGCGGCTGCTTGGCGCGGCTCCAGTGTGCGCGCGCGCGTCGCGCGGCGCGGGGTCTGGGCGGCTTGCTCGGCGGTGGTGGGGCTCTGGCGCGAGGCCGGTCGGGCGCCTGGGCGCGGCTGCGAGCGGCGCGGCAGGGCATGGGCGCTCGGCTGGCTTGGGGCGCGCGCTCGGGCGTGTGAGAGAGAGAGCAAAGGAGAGAAGAGAGAGAGAAGTGGCTCAGGGCGGCGGCGGCTAGGAAGCAGCCAGGGAGAGGGCGCATAGGTTAGAAGATGGGCTCCTAGTGGGCCGGTTAGGGTTAGGAGATTTTTGTTTTTTTCTAATTCCGAAATACATTTTTATATAGTTCAAAAATTCATAAAAAATTCACCAAAACTATTTATAAATACAATACTTGTTTTTAGACTAATAACTATTATATTATTTAATTATTTTATTAATTACTAGGTTTTTCTTTAAAAAGAATTGATAATAAGCATCCGATGATCAATCAAGCGCATACAAAGAAAAATGATCAAAATGCAAATAAATAATTAAACACTTAAAAAAATATATTACCATAATTAACATAATAACTAAATTTATTATTTGTAGTTGATGGCTTTTGTGGTGTTACAAACCTACCCCTCTTAAAAACAATCTCTTCCTCGAGATTAAGAAACTTCTGAGAATAACTGGGGAAATTCTGCTCTGAGTTCATCTTCTCTTTCCCAAGTGGCCTCATTGTTGGGGCGAAGGCGAAGACGCCACCCTTCGCTCGAGGCCTTCGCCGTGGTCGTTGGTCCAACGGAGACAAGACAACGGGCAAGGACACCCTTCGCTCCATACGACATCGGACGAAGACCTATGACGAGGTCATCCCACCGTGCGGCCTCGTCCAGCATGGAGGCCCACGTGTGATCCGTCCCATTGTAACAGGCCCTGCGTGGCCGCACCGTGTTACGGGCCTAATTTGTAAAGGCGCCTTTGTAATTACAGTCTGTAACCCTGCTTTATGGGAATATTCTGGGGATAACCTAGGTGTCTGAGGGCACATGCGTCCTTAACACAAGACGCTGGGCACTCAGATACCTATAAATACCCCCGCACAGTGCCCTTGAGAGGCTAGATTAACAGAGCTATTGCCATCTTGCGCGAGAACCCTGTTTACGTCACTACACACCCCCATTGGATCCCCTTGCGGCAGAGAGCAAGTTCCAATATTTGGCGCCCACCGTTCGTGCGACGGAAAAACCACCCGCGATGGCACCCAAGAAAGTTAACTCGAAGGCTGACGAGGCTGCGAAGGCAGCACTGCTGGCCGCAAAAAAAAGGCAAGGCCCTCGCCCTCACCCACTCCACTCACCACGACGCTACTGAAGACGACGTTCCCCGCAACTGCGAAGACGATGCTCTCCGCACCTGCGGCCCTGAAGGACAATCGCAACCCCCCCAAGGCTTCGCCCCACCGGAGGGCGCGGACCTCACCGAGGACGGCGAGGTCCTCGACGTCTCGGCGGAAGAACAGCTACAGCTGCGCGCCCTACGCCTCAAGAACCGCAATCTCCAGAGGCAAAAAGAGATACTGGAGGCCAAGCGCCAGCGCGTGTCCGCACTAGCCAAGGTGCGGCAAATGATACGCGACGAAGAGCAGAAGGCCCAGGACCTCGAGCGGGAGATCGCGCTGATGCAGCGCGAAGGCCACCTCGGCCCGCAGCACGGGCCACCCCTGCAACAGCGCGCACAACTGGAAGACACGCGCGAAGGCCACCCTGGCCTGCAGCATGGGCCACCCCTACAACCGCGTGCACAACTGGAAGACCCGCGTTTCCCCCAGCGCGACCACACCTTCCCGCACGCCGCGCCTTTCCAAGGGGTCAACTACCTCGACGAGCGAAGTCCCCTGGCGCCACATCTGCAAGTGATGCCTTGGCCCGCCAACTTCCGAGCAGGGACCTATCCCAAGTACAACGGCAGCACCGACCCAGCACAATACATAATGAGTTATCAGGTCGCCGTTGCATCTTCCGGAGGGGACGATGCCATGATGGCCAAGTCTTTCATCATCGCCCTCGAAGGCCCAGCTCTCACCTGGTTCACCAGGTTGCCTCCGCTGTCCATTGATTCCTGGAGAAGCCTCCGGGACAAGTTCCTGCTCAACTTCCAAGGGTACCGCCCAGACACCGACGCCTTGGCCGAACTCTCGCTCTGCAAGCAGCTGGAAAAGGAGACTCTGCAGGAGTATAACCGCAAATTTCTAACACTCAAGTCACAGCTGCCCTCAGTCGATGACCAGATCGCCATCCACTACGCCATTAGTGGCCTTCGCGCCGGCGTCCTCTATAGCCACTGCATCAGAGATCCGCCCAAGAACCTCCAGGAATTATATCAGCTATTTGAAAAATACGCCAAATCCGAAGAGCTCCACCAGCGCATGGTTGAGTCTCAAAGGAAACCCAAAGATGCTCCACAGTCCAGCCGCACGTGGACGAGGACTCCGCAGCAAGACTCCGGTCGTGACGGCCGCAATCAACAGCAAGTGCACAACATCGCCAATCAGCACCCCGCTGCTGACGCCCCTCGCCGCCAGGAATATCCCCCTAGGGCTGCGGAAATGGAACTCGCGGTAGGGGTCGGGGGCGTGCGCAGCCGCCGCGCCGGTTCTACTGTCTCTTCCATAGCGAAGACTGCGCCCACCAAACCAAAGACTGCCCAGAAACGAAGGCCACCAAAGATAGGATGGCACGGGCGCAGCCAGCCGACAACCCCAGAGTTGTCGCACACACTTATCAGCAACCCCCTCCACCCTACATCCACGCCCCCGCCCCGCATCCACCGCACCACGCCTACCAACACCACCAGGAAGTACAAATCGTACCTCATCCACCGCACCTCCACACCAGCAACATCAGAACATCCCCCACCCCCACGCCCCAAAACAAGAAGACTTCGCCGATCAGCCGTATCGCGGAGTCATTCATATGATCACTGGGGGGTCCAACACCGACTTCGACACAAAGCGGCAGAAGCGGGACCACTACCGCAGCATCAACCACGTCGCCATCACCGGCCCAGTCGTGCAGACGAAGTGGTCCCACGTACCGCTAACCTTCGACGCACGAGACGTCGACCTGCGCAGCGCCCCCCACATCGACGCCATGGTTATCAACTGCAGCGTGGCAGGCTGGGATCTGCACAAAGTCCTAGTCAACAATGGCAGTCAAGCAGACATCATTTTCCTCCATGCCTTCGACCGCATGGGCATAAGCCAAAGCCTGCTCAAGCCTTCGGACAACCCGTTGTACGGCTTCGGCGGCAAGGGCACTTTTCCTGTCGGCAAAATAGAGCTGCCTCTCTCCTTCGGTGTAGCACCCAATGCTCGAAGTGAGCAAGTGACCTTTGATATTGTGGATATGGTATATTCGTACAACGCCATCATGGGCCGGGGCTCCATCAACAAGTTTGAGGCAGCTATTCACGGACTGTACCTGTGCATGAAGATACCAGGTCCGTTAGGCGCCATTGTGGTCTACGGCAATCAACAGACCGCACGCAACATAGAGCGGGACTTCGTCCCCGGGCAAAGAAACGTGCACTGCCTCACGGCCCAGCGCGAGGTCCCTGCGTCCGTCAGCCCAACCGACAAAGAGCACGACAAGGCACAGCTGCAGAGCAACGACGGGACCAAGACTGTCCCCCTCGATCAGGCCACGCCCAAGCAGACTGTCATTATCAGCGAAGACCTCACTTCGCATGAAGAGGAGAAACTCCTCTGCTGCCTGTCCAAGAACAAAGATGTCTTCGCCTGGTCACCCCTCGACCTGGTCGGGGTCAGCCGATCCATAATTGAGCACAGCTTGGGAATTGAGCCTTCGGTGAGACCGAAAAAACAGCGGCTTCGCAAAATGTCCGACGAGAAGACAGAGGCCGCCAAGGCAGAGGTGCACCGCCTCCTGGAAGCCAAATTCATCGAGCCGATGGCTTACCCCACGTGGCTCTCCAACATTGTAATGGTGCAGAAAAAGAGCGGGAAGTGGCGAATGTGCATCGACTTCACCAGTCTCAACAAGGCCTGCCCAAAGGACAACTTCCCATTGCCGCGGATCGACAAAATAGTCGATAGCGCGGACGGATGCGAAGTCATGTCACTCCTTGACTGCTTCTCCGGTTACCACCAGATATACATGAAGGAGGATGACAAGGCTAGCACCAGCTTTATAACACCCTTTGGCACATATTGCTTCATCAGAATGCCAGAGGGACTCAAGAACGCCGGATCCACCTTCTCCAGGCTTACCAAGACAGTGCTCGAAGGGAAAGTTGGCAGAAATATATTCACATATGTGGACGACATCGTCGTCGCCAGCAAGAGCAAGGAGGACCATCTCGCTGACCTCGCCTAGACATTCGCGAACATGCGAGACGCACGACTCCGCCTAAACCCAGAAAAGTGCGTCTTCGGCGTTCGCCAAGGCAAAATATTGGGCTACCTGGTATCACACCGCGGCATCGAGGCCAACCCAACCAAAATTCAGGCCATCATAAGCATGACTCCTCCGCAGTCTGCCAGAGACGTCCAGCGCCTGACAGGCAGATTGGCCGCTCTCAACAGATTCATCTCCAGGTCCGCTGAGCGAAGTCTCCCTTTCCTCAAAACTCTCCGTGGCGCAAAAGATTTCGCTTGGGGACCAGAGCAGGCAGCGGCCTTCGCCTCATTAAAACAGTACCTGTCGGAGTTGGTAGTCCTTACAAGCCCCGACTCTTCGCTCCCCCTGTTGCTCTATGTTGCGGCTTCGCCGCATGCGGTCAGCGCGGCACTGGTGCAGGAGCAGACAGTTGAGGGCGTGATCAGGCAGTGCCCAGTGTATTACGTCTCCGAAGTGCTGACACCGTCCAAATGTAACATGACAGAACTGGAGAAGATTGCCTACGCAGTCGTTATGTCTTCGCGCAAATTGCGCCATTATTTTGAAGCATTCAAGGTCCGAGTCACCTCAGACAGGGGACTCGGCGGATTGTTCAGAAACCCGGAAGCATCGGTGAGGATTGCCAAGTGGGCGGCCGAACTCTCCGGCTACCACATCAATTTCGAGCCCAGGACAGCCATCAAGTCACAAGTCCTGGCAGACTTCGTCATCGACTGGACTGGGCCAATAACACAGCCGGACCCGTCCGCAGAGAAGGTTTGGACGATCCACTGCGACGGCGCATGGTGCCATGCGGGGACAGGCGCCGCTGCAGTCATCACCTCACCAGCCGGGGTCAAGCACAGATATGCAGCACGCCTCAGCTTCGCTCTGGAATCTGACAGATGCACAAATAACATAGCAGAATACGAAGCAGTAATCCTCGGCCTCCGCAAGCTGAGGGCCCTTGGGGTCACCACCTGCATCATCAAAACAGACTCCAAGGTAGTTGCCGGCCAAGTCGAGAAAGACTATGCAGCAAAGGACCCCGCACTTATGCAATACCTCGCGTCCATCCGAAGTCTCGAGAGACAATTCAAGGGATTCACCTTGCAGCATGTGGACCGGGCCAAGAATGAAGAGGCCGACGCATTGGCCAAGGCTGCCGCCAGAGGCGAGTCCCTGCCCTCCGACGTGTTCTTCCATGTCATCGGCACGCCAGCCGTCCGGAGCCCCAAAGGGCTCCAAATAACCAATGACAGCGAGGGCCACCGCATAGTCAACCTTATCATGACCGAAGACTGGCAGGCACCAATAACCCTGTTCCTACAGGGGTACTATCATCCAACCGACATCAGCGAGGCCAAGCGCCTCAAACATCGAAGCCGGGACTTCGCACTGATTGAGGGCCAACTCTACAAGAAGGGGGTCAGTCAGCCAATGCTTAAATGCGTCACCGAAACCGAAGGCGTCCAGATCCTACGCGAAGTCCACAGTGGTACCTGCGGCTCACATGTAGGGCCAAGGGCCCTAGCTGCTAAGGTGATCCGCCAAGGTTTTTACTGGCCCGCAATGATCTGCGCCGCAAATCGGGTCACAAGGTCCTGCGAAGCCTGCCAGAAGTTTTCTCCTCGATCAGGCAGCCCCTCGCAATTTACAAAGCTGATCGCCCACACATGGCCTCTCCAGCGCTGGGGCCTGGACATTGTCGGGCCCCTGCCCACTGCTCAGGGGAACCTTAAGTTCGCCTTCGTCGCTGTCGAATACTTCACCAAATGGATCGAGGCAAGGGCTGTTTCCACAATAACATCAAAGACTGCCCAAAAATTCTTTTGGCAAAACATTGATTGCCGCTTCGGAGTACCGTCCGAACTAACAGTTGACAACGGCAAGCAGTTTGACAACCAAGACTTCAAGGATTTTTGCTTCTCCATTGGCACCAAGCTTGCCTTCGCCTCAGTCTATCACCCGCAGTCCAACGGAGTTGTGGAACGCGGCAATGGAAAAATCTTCACAGCTGTCAAAAAGATGCTCCTCGACGAAAAAAGGGCAGGTGGACCGATTTATTACCCGAGGCGGTCTGGGCGCTAAACACGACTGAATGCAGCGCGATCGGGTTCACTCCTTTCCGCCTTCTATATGGATCGGAGGCCATGACCCCACAAGAAATAAAGCATGGGTCCCCACGAACAGTTCCGTCAGCCGTCCCCGACGTGGACGAGCCCACTTCAAACGATCTCATCGATGGAGACCGAGTCTTCGCCTTACAGGCTCTAAATAAATACCAAGCCCAGACAAAAGCATGACGCGACCATGCAGTCATCCCGAGGGAATTCAGTGAAAGGGACCTCGTACTCGTCCGAACAGCTCGGACAGAGTCCAGGGGCAAGCTGGAGCCCAAGTGGGAGGGCCCGTTCATTGTCAAGACGAAAGCTTCCCCCAGCGCTTACGGGCTCGCAACGCCAAACGACGAAGACCTGGAGCACTCCTAGAACATCGACAATCTCCGCAAATTTTTTGTTTGATTCATCAGGGCCGATTCGCCCTTGTAATTCGCAAAAACAATTTTATTCTGGCCCGCACTCTTTTCCTCCCGGGGGTGAGGTTTTTAACGAGGCGGAGCCATGTAATATACAAGTGAAAAATCCCCCGCAAAAACATGCGTCGAAAAAAGACCGCGACGACGGTCTTCGACATTCGACCAATACAAAGTCACCGCGAGGCTCAGCGCTAGCCACCCTCGCATGCGACAAATCCGTGCAAAAGTCGCCTAAGGGTGCAGCCGGACCAGCACAACAAGTGCGAAAAATCGAAGTCTACCGCAAAGACTATCCGTGCAGAAGTCGCCTAAGGGTGCAGCCGGACTAGCACAACAAGTGCGAAAAATCGAAGTCTACCGCGAAGACTATCCGTGCAGAAGTCACCTAAGGGTGCAGCCGGACTAGCACAACAAGTGCGAAAAATCGAAGTCTACCGCGAAGACTATCCGTGCAGAAGTCGCCTAAGGGTGCAGCCGGACTAGCACAACAAGTGCGAAAAATCAAAGTCTACAGCGAAGACTATCCGTGCAGAAGTCGCCTAAGGGTGCAGCCGGACTAGCACAACAAGTGCGAAAAATCGAAGTCTACCGCAAAGACTATCCGTGCAGAAGTCGCCTAAGGGTGCAGCCGGACTAGCACAACAAGTGCGAAAAACCAAAGTCTACCGCGAAGACTATCCGTGCAGAAGTCGCCTAAGGGTGCAGCCGGACTAGCACAACAAGTGCGAAAAATCGAAGTCTACCGCGCAGACTATCCGTGCCGAAGTCGCCTAAGGGTGCAGCCGGACTAGCACAACAAGCGCGAAAAACTGAAGTCTACCACGGAGACTATCCGTGCAACAGTTGCCCGAAGGCACAGCCGGACGAAGCATAACAAAAGCGAAAACGACCACACCAAACTGTCCGCGCAAAGACCGAGTACATAACGCCTTCACGAGCATAGCCGAATGTGCGAGGGCACACAACTTCATCATACAAGCCATTACACATGTACAAGCGAGGGCATCACACTCTACATCGGCTCAACCTTCGGAATAATTCCCATCTCCCTATAGTTAAATAACATTATCCTAAGCTCCTCACTCGCAAAAAGACTTCGCAATTCCCCCTCACCTGTACTCACGGTGGCCGGCAAGGACAACAGTTCCTGCCGGCCAGCCCTACTCACACGAAGCCGACCACCCTCCGCCCCACTCACTCTACGCTTCGCAACCGCCCTTCGCCGCCTACGCCCAGTACTAGGACCAGGCACATCTTCTGCATCCGCAGCGTGCGGTGAAGCCTCCGCCGCTGCCACATCCAAGGCCGCGAAGTAGTCCAAGTCCTCATCCGACGACTCCTCAGTCCACTCAACCGAGCTCCCAGAGTCACCAAAATCAGAAAACTTAGATGCAGACCCATCCGATTTATTACCATCATCCACGGTCAAAGCCGCCAAAAAATTAGTAGTGGCGGTTGCGTGCGCAGGCCCAAAATCTTGAACCTGTGCAGCAACCAAGATTCAGCAACATATCCAAAATTCCCTAACTACCCACACCCACTACGCCACCTGCGAAGACTTAGCCGTCGCGGGAGCCTCCGCTGTCGCCTCCGCCGCCACCGTCACAGGATCCTCAGCCCTCGGCGCAGCAGTTGGCGGCGGGCCTCCGCCGGCCGCAACGGCTGCGGGGGCATCAGGGGCGCCTTCGGCGGTTTCCGGGGGCGGCTCCAGTGCGGCCTCGGACACAGCCGCCGCCGGGTTCGACTCTGGGTCAGGCAGCGCGCTGTTCAAAGCACCAAAGTCATCCACCCTCTCGCCACGCGCCGCCTAAGACACAACACATAAATTCAGCAAACCCATACATAGCCCACATCCAACAAACACCAAACAAAAGCCAAGCATTACCTGACCCCTCGCCGTCTCGGCCCGCTCCCTGACCACCTCTCGACCATGGGGGCCCCACATCCGGTCGTAGAGGGCTCCGGCGGATTCCTTCACTATAGGGTCCTCAACCTTGTAGAAATCACGTTCGAAATCCTCATCAGCTTGGTCGAAGACCTCATAGTGCCGGCACCCTTCGCGAGAGAGCGCGTTCATCGCCCCCTCGCAGGTGACCAGGGAGGCATAAGACATGAACCCCTCCACGATGGTGGGGAGCGCATGCAACTCCTCCTGTACCCACTTCAGGTAGCGAAGTTCGGGCTCTCGGTCCGGCACTTCGAAGTCAGCGGTCCGCGCGCCCAGCTCATGGTACGAATCCATAAGCTGTTTGCGTGTCCGCTTAGCCTCCGTGCGCGTCGCGGCCTCGGCCCTCTCCACACGACTCTACAGGGCGCTGAGCCGCTCCTCCAACTGCTCGGCGCGCTCCCTGGCAAGGCTGCCCTCCACCCGTGCCAAATTGGCCTCCGCCTGCGCAGCCTGCGCCTTGGCGAGGGCCTCATTGGCCTCCCTCCTCTCCTTCGCCAGTTGGCGCCGAAGGTCAGTCTTCTCCCCCTCCAGTGAGGCCACCTTGTCCGCCAGCTTGCGGCACTTACTGTCGGCGGCCGACTTTTCCCGGACGGCGTCAGCATGTTGCGTCCGAAGTCTCTCGACTACGGCAGACACAACTGCCGTGAGAGCCCCCGACGCCGCGCGGTCTACGAAGTCAGCCGCCTGCAAAACACACGTAAGACCACCGCCCCAACGAAGCCGATAAAAAAAAACCGAAGTCTAGCTCAACGTACCTGACTTAGCGCCTCCTTCATCTCTTTCAGCCGGCGGGACACAGCACCCGCCTCGTCCCTCACAGCAGTGAGTGCCGGCATCTCGACGCCGGCACTAAGAGCACCACCCTTCGCCTTTGGGACTATGGCAGCCGCCGTGGTTGCCGCGGTAGGCGGAACAACGACAAGTTGGCCTTCGTCCGACCCTGCGACGTATCAACAAATTACAAAAAAAGGAAAGAAAATCGAGCCAACGACTTACCAACAAGATAGTCGTCCACGCTAATGTCGGTGGCGAAGTCAGCGACGCGCTTGCCCGACGACGGCAACTCTCGGGCCGCCTTGGCGGCCTCCGGCACCCTGCTGGACGCCGGTGCAGCCTTCGCAGACTTGGAACCACCGGCGGCAGCCGCAGCCTCCGGCGCCTTGCCGGATGCAGGGACGGCCGACTTCACTGCCAGCGGCGGCTTGCCTCCGCCGGGGGCAGCAGCCTTCGCAGCCCCCCGCTGCCTCTTTGGCCTGGCTTCATGAAGCCTGATGACCGCCTGGCGCTTCCGTGCAGCTCCCTGGCGATCCTTGTCCATCACTGCCGACACAACAGCAGCAATATTCCGCCCGTAAGGAAACACTTTCCATTCATGAACCATGCGAGATGTAAAAAAGTCTTCGCCGGCCGCGCGGGGGATATGAACATTCTTAGGCCACCAACCCCCGGTAACCCTCAGCATACGCGCCGAAGACTCCCGGAGCTCGGGCGAAGACATCCTTCCCCCCGGGGCCGCGCATGTCCTCATCAATTCTCTAGCAAAACCATCGGAAACCCCAAGTCCTCCCATAGCAGTACCTAGTTTCCTCTTCTTAAAGGACGGGGCGGCCGCCGGCGTGGGGTCGTCTCCAGACTCTACCACCGATTTCTTCCCGCGACGATCCACATCGTCTTGGCCGGGATAACCGCCATATGGCAGACGATTCAACTCAAAAACCCTGTTCAAGCGGTCATTCGACCCGCGAATATCCCAGCTACGCTGGCCCTCTGTCCTCGGCACGTACCGACTAACGATCCGCACTGCCCCATCCTCCGCCTCACGCACAAAGGCGGCCGGATCGCGGCTATGCAGATCAAGCGCGAAGGCAGGACTTCGCACCAGCTTCCCACCATGGGAAGGCATCTGGCGAGGGCACACTTCGCCCAACGCCCAGCCATGCGCCAAAGGCCATACCCCGTACGCCACAAATTCCTCAACCAAATCGCGCCCGCTGCTCAGGCCGGCGGCGCACCGAAGGGCCCCTTCGTCCACATCATCCTCCACCACTTCAAAAGGCGGGTATGCTGAGTAAAGATGCGAGCACATCTCGGACACGGGGAGCCCCTGATGGTCTTCGACTGTACCCTCCAAGACGTAAAACCAAAACTCATGCCAATTGCCCCACTTGTTGCGGGCGCAAGGAACCAACTCAACTACCTCCATCGTGGTCTTGCCGATCTTCGGCGTAAATGTACAGGACCCAAACTGGGCAACTTCATCTCCAATCATCCTCTTCTGCTAGTGCAGGCAATAGTATTTCGCGAAGACTTCGACTGATGGCTGTCCGCCGTACGACGTCGTCGCCCAAACATACTTCGACAGGGCCACCACGACATTCGGAGTCAACTGATGGATCTGAACATTAAATCTGCGCAGGACTTCTCCAACAAATCGGTGCGCAGGCAGGCGGAGACCAGCGGCGAAGAACGCCTCGAACACAACCAACTCGCCCTCCGGCTCAGGGACTTCCTCCGTCCCCGGGACACGAGCGACTCCGCCGCCAAAGTAACCCAGCCGCTGCATATCTTGCACGCGGACCGACGACATCCGCGACACACCAAAATCCACCGTATCGCCGGCGCGCAACTCCTCCGCCGCCACAGTACTCAGCGTTTCCTCAGACGACGCGTCGGCCGGCGGCGTAGCGGCAGCAGAAGAAGAAGAGGTTGGCATCGCTACGTACCGTCGGTGGTGTCGGGCGGTTTGCTTCACTCGAGCCAGATCTCCGGCGAACAAGAGCAAGGAGGGCAGACGAGCAGCAAGACGGTGGAAAAGGCGGCTAGGGTTTTCACGGAGCGCGGAAGGATAAAATTCAAAACGCGCTGCCCCCGCCCCCTTTTATACACAGGGCGCGGCGCTTCGGGAAACCCGCAGTCCAAAAGTACGGTGTCAATCAACGGTCATGTCAAAAACCCCCGCGGAACCACTTCGAGCGAGGGCAGCGTCTCCACCATCTAGCGACATCTTCGGCACCAGATGACTTAGTCGAACTGGTCCCTCGGAGGGCAAATGTTGGGGCGAAGGCGAAGACGCCACCCTTCGCTCGAGGCCTTCGCCGTGGTCGTTGGTCCAACGGAGACAAGACAACGGGCAAGGACACCCTTCGCTCCATACGACATCGGACAAAGACCTATGACGAGGTCATCCCACCGTGCGGCCTCGTCCAGCATGGTGGCCCACGTGTGATCCGGCCCATTGTAACAGGCCCTGCGTGGCTGCTGCGTGTTACGGGCCTAATTTGTAAAGGCACCTTTGTAATTACAGTCTGTAACCCCGCTTTATGGGAATATTCTGGGATAACCTAGGTGTCTGAGGGCACATGCGTCCTTAACACAAGACGCTGGGCACTCAGATACCTATAAATACCCCCGCACAGTGCCCTTGAGAGGCTAGATTAACAGAGCTATTGCCATCTTGCGCGAGAACCCTGTTTACGTCACTACACACCCCCGTTGGATCCCCTTGCGGCAGAGAGCAAGTTCCAACACTCATCTTCCGAATGATGACTCCACTGAACTTTGCACATGTTAATAACTTTACTCCGTGTAATTCTGCAAGATGTTTCCAGAATTCTGGTAGGGTACTCCAAATATGTCAAATCCTCATTAACATTTAGTTCTTCCATGGGTAACTGTTCTTCCGGTACTCTTAAACACTTCTTGAGTTGTGACACGTGAAATACGTCATGCACATTCGATAATCTATCGGGTAGCTCTAACTGATAGGCTACTTCACCTTTTCTTTCCAAAATCTTGAATGGGCCAATATAGCGAGGAGATAGTTTTCCCTTAACTTTAAACCTTTTCATTCCTCTCATCGATGAAACTTTAAGGTAGACAAACTCTCCTACTTCAAACATCAACTCTCTTCTTCTATTATCAGCATAGCTTTTCTGTCTTGACTGTGCTGTCTTCAAATTTTCTCTAATAATCTGTACTTGCTTTTCTGCTTCTTGGAGAATTTCTGGACCAAATACTTGACTTTCTCCGGTCTGATTCCAATAAAGCGGTGTTATACACTTCCATCCATAAAGTGCTTCAAATGGTGCCATTTTTAGACTTGCCTGATAACTGTTGTTATACGAGAATTCTGCATAAGGCAAACTATTATCCCAGCTTCTACCATGCTTTAGAGTGCAAGCTCTTAGCATATCTTCTAACACTTGGTTTGTTCTTTCCGTTTGCCCATCCGTTTGCGGATGATAAGTGGAACTAAAGTTTAGCTTGGTATTCATGGACTCATGAAGTATTTTCCAAAAGCGCGAGGTAAACTGGGTTCCTCAATCTGATACGATCTTCTTCGGTACTCCATGCAGACAAACAATCCTCGACATATATAACTCTGCTAACTAGGCTCCAGAGTAAGTTGTCTTCACAGGTATAAAGTGTGCCACTTTAGTCAACCTGTCTACTATGACTCATATTGAATCATAGCCATCCCGAGTACGGGGTAGTCCAACTATGAAATCCATACTGATTTCTTCCCATTTCCATTTCGGTACCTTGAGAGGTTGTAGTAATCCTGCTGGTCTTTGGTGTTTGGCTTTAACTCGCTGACACACGTCACATAATGCAACATGAGTAGCAACATCTCTTTTCAATCCGTACCACCAATACTTTTCCTTAAGATCCTGGTACATCTTTGTACTACCAGGGTGAATAGAGTAAGCTGAATCATGAGCTTCTCTCAAAATAAGTTAGCGCAGGTGTTCGATTTCCGGTACACAGATTCTCTTCTTAAACCATAATGTGCCTTGATCATCTTCCATGAAATCTAGGGCTTTACCCATCCCAATCAAAGTTTTAATTTCCTTGATTTTCTCATCAGACTCTTGTCCTTTACGAATCTCTTCTTCCAAAGTAGATTCAACTTCCATAATCGTTGCTTCTACATTATTGAGCATACCAAGGTTGAGTTGTTCCATTTCCCAGCACAATTCTTGTGACATCAAATGAGTAGTGATGTTGTTCACTTGACCCTTACGGCTCAAAGCATCAACTACTACATTTGCTTTTCCCGGGTGATATAGTATTTCCAAATCATAGTCCTTAATCAACTCAAGCCATCTTCTCTGTCTTAGATTGAGTTCTTTCTGAGTGAATATATATTTCAAGCTTTTGTGATCCGTGAAGATTTTGCACTTGTTTCCAATCATATAGTGCCTCCAAATCTTCAAAGCATGCACTACGACAGCTAATTCCAAATCATGCGTAGGATAATTCTTCTCATGCTTCCTCAACTATCTTGAAGCATAGACTATTACTTTCCCTTCTTGCATTAGCACACATCTAAGTCCAAGGTGTGATGCATCGTAATACACATCAAATCCCTTGTGGATGTCTGGCATTACCAATATTGGTGCAGTAGTTAGCCTTTTCTTGAGTTCTTCAAAACAATTCTGGCAAGCTTCATCCCACTTGAACTCTTTACCATTCTCCAGTAGAGAGGTAAGAGGTTTCACTAACTTGGAAAAACCTTCAATAAATCTTCTATAGTATCCTGCCAATCCAAGAAAACTTCTGATCTTGGACGCATCCTTTGGTTGCTTCCAATTTATTATCTCACTTATCTTTCCTAGGTCCACTTTAATTCCACCATCGGTAACAATATGCCCTAAGAAAGCAACTTCCTTAAGCCAAAAATCACACTTCGAGAACTTCACATATAGTTGGTTGTCACGAAGCTTTTGTAGGACTAGCCTTAGATGATCTTCATGTGTTTCTTCATTCGGAGAATATATTAGTATGTCGTCAATGAATACGACCACAAACTGATCTAGATATTCCATGAATACTTTATTCATCAAGTTCATAAAGTATGCTGGTGCATTAGTCAGTCCAAACGACATGACCAAAAACTCATATAATCCATATCTCATCCTGAAGGCTGTCTTGGGTACATCTTCTGCTCGAATCTTTAACTGGTGATATCCCGATCTCAGATCTATCTTCGAGAATATCTTAGCTCCCTTCATCTGGTCAAATAAATCTTCAATATGAGGTAGTGGGTATTTATTATTGATGGTTACTTCATTCAAACTTCTATAATCAACACACATTCTCCTCGAACCATCCTTCTTATTCACAAATAGCACTGGGGCTCCCCAAGGAGATGAACTTGGGCGAATGAAACATTTTTCTAGTAATTCTTCTATTTGTTTCTTCAGTTCTACTAAATCTTTGACATCCATTCTATATGGTCTTTTCGAGATAGGTGCGGTTCCGGGTAATAATTCAATAGAAAACTCTATATCACGGTCAGGTGGCATACCTGGTAATTCCTCCAGAAATACGTCTGGGTATTCGCACACTACTTTGATATTTTCCAAGGGCTTTTCTTCCAAGTGATTGATCACTGTTTTCCCTTTTGCATCTGTTGACTTATCCATGTTAACTTGGATTCTTTCACCATGAGGACTTGTCAACATAATTGTTCCGTTGGCACACTGTATCACTCCATCACAACTTTTCAACTAATTGCATCCAAGAATCACATCAATACCGTTGGATCCTAGGACCACTGGGTTGACTGAAAAATCTATTCCTTGAATCTTGAGATTAACATGGGGGCATGAGTGTGTGGCCTTCATGTCACCTCCCGGTGAACTAATGTGTAATATCTTCTTAAGAGGGTACTTAGGTATGTTGTGCTTTTCCACAAATGACTCAGTTATAAATGTATGTGATGCTCCAGAGTCAAATAAAACAGATGCAGGTATGGAGTTAATAAGGAACATACCATACACTATGTCGGCATCCTCAGGCACTGATTCTGCGGTGACGTGATTGACCCTTCCTCTGCTCTGGTTCTGTGGAGTCTTGTTCTGTGCAGATCCACGAGCGGGGGTGTTCTGGTCATTTCTCTGATTATTGCTTTTCTAGGGTGTCTGCTGGTTGCGCCTTGGGAAGTTGTTAGCATAGTGGCCTAGCTCACCGCACTTGAAACAACCATTGGGTTGGATTGGTGCGTTGCTTCTGGCCTGCGTGTTACTGGCGCCACCTTGACGGTTCTGTGAACTCCCACCAGACCTCTGGTTGGTCTGAGAGTTGCTCCTTGGTTGGTTCTGACTCTGATTATTTCTCTGGCCTTGCTGTCCAGAGCGTTGCACTTGATAATTGCTTCCACCCTGATTTCCAGAGCGGTACTGAGAATCTTGAGCATTGTTCGGACGAGTGTTCCTGCTAGACTGACCTTGAAATTTTCTTTTGTGGTCAGATAATTCCTTTCTTTTGCTTTCAAGGCCAATTGCCTTGTTCAGCAGTGTCTGGAAATTGGGGAATGTATGGCTCTGAAGTTGATAATTCAGAGGTCCAATCAGTCCTTCCAAGAATTGCTCTTGGCGCTTCTCATCTGTATCCACTTCTTCAGGGGCATAGCGTGAAAGCTGAGTGAAGCGATCACGATACTCGCTGACAGTCATATTCCCTTGAGTAAGGGAAAGGAATTCTTTCTTCTTCAACTTCATGATTCTCGAGGGAATGTGATGAGAGCGGAAGTTCTCTCGAAACTCCTGCCAAGTTATTGTATCCACCTTGGGTTGTGCCGCTGTGAAGGCATCCCACCAATCGGACGTAGCTCCCTCGAGTCTTCCTGAGGTGTACAAGACCTTTTCCCGGTCGTTGCACTGGGTGATGTCCAGCTTCTTTCCAATGACCTTGAGCCAGTCATCAGCATCCAGAGGATCAATCACATGAGAAAATGTCGGCGGGTGATGACTCATGAAATCCTGGTGCTTATCTCTGGCCGGGGGTGCATACTGCTGTTGCTGCTGATGTTGCTGATTCTGCTGGTTCTGCTCAATTTGTTGAACAGCCACAGTGATTCCTTGCAGAATCTGCATATGGGCGGCGATGAACTGCTCGATGTTGGGATTCGGTGGTGGTGGTATCTGTTGACCATGCTGGTTCCGGTTGTTGTTGGGTCCTGAATGGGCGTTCACCATCTGATTGGTTAGAGATTGAAATTCTTAGAGAAGTGGGGAGTAGAAAAGATTCTAGAGGGGAATTTCTTAAGTTTATGTTTTTAATGCTCTTATGGCCATCAGACCATTGCACTCAAACAAAAATCCAACTCAAACATATCAAACATCACCATCACATTGTTGTTATTATTATAGTATAACACTGTTTTATCGTCTACTGTGTCTAGCTTATTTCAATAAACTATCCTATCAACCTAAAGGAGTATGGTGATAGACTCAGGGGTTCCATAACAAAGCCTTCCAAAAGAATGAGGATAAGGTAGAGAAAGATGTTTCTTCTTCGTCATCCAAAGGTGGGGTAAAGGGTGCTGGCCGATCTTGAGCAACATAAGTAATACTTTTGTAAGCAGTTCTTCTGATAGCAACCTTCCGATAGATGAGAGAAAATCAGACTAAAAGAGTTGATTATAAAGGAGTTGAGTTTGGAGATAAAATAAGTTTTTTATGGAGGAAAATAACTCAAGTTTTGAAACACTAACTAGGCTTTTCATTTCTAACTAGTCTAACGACCTAGGGCCAGCATAGCTTTGATACCACTTCTGTCACACCCGATTCCAGGGGGTAGAACCGAGTGCATAGCATATGTGTGCCAGGATCCATTTCCACACATATGTTGACGTCACAAGTGTAATATATCAAAAGACAATGCAATAAAGGCATAAAGAGAGTAGAATACTTTATTACATCATCTGAATCATTGTATCTTTAACAAGTATCACATCAAAGTAAAGCGGAATTTAAATAACAGGGGCAATCTCCCACAGGAAGATGACCGACGCATCGTTAGACTTAGAATTCCTCGTCGTCAAAATCTCCATCAAAGTCTCCAGCATCACCCTCTGATCAGCAAGTGGGGGAAAATTAATGCAGGTATAACAAGGTGAGGCTAAGGTTGAGCAGTAAGCATTTTAATTGGTCAACATTTTATTAACAACACATGTCTTACTAATAAGTGTGAATCCCAAATATCCCATTGAAACAAAGGAATATAAATATAACAAAAACACTTAAGTGAAACCACTTAAGCAAATCATTGGCATATCATCGGATCTCAGTTTAATTCCATCTTCAAGTTCAATTATCATGTGAGGAGTCTAGGTCGCTCTTAACCGGGAGCACGATTGATATATCAGTTTTACACTCTGCAGAGGTGGTACAACTTTACCCACAAGCCATGTATCCCATCTAGCCCGGGTTGACCGGACCCTTAAACGCTGCTGAGGTGAATGGCTAGGGATCCATTATGAGGCTTTCACAAAATACACTTAATACGAAGCAACCCGCTAAGGTTTCTAAAGACGATGGTGGTGGCCCCCTGGGTGAGGTACCTTAGCCAAGAATACGTCCCCATGTTAACGTGGGCTGCCAGCACCTACCGCTCCACCTCTTGCCCATATTTCAGGTAAGGTTGCCAAGCACTAAGCATATAAAGCTAATTACCAAAGCCAGAGCCATGATAGCACTCGTGGTTGCACTGTTATCCTGGGTGGTCACTCCATGTTCCAATTAATATGAAATAATGTTATCTTAACCATTGGGTTAATGTCATAATTGCCAATTAAAATTTTGGAACATTAATACCAATTAATGAGTGACATTAAAATCATTAAGTTGAGCGGTAGTACAAATTTTGCAAAGCTTAATAATTTCCCAGGGTAAACAAGGAATACAGTTGGTAAATCTAGGAAATCCTTAAAAAGGGAAAAACCCATCAAATTATGCAATATATCAAAAAGTAAACATTATTATATACAATGATTGGGTACAAAAAGAATATGCAGAGGGAGAATCCACTTGCCTTGCTCAAACGCGTCCTGCGGATCGTCTTCGAACGTATTCGGTTCTTCTACCACACAATCGGCTTCTATTATAGTCGCACATCTCACATACAAAAATAAAACATACACCAATAAATAAACGCGCACCATTACATAAACATACACCATTACAAACACATTAACACGTCTCACTTATCACACCTTAAATACGTTCTAAACGCGTAAATACTTATTAATTCAATTATAGCTATTATTGTGAGTCATAAATGGTGAATTTATGAGTGGGTGCAATACATACAGTTTTAACTAGTATTAATATATTTTAACATCATCAATAATAGTTATCGTCTTTAATACTAATAAATAAATTAATAGCTTTTATCCTTTTTATTTCTAACTCGAATTATTGAGTATAGCCAAAATGAGTTTAATATTCTAAAAATCCATATAAATTACTAATTGGACTTTTTATAACATAAGCGGGGTTATTTTGACATAAACTAGTGCTTTACTAACTCTAAAAATTTAGGTGCTATATTTGCGAACATGTTTATTTAGCTAGTAAAAATCTACTTTCCATCCTACTAGTGATATTTTCTTCTTTCTTTCTAAAAGAAAATATTAATAAAATAACCTAGTGATAATTCATCTAAAAATCCTATATTGATTATATGACATGAGTTCTATACCATTTTCTAAATCCATTAAAATGCACCTATGACCATAATTCTCCAAATAGTTTCTAAAGTTCCTTGTGACCAAGTTTAACTACAAAAATTCCTATCTATTGTTTTTATCACCAACGTGTGACTATTAAATTCTCGTCATCTTTCTCTAATCCAAAAATCGTCGCCACGACTAACATGAAATATCATGTGTACTAATAATCGCATATCTCTACCAAAAATTCCATAACGCACATACAAATAAATTGCGGATCACACGTGTTCATATTACAACAAACTAAATATACAATTCATGAATTGAATCAAAAGTACTTGGGTTCGTGCGCGCGACGGGGATGGATCGACGGGTTTTCGGCTGGGTGGAGAAGAGCAGGGACTCGACTTCGGACGTCGGATGGCGTAGCTCCGGCGAACTCCACGTGCTCCGGTGAACTCCGGCGACGAAGGTTGTGGCTCTAACGACGAGGAGAGTGAGAGAGAGATGGGGGCAAGCTCGGGTAGGGGAAATGAGAGAGAGCTCTGCTGCTCTTTTATAGAGAGAGGGAGGGGAGAGGGAAAGACGGTCTGCCAGGAGGGAGAGGAGAACGGTCGGCAGTACATCATGGCCATTGATGCGTCAGTTTCTCTTCATGGCGTTAATGCAGAGAAATGGGAGAGGGAGTAACGGAGGATTTGATGCTCCATTAACGGCGAGTAATCGAACGGACGTGCGGTCGGACGTGTAGGGAGCTCGCTTGGCTCGTCGGTCGCCTGGGCGCTGCTTCGGTCGGACGGCTTGGTCGCGGCTCCAGTGCGCGCGCGCGTCGCGCGGCGCAGGGTCTGGGCGGCTCGCTCGGCGGCGGTGGGGCTCTGGCGCGAGGCCGGTCGGGCGCCTGGGCGCGGCAGGGCAGGGGCGCTCGGCTGGCTTGGGGCACGCGCTCGGGCGTGTGAGAGAGAGAGCAAAGGAGAGAAGAGAGAGAGAAGTGGCTTAGGGCGGCGACGGCTGGGAAGCAGCCAGGGAGAGGGCGCGTAGTTTAGAAGATGGGCTCCTAGTGGGCCGGTTAGGGTTAGGAGATTTTTGTTTTTTTCTAATTCTGAAATACATTTTTATATTGTTCAAAAATTCATAAAAAATTCACCAAAACTATTTATAAATACAATACTTGTTTTTAGACTAATAACTATTATATTATTTAATTATTATATTAATTACTAGGTTTTTCTTTAAAAAGAATTGATAATAAGCATCCGATGATCAATCAAGCGCATACAAAGAAAAATGATCAAAATGCAAATAAATAATTAAACACTTAAAAAAATATATTACCATAATTAACATAATAACTAAATTTATTATTTTGTAGTTGATGGTTTTTGTGGTGTTACAGGAGCTCATGAGTCTATTGGACTGCTACTCAGGCTATCATCAAATATATATGGAGAAGGAGGATGAGCCTAAAACAAGCTTCATAACCCCTAGTGGAATTTACTGCTACATTCGGATGCCCGAGAGGCTCAAGATTGCTGGAGAAAGCTTCAGCAGAATGATTTCCAAAGTCCTCAGCTCTCAGATTGGCAGAAATGTTCTGACATATGTCGATGATATCATAGTAAAAAGCATGAAGCAAGAAAATCACATTGCCGACTTACAAGAAACATTTTCTAACTTCAAAAAGGCTAATTTTTAACAATTGTGTTGCCTTGTTTTTGATTCACAACATTTAACAACAAGAGACCAACATTGGCGTCCACCTCCAGTGAACTCACTTGCACAACCACGACAATGGCTTCGCAAGGTGACCAAGTTGTGACACCTTCGGCTACAAAGCTGGTGCTCCCAATCATAGGCGGTTCAAGTTCTGAACCAGCCATAAGAAGTAGAAGAAGGAAGCACAAAGAAGGGTACAACATGTTGGAGCCCAAGGACCCTTTATCAAATCCAAATGGTCTCATGTACCAATTACATTTTCTCAGGAAGACCTTCAACTCAAAGATTACTCCATAATGATGCCATGGTCATATCATGTATTATCAAGTCCTTGTAGACACATGAAGTGCAACAAATATCATCTTCGCAAAAGCCTTCAGGCAGATGCAAGAGCAGGATGACAAAATATATGATGCAACGCACCCCTTGTGTGGCTTTGGAGGAAGGCAGATAGTGGCACTTGGAAAGATAACAATGCCAATCACCTTTGGTTATGTTCACAACACAAGAACAGAACAAGTTGTATTTGATATTGTCGACATGGACTATCCTTACAATGCAATCTTTGGTCGAGGGACATTGAATGCCTTCGAAGCAGTACTTCATTCAACATATTTGTGCATGAAGATACCATATGACCAAGGTCCTATTGCTGTGCATGGAAGTTAAGAGGCCGCTAGAAGGGCCCAAGGGAACTGGACAGATTCAAAGGCCATCCACAACATAGACGAAGCTGAAGCTCATCAGTAGCATAAGCATATGAGAGACAAAGCTGCTTTAGTGGATAAACCAAAGTCTATGCTTCTGTGCGAAGACATAGCTGAGCAGAAGGTGTTGTTTGGGTCTCAGTTGTCTGATGAACAAGAGAAAACTCTGCTAAAATTTTTGTTCAACAACAAGGATGTTTTTGCTTGGTCAACCAATGATATTTGTGGTGTCAATAGAGATGTTATTGAACATTCACTCAATGTAGACCCAGCCATCAGACCAAGGAAGCAGAAGCTTCAAAAAATGTCTGTTGATAAAGCCGAAGGGGCAAGAAACAAAGTTAAAAGGCTTCTCAGTGCTGGAGTAATCAGGGAAGTAACATACCCAGAATGGTTAGCCAACATTGTTATGGTAAAGAAGGCCAACAGAAAGTGGAGAATATGTATTGATTCTACAGATCTCAACAAGGCATGCCCAAAGGATGAGTTCCCCTTGCCAAGAATAGACTCCATCATAGATGCAGCAGCTACTTCGGAGCTCATGAGTCTATTGGACTACTGCTCAGGCTATCATAAAATCTGGATGAAGAAGGAGGGTGAGCCCAAAACAAGCTTCATAACCACTAGTGGAACTTACTGCTACCTTCGGATGCCCGAGGGGCTCAAGAATGCTAGAGGAAGCTTCAGCAGAATGATTTCCAAAGTCCTCAGCTCTTAGATTGGCAGGAATGTTCTGTCATATGTCGATGATATCATAGTAAAAAGCACGAAGCAAGAAAATCACATTGCCGACTTGCAAGAAACATTTGCTAACTTTAGAAAGGTTGGCCTCAAGCTAAATCTAGAGAAATGTGTTTTCAGAGTGAAGAAGGGAAAATTTCTTGGATGCCTAGTATCCACAAAAGGGATCGAAGCAAATCTAAGCAAAATAGAAGATATACTTCGGACGGAGCCACCAAGGACAAGAAAAGGTGCCCGGAGACTAACAGGAAGGCTGACATCTTTGAACAGATTCATCTCAAGATCAGCAGAAAGGAATTTGCCATTTTTCGAAGTGCTAAAATCAGTCGAAGTCTTCCAATGGGGACCAGTTCAGCAAAAGGCCTTTGAAGATCTGAAGCAATATCTAATACAGCTAACAACATTGACTCCACCTTCGTCAGGAGCCCCGTTACTACTTTATGTGGCTACTTCCCATGCTGAAGTCAGTGCAGCGCTGGTGTAGGAGAGACAAGATGATCAAGCAAAGAAGCAAGTCCCAGTATACTTTGTTTCCGAAGTACTAAGTCCATAAAAAAGGAATTACATAGAGTTGGAGAAGGTACTATATGTTGTATTGATGGCCTCTAGAAAGATTCAGCATTATTTCCAGTCACATCACATTATAGTAATTTCATCTTAGCCTCTCAAGGACATTATAAGAAACAGAGAAGCTACAGGAAGAGTTGGAAAATGGGTTGTAGAACTGAATGAATTTACTATTGATTTTGTACATAGATTCTCCATCCAATCCCAAGCGTTAGCAGATTTCATTGATGATTGGACGCCAGGGGCTCAGGAAGAAGGAAGCATAACAGACACTGAAGCTTGGACAATGTTCTGTGATGTATCATGGGGAACCTTTGGTGCAGGTACAACTGCTATTTTGATCTCACCATCTAAAATCAAAACTTGCTATGCAGCCAGATTGGAGTTCAACAGCACAAATAACATTGCAGAGTACGAAGCTCTTCTTTTGGGGCTTCAAAAGTTTAAGGCAATGTGAATAAGAAGGGCAGTTCTCAAATCTGACTCCCAAGTCATCACAGGGCATGTTGATAAAAGCAGCAGAGCAAGAGACCCAAAGCTTGAAAAGTATCTTGATACAGTCAGAAGTATGGAAGCCTCCTATGAAGGTTTGTTAGTAAAGAACATTCCAAGAGGGGAAAATGAGCAAGCAGACTTACTAGCTAAATCAGCGGCACAGGGGCTTCCACTCCGCTCAGAAGTGTTCTTCGAAACTCTCAAAGCAACTTCAGTCGAGCTCATGGAACGAGCAGGCTTACAATTTCACATGTGCACAGTGAGGACTGGAGAACCGAGATTGTATCTTTCCTCCAAGGCAATTATCCTTCGGATGCATAAAAAGGATGCAAGCTAGGACAGGACCATATATGACCATAGAAGGGGAATTGTTCAAACAAGAAGTTTGTTCTCCACAGTTAAAATGTGTGTCTAGAGCCAAAGGTCAAGAACTAATAAAAGAGATACATGCAGGGATATGCGGAGCTCATATCGGATCTAGGCCTATTCTTGGAAAGGTCTTCAGATAAGGATTTTATTGGCCAAAGGCAGCTTCGGACGTAGTAGATCTAGTTCAACAATGTGAAAACTACCAGAAGTGCGCCAGAGATGAAAAGCATCCTTCGTCTCTAACCCAGCTAATTCAGTCCACCTGGCCACTGCAAAGGTGGGGCCTAGACTTGCTAGGCCCACTTCCACCAGCGCAAGGGAACTTGAAATATGTTGTGGCCACTTCCACCAGCACAAGGGAACTTGAAATATGTTGTGGTAGCAGTGGAGTACTTTTCAAAGTGGATCGAAGCTAAACCCCTAGCTACAATCACTTCGACCATAGTCCAGAAAGTTCTTCTGGCAAAACATCGTTTGCCGGTTTGGTGTGTCGAAGGCTATCATGATTGATAATGGAACTCAATTTGATGCTGAAACATTTAAAACTTTTTGTGACTAAATTGGTACGAAGACATTTTGCATCTGTGAGGCATCCAGAATCTAATGGATTGGTAGAGCAGGCTAACAGAATCATCATCACAGGAATAATGAAGTCAATCTTCAATCTGCCAAAACGAAAGTGGCCGGATGAATTGGTAAAAGTGGTATGGAATCATAACACTGTTGTCTCAAGATCAACAGGGTTTACTCCGTTCAAGCTTATATTCGGGGATGAAGCAATAACACCGGAAGAAGCAAGAACAAGATCAATAAGGACTCTAGCTTCGGTAGAGGACAAAATGCTTGCAAAATAACAAAAGACACTATAGAGGGGGTCAGACTTCAGGCTATAGACCACATCAATAAATATCAAGCCGAAACAATCAAGTGGAGAGACAGAAAAGTAAGATTAAAAAATATCAAGCCAGGACATTTGGTGCTTCGAAGAGTAGCCAACCCAGACATAGTGGGGAAGCTACAACTTAAGTGGGAAGGTCCCTTCTTGGTAGAGTCTTCGTCAAGACTTGGTTCATACAGGCTGAAGGACATGTATGGGAATGACGTTTCAAGATCTTGGAATGCAGATGAGCTTCAGAGATATTACGTATAAACTATGTAATCTTCTTTCTTTCTCCTATGGCACCCTTTTCCTTTCAAGAGGGGAGAAAGGTTTTTAATGGGGCCATAGGTTGTAATTTTTCATTTTTTCTTGCGCAGCCCTGTGCAATACAAGGGCTAGCTTCCCCACATGTAAAATGTAAAGATCTGAGATTACACCATCGAGTGTAAAAGAGTATGAAGAAGCTCTAAAGTAGTCCCCAAGGGGATGCAGAGCTAAAATGCCACCTAAGTCAAAGGTGAAGAAGCTCTAAAGTCGTTCCTAAGGGGATGTACAGCTTAGCTCCAAAGTCGTTCCTAAGGGGATGTGTTGGGGGCCTTCCTCTTCCGAAGGTCTTCAAAAACACGACTAACCATTTATTTCTAGCATAATGTCGAGTATTACAGGAGCTTTGTCATAAATGAAGGATCACGATGGGAGTCTTCTTCTTTGCCGAAGGTTTTTTAAGACGAAGATATAGCCCGAAAATGACAACTATGAATGACGAAGCTATAGCAGAAGAGCAACAGCTTCGGCTTAAAGTAGTGTCGAAGATCAAGCATGATGCTGAGCCAAAGAGAAAAAGACTAGCTAGTCCCTAATGATTTATGTTACAATTATGAACATTTGTTAAGGTCATAAATGTATTTTTACCCGGGCTGCGTCCCGTGCCTATAAATAGGTGAACATTACCACTGTACTATTCACGCTGGATTGTAATCGCTCTCGCGTCAACACCTTCAAACAAGGAGAATGTATCAATGTAATATAAATCTTATTAATATCCATATGTTTATCATGAAATAAGTATATAAATGAATATATGAATGGATAATATTTATCATCTCTATGAATTATTATTCTTGCGAATGATGAAGGTGCGTCCTTCATGACCTTCGTCTGAAGATTGTTATATCCGAAAGAAGATGATGCTTCGGAGGACGAAGGTCCCTAATCTTTAACAATCTTGTTGCCTTGTTCTTGAATCACAACATTTGAGAACAAGAGACCAACATTGGCGCCCACGACATGCATTACGTCCATCATTCGCCGTTTCTTCTGACTCCCGGCATTTCCCCGGTAGTCGAAGCAGTCTCCTTTCCTCCCAAGCCTTCTTCAAATCCCTTCTCCTTTGACTGCAATAGGATAGTCAGATTTGATCCCAGTGGACTTAGCATTGCAAACGGGAAGGGTTCAGTTATTACCTTAAGTATTTCTGAAACATCGACAGAGGAAGAAGGAGAAGGGCCCGCGGTCTTTTTTGGTACATCTTGTACCTTCATCTCTGCAACAGCCATCCTGACAGGCTTTTGTTTTTTTGGGAGCCGAATCCTTCGACTCCGCTAGAACTTTCTGCTTCTTAACGACCCTCTGATCTTCTTTGATGGACCGGATGGCTGCCTTTTCAGAATACTCACAACCCTTTTTCTCTTTGCTCCCCCGACCCCTTCGTCAAGCCTGTCGTAATCTGGATATTCAAAGTTAAGAGCATCCATCACCTCGATTCAACCTTCATTTTTCATGGGTGCCGAAGGCAGTTGTCATCAACTAACATTCTTTCTTCGTGTAGTTCCCAAGAATTTCCTTGCACATTGTTTCTATTAGCTGCAACCATTCAGTGTAGGGTTTGCTGAATCTTTTTTTGGAATTTAAACCGATAAGGAAGTCGTACAAGTTCATACTTTTTCCCTTCTTCGCTTTTCTTCGGCATTCCCCACCCACCATAAGCTGGAAATGTTCTGTTTGCCAAATATTCTTGCACCAAGTGCTTAGTGCTAATATGTTCTGCCACAACTCTAAATTCCACTTCGGCCAGTTGGAAGGGGGACCTCATCTGCATGTTGCACAAGGGTCGAGTTATGCCGAAGCTCAATTTTAAGGGACTCATCACCATACTCATAAGCTTCTCCCTTTTCTTCTCGTCAGCCTTCATGTAAAACCATTCATTTGTCCACCCGGTCGGCCACTTAGTGCGGTAACCAATCACAGGAGCCTTGGTGTCCTTTCGGTATGCAAAGTTTTAGCACCCAAAGTTCTTGTGCAAACCGTCGGCCCTAGCCTTCGTTTGATAATGGAGTTCGTGCACCCGAAAAAACCCTTCAGCATTGACACTCTTTCCTTGGCTTTGAAGAGCCCAAATGTACACACTAAGTCTAAATATGACATTGAGGGTCAGCTGATGTAGGTAAATTTAGAACTTCTTCAGAACCTCACCGGTCATTTTGTAAAGGGGGAACCGATGTCCTCCCCTGAAGAAGCTTTTGAAGACTACGACTTCATCATGTTTTGGCTCTAGAATCACCTCTTCTCCAGCAAAATGAACCAGTCCATCATCATTCTCTCCAAAGCATCCTAGTTTTTTCATTAAAATTAGATCCTCTGTCTTAACTGTGGATTTCCCTAATTCAATATGGTTGGGTTTGCTCGGGCTAAGAATGCCATCATCATCCTCATCTTCATTTTCACTATTAGCTTCGGTGATGGTCGGTTCAGCTTCGGCATCAACAACATTTATGTTGGAATTAGTTCTTTCTCTTCTTGCACAACCAACCTAGAATGCTTCATCATCTCTAAAATGGGGGCTGTCTCAAAAGTTCTAGCCTCTTCTCCTTCGCGTGCCACTCTAGCAGTAGATCTCAGTCGAGCCATTTCAGTTTTGTCTTTGACAGACGAAGTTGCACTTAAACGATGGAACGTTTGTCCGAAGCATAAGCAGCGAGTTCGTAGAAAGTAGCAAGCTTCGGCTTTAGTAAAAAATTTCAGCAACACAACAGTGCAATAGCAATGAATGTTGTGGTAACTTTTCACCAACTCGTCTGTTTATATAGCCCCGCAGGTGAAGAAGGCAAACTGTCGAGACACACGCACTGGCTAATCGGTGGACCGGTAAGCGCTGTGAATTTTATATTCGTTTTTTAATAACAAGCTCAGGGAATGTGTTTTTCGGTCCTTCGGCATACAGAAGCCTTTGTATTTTTTGTAGATCGAGCTCGTTATGAAAAAACGATCTAGCACCACGAAGGGGCTACTATTGGGGGCCTTCCTCTTACAAAGGTCCTCAAAAACACGACTAACCATTTATTTCTAGCATAATGTAGAGTATTACAGGAGCTTCAACATAAACTAATGTTCACAACGGGAGTCTTCTTCTCTACCGATGGTCTTTAAGACGAAGATATAGCCCAAAAATGACAACGATGAATGTCGAAGCTATAGCCAAAGAGCAACAGCTTCGGCGTAAAGTAGTGTCGAAGATCAAGCATGATGTTGAACCGAAGAGGAAAAGACTAGCTAGTCCCTAATGATTTATGTTACAATTATGAATATTTGTTAAGGCCATAAATGTATTTTTACCCGGGCTGCGTCCCGTGCCTATAAATACATGAATAGTACCACTGTACTGTTCGCGCTGAATTGTAATCGCTCTCGCGTCAACACCTTCGAACAAGCTGAAGGTATCAATGTAATATAAATCTTATTAATATCCATATGTTTATCATGAAATAAGTATATAAATCAATATATGAATGGATAATATTTATCATGTTACACCCTAGAATCTAGTTTTGGGTTTTAGGAAAAAGCTTTTCAAAATAATTGAATTAAAATATCCTTTAATAAAAAAATACCTTGGAAGTTATTTTAAACAAATGATAATAATAAATGTTTATGTCCCAAACTTAGATTTGACTTTTGAAATTTAAGACTCAATTTCTTTGGAACATATTTTTTATCTCAAACTCAATTTATTTAATTATTTGAACTATATCCTTTTCATAAGAAGAATTGAGAAAAATAATATAAGATAATATTTGCATGCCTGCTGAAGTTTTTGCTTGTGCATCTTTGAAGTTTGAACCTTAGTTTGAAGTTGAAATTGGAAATTCGAAACTGAAATAGAAAAGAAAAAAAATATAAAAGAAAAGAAAAAAACAATTTTTGGGCTGAAAACCACCCAGGACCCACTATCCCCTCAAAAAATCCCACCCACGCATGCAACGTTCTTGTTTTCATCTCTTTTATTTAATCCTCTAGCCGCATGTGAGCTCATCATGATCTCACATTGAGGTCAGCATGCAAACCAACCGGATGTGCACCCAACTTTTTTGCATTTTAGCTCTTTTATGTTTTTTTTGCACAATTATGCCCTTTATAGTTTCATTTCAAAAAATAGACCCTAACCTCGGCGCCGTCATTATTGGCGCCGAGGTAACACATAGTGGCACCAACATAATTGGCGCCAATTTTTCCTACGTGGCAGCAGATGTGGCAAGTCTCAGGGGGTCGGCGCCATAGATCTTGGCGCCGACCCCCCTGGATAGCACCGGACCCCGCCGTCAAGGGGGGTCGGCGCCAAGATCTATGGCGCCGACCCCTGGGACTTGCCACATCGGCTGCCACGTAGGAAAAGTTGGCGCCAATGGTACTGGCGTCGCTGTGCGTTACCTCGGCGCCAATGATGATGACGCCGAGGTTGGGGTCCATTTTTTGAAATGAAACTGCAAAGGGCATAGTTGTGCAAAAAAACCCAAAAAGGGCTAAAATCCAAAAAAGTTGGGATGTGCATGGACTCAATCTGAGACACTAACATGAGGGGCCCCTTCTTCAGGCGTTTTCCAAGTTGAGGTGGTTACTACCTCGCTGTCGTGATTCACTCGAGTTTGTTGCCTCTGGGTGATCTCCTCTGGTGTATAAATCCAATCGAATCTCCGTCATAGGACTGCAGACGTAGAAGAGTGTCACACCCGGTTCTGTGGGCAAAACCGAATGCATAATATATGTAGGCCAGGATCTACTTTCCACACATATGTTGACGTCACAAGTGCAATATATCAAAAGACAATACAATAAAGGCGTAAAAGGGAGTAGAGTAACTTTATTACATCATCCAGAATATTGTATCTTAACAAGTATCATAATCAAAGTACAACGGAATTAAACATGGACACTCTTCCATAGGAAGGTGACTGGCCCATCATTAGACTCAAAATTCATCAGCGTCATCTGCGAAGTCTTCGTCATCACCCTCTCACCAAATATTAGCAAGGATGAACTCACTTATGGTCGGGGCTCAGCAAGTGGGGGAAATGATGCAAAGTTAACAAGGTAAGCTATGGATAAGCGATAAGCATTGTAGTTGCTCAATATTTTATTAGCAACGCCTGTCTTACTAATAAGTGTGTCCCAAATATCCCAATTAATCAAAGGCATAAGATTATATCAAAAACACTTAAGTGAAATCACTTAAGCAAACCACTAGTAGATCATCGGTTCACGATTTATTTTCTAACTTTAAGTTCAATTATCATGTGAGGGTCCAGGTTGCTCTTAACCGTGAGCACGACTGTCATATCAGTTTTACACTCTGCAGAGGTGGTATAACATTACCCAGAAACTATGTATCCCATCTAGCCTGGGTTGATCGGACCCATAAACACTACCTAGGTGAATGGCTAGGAATCCACTATGAGGTTTTCACAAAATATCCTTAGTACAAAGCCACCCGCTTCAAGGTGCTGGAGGGAAGCATACCTACTACCAGCTTAGTTCAGAGTGCCTCAGCGTGCTCGAGTAATAACTGGGAAAATCAAGGCAGTCTTGAATTAATTAGAAGAGCTTTCTCATCAAAGATAAAATAAACTATATATGAGAAGAGGAGGTTGTGCTTATTTGATTCCCTCCTATTCTTTGAGGTTTCCGCATCAGTATTGGTGGCCCTCTGGGTGAGGTATTTAGCCAAGACTACCACCCCATGTTAACATAAGCTGCCACCAAACCACTGTCGCCCCCTCTTGCCCATCTTTCAAGTAGGGTTGCTAAGCACTAAGTCTATAGAGCTAATTACCAAAGCCAGAGCCATTATATCACTCGTGGTTGCACTGTTATCCTGGGTGGTCACTCCATGTTCCATTTGATACAAAATGTTCTTGTTTAACCATCGGGTTAACATCATAAATAAAACTTCAATTCCGGAACATAGTATCATTAAAAGAGTGACATCACGTTTATGAAGTTGAGCAATAGAAAAAATTGCTAAGCATAGCATTATCGAGGGTAATTTAAGGAATAGAGTTGGTAATTCTAGGAAATCCTTATTTAGGCAAATCCCACCAAGTTATGCAATATCCGAAAAGTAAACATTATTATATGCATTATTTGGGTACAAATAGAAACACATAGGGCGAATCCACTTGCCTTGCTCGAAAGTGTCTTGTGGGTCGTCCTCGAACGAGTTTGGTTCGTCTACCTCAGCCAACTTCTAGCATCGATTTGTGTATCGTACATACAAAAGAATACATACGCCAAATAAATAAACATACACCATTACATGGGTAATCATTCACCATTACATACACATTCATATATCACACAACTATACTCATAAATATGTCCAAAGCATAAATATTTTATTAATCCACTATATCTTCCACTTTGAGTTATCATTGGTGTGACACCCCAGTGTCACCTAGGCTTTCTTCCTTGAGCTAACCCAAACTATTATCACATGTAAACCTAATGAAGCGATAAACCTCAAAGATGAGAACAAAGATTTATAATGAGTCTTCTCAAACTCTCCTTAATCTTGTCATGAATCTTAAGGAAGGAAAAATCTCAAACCCTAATTAATCCTAAGTGAACCAATTAAGCATAAAGGGTAATTGGGAGAAGATCTTCGGGGAAGAATACAAATTTTGGTAAAAACCAAATTACAAAGTTTTAGTTCACCAATTAACCAACAAGTCATAGTAAGAAAGTTTGGTCATTTGGTTTTTTTTTCAAAATCCCCAAAACAGCCCCTAAACTAATGCACTTGGGGGAAATTCAGAAATCTGAATTTCAGCCCCTTTCAAAAGATCAATCGCGTTCTCTATTTTTCAAAACTCAAAACCAAGAAGTCCAAATATCAAAGTAGTGCCAAATTTCCTTGAACACGCTCTGGAAAAATTTGAACTCAAACCAAATTCATTTGGCACGGTTTTGGCACCGTTTGACCTCGGAACCAGGCAATCTGACAATGGCACCTTGGTGATGCTACAACTCTCTGTCCCTAGCCTAAAACCGCGCGACGTCCACACACAAAAGACAAAGCACTGTCAGGGGAACAAATCCTTCACAGCGATCTTGCCCAAATTCGCGAAGATTTGCGCCCAATCGGCGTTAGAACTCGGGCAGAAGCAACGGTTCCACGTGTTCGACCGTGGCTGACACCCCCAGTTCACGCCCGTTCGCGCACCCGCGCTCCCCAATGCACGCCCGCGCGCGCTTGCCGGTCCACGGCCGCCCGTGCACCGTGTCGTGCCTATAAAGCAGCCCCGAGCCTCGGCGATACCTCCCCGCGCGTTCACAAGTCCTGCCCGAGCCAAAGATCACTGGAATTCGCCCCGAGCACGCCGCGCCAACGCCCGCCAAGCTTTCCGAGCCTCGGCCACCGTGGCCAACTCCCTCCAGTCGCTTCCAAGCCGCTCCAACCACTCGGTTAGCTTCACCATTAGCCCATGAAGCTTTCCAAGTCCTCGGACCCGGCATAACTTCACCGGAGGCCCGAGATCGCCCTCGCCGGACTTCAGTCGCCCGCCACCGCGCGTGGACCGAGCATTCCGGTAAGCCATTTTTAAATCCCTTGCACCCACGTCTTCCCTAGCACCCAGTGGAGCTCTCTGACCCATTTGATTGAACTATCGCGCTGTGAGTAGGCCGGATTCCTCGCCGCCGACGAGCATCTCCACCTGCGCACGTGGACTGGCCGACTCCGACCATCCCCGATGGCGACCCACACATCACCGTGATCCTCAAGACCTCCCCTACGTCCTCGACCACCTCACCGGAGCAGCCTCGCCGCCGGTAAGCCCCTCCACCGTGGGTACTGTTTAATTGGGGAAAGGACCGCGGGTTCGATTGCAGAGCCGTAGACTCAAATGAATAGTGCCCCAGGGTCCTATCTATAATACCTTTAAGAACCTTCGCCAGGGACCCCAGCGCAAAACTGCTTTTCTTTAAACCATTTCTAATTAATCTTTTATTATTCAGCAGAAGACTTAGGAAATTCATAACTTGAGAAATATTTAATCAAAATTTGTCAAACCAATTTTGCTGGATTCTAAATATTATGGACTATCAATTAAAAATACTGAACCTCAGGCTTTCTGTTCTAAATTTTAGAGTTTGGAATTAAATATAGAAACTAACCAAACCCTATTTAATTAAAGAAAAATGGTTATGCTTCTGTGCTAGGCTTGAGAAAATTTGTAGATGTTCAAACCCCAATTAGACACTGTTCAAAAATACTAGACACCCCAGTATTGGAAGTTTAAGTATAGTTATCCAATAAAAGCCATTTTTGCCCAAAACTTAAGAAAATCAGAGAAGTATTAGAAAATAAGGAGCATAAAATGAAATTATTTTTCCTAGCCTACTTAAGTAACAGAGAATCTAGGAAAAATAAAGGAACCCCTAGTCCAGAACATAATCAAGGTGAAATGTTTTATTTAGCATTATTCCAACTAGAAAACGATTATTGGAATTATGAAAACAAATCCATAATTATTAATAAAAATCCAGTGGACTTGTAACCACTAGAACCCCACTACAAAAATGATAACCACCCCAGCCCATCATTTTAAGTAGGGTAAACAAGTAAAACTTGATATTGGGTCCTATTCCAAATAAATCATGAGCAACCCAAAAATAAGGTAATAATGGGCAAATAAAATTATACTAGATCAATGATGAGATAAGCCACCAGAGAAAAATGCAAAACCCAATTGAAGGCTGCAAAATAATACCCATTGCCAATACTTCATGAAAAAGGCCATTTAATCCAAATAATTCCTACCACCTTTCCCTTAAGCAAAAAGGTGCCAAACTTCATAATGATTGCTCTTGCACAAAGTAGAAGCTAGGAAAAATCATAAATTTATTGTTTGATATTTTTCAAATATAGTGGTAGTAGAAAGCACCCCTTTGGCTAGAAACTTTGGAAAATCATAATAAAATAACTGTAAGTATTAATGGCTAGAAAATTGTGCAAAGTCATGTTATAACATCTAGATGCCAGCAAAAATATGTCTTAAGGAATAACCCTCTGTTAAAAAGGAGCCATAGTTCAAAACACCCCTCCTGCCCTAATATTTGATAATTATATCCAGAAAGAACTACTTACTTTTTAAATCCCAAATTTTGAGGCAGAAACTCATACACCAGTAAGAAGCCACTGTAATTTTTTAGAATTTGTGGAAATTTATTAATATAACTTGTAGTTCAAACCCACCTTAAAAGCATAAAGGAAATAAGAAGAAAGGAAAATAAAAAACCTCGCTCCAATAAGTTCAACTAGAAATCTTATTAAATTCTCACTATGACATTAAAAGGAAATCAGTAGAACACCAAAATAGACTTACCACTTAGTTTAACTAAGTTTGACCCTAATTTGCTAAATGTACCACAAGAATCTGTTGTAGCAAGATTAAACTCTACCTGATTTAAGTAGATTAATCACCATCAAACTTTAATTGCTAAATTACATATCATATCATGCATGTATCTTACTCATTGCATTCATTAGACTGCAATCTAGCTGACGGAGAGTACGTGCTCATCCCCGAGCAAGGAGCTGTCCACGAGGAAGACCAGGAGCAAGCTCCCGAGACTGTCACTGAGGATCTCCCAGTAGCCCAGCTATTGAAGGCAAGCCCCGGTTTTATGCATAACCGTATTTATATATGCTACTTTACTACACTTAATGTTTGTAGGCTTGTAATGTGCACTTAAGTGTACGAATTGCTTGACACCTGTAGTTGCATGAACTTAGGATTCCTTTTTGAGATGAATACTAGTATGCTAGGTTGAGTAGCTGCTTGCTAAACAGGATCTCGGTAGAAGTCGAGTGATTTTTCTAGCACTCGTGCGAGGTCAGGAATTGATTGTATTCATCTTGATAACGAGATCTATGATGGTCTATGGACTTGGATCCAGGGAGGATGCCTTGTCCATGAGACGAGAAAAGAATTAAGGATTAATGTGTGGATACCTGAGTCAAGCGTTTGAACGTACTAAGCACATGTCGGGAAATATGGTAATCGGTAAACCTAGTACCTGAGTGAAGCCGGGCGCGGACTTTATCCCTCACTCGTCCTGAGACTGGGTCTCCCATGCTAGCTATGGTGGGTACAAGTGTGGTCACTGCACGGCGGCAGCCATGGTCAGTGGAGCATTGTATGCCAAGGCGATGAGCCCTGGCCGCGAACGGGGAATCGATGGGGACGGTTGACATGTGTGGGGATGGAGTGCCCTGACATGTCGTGTGTTTAGGTTTACCTTGCAAGGATAAAACTCGATTCGAACCGTCTGCTTCTCACAACTAATGAGACTGCTTGACCCCTTGTACTACATTGAGTAAGAAGTGAAATGAGGTTACATGAGATAACTTGTTGATTGTACTAAATGCTTGTTACCATGTATGCTTAGAAAGAGCAAACTTAGCTAATATAATGAGGCTAGAAATTGAAAGGCTAAAACTTGATTTTAGATACAGCTAGTGCTTTTAGCAAACCAAATCCCTCAGCCAAACAGCTGCATGGTCTAGAGGTAGAGGAGTAGTTTCCTCACACTGGGTAAGTCTAGCTAAGTATTAGTATACTCAGTCTTGCTTGTGGCATAATTTTGCAGGTACGCTTCAAGATATGGTTGATGGTGTGACTTGGCCTACCACCTTGCCACCGGGTTGGACGGTCGAGTGGGATGCTGCTCCAACAGGAGAGGAGCAAGAGGAGTAGTGGGCTAGGCCTTGCCTGATTCCTCGCTACCGATGATATCGATTATCCGCTGCATTTTATTTTGTGAACTTTTATTCGCTACTTGAAAAACTCCGATCTATGTAATAATTCAGTACTTTAATTTGAGATTTTCCTATTTTATTGTATTTCTTCTGTGACTCACCTTCGAGTGGGTTGTGGTATTTGATCCTGGTTAAGTGGCTTTATCAAACTAGATCTAAGGGACAGATGGGTTATTCCGATTTAAGTGTGTTACGGCCCCTGAGTCGTGACTTAGGCACTTAAGTTGGAACAATTCGGGCGGTTCTGCCATAGCTGATATCGGAGCAAATACCACCACAGAGAAGGACAATAAACCATGAATACCAATTTTCAAAATCTAAAACTTGCTTAGAAACTGATAAGAATCGTCAGGACTAGAACGCTAGACCTAGGACGAAAGGCCTTAGGGATAGTGGGAGAAATAGGTGGCTAAGTAAGTAGGCCCTGTGGGCCAGTATTTAGATTTTTAAAGGATGCCCTAGGAGCACCCTTTATTTCGGAGAGGAGCCGTTATTTTTTTCAGCATGCATGCATTATAAAATTTCAAGGATTAAGAATTAAAGAAGTAAAAATTCGAGCTAACCCGCTTCTTTTCAAACCATCCAGGCTCTTTATTTTTCTTCCTTCCACCATAATCTTTACATCTGATACCCTTCCCCAAATGAATTCCCCACCCCCGCCAGCGGAGGAGACACTCGTTTCAGCTCTGACTTCCTCTCTCACGATGGCTTCCCTTCCATCTTGTGGGAAGTGCTTAACTCCGCCGGTTACCCCATGCCCCCTTTGTACACGGTGCAGTTGTATGAGGAGCATCGGGTACCTCGTTGCCGAGTCTGGCTGACTTTGGAGGCTCATCCCCTTCAGCCGGGTTGGCGTTCTCTTGACTATGAGATGATTGGATTCAGGGCGGACGACACCACTGAAGCAGCAGCCATGAAGACTCTAATGACTTTCTGTGGCTACCATCCCCTGGAGATGGTGATGCACCCCTTGGGACTTTTCCCTGCTGAGAAGAAGGATGACCCCATGTGGTGTAATCGTGTGAGCCACGTGAAGGATTTGTGGGCAATGTATCCTGACTTAGTTGGGAGGGTCACTGTTCAGTGCATGAGTGCGTTGTACCGCCTCCAGACTCTTCAGAGCGACGCTATGACACATCTTTCTAACATCGCTCAAACCACCAAGCTCACCCTTGACAGCCGAGAAGATTTTGTGGTCGACTTGTCCTCCGAGTTGGTGGAGAAGGATCTATAGGTGGAAAGGTTGAGCCAGCGCATTACCACCTTGGAGCAGCAGGTGGAGATCCAAGACAACACTATTGATGACTTGGAGAACCAACTCCACGATGTGCAGCGGGAACTCGAAGAAGCTAATGACCACTTGGATATGCACCACTTGGAGATGGAGGCCAATGAAGCCAGAAGCGAGGGAGAAGAGGCCCCTGAGGAGTTAGGACCAGCCCCTGGTGCCAATGGGACTACCTCTGCGATGCCCCCTTCACCCGCATCTAGTGTCGCTTCCACCGCTCAGGGTTGACGAGTCGTTTTGACGTCTTAGAGGATAGAAACCTACACGAGCTTAGTTACTGGCAGATTTTGGACTAGGCTTATGGGTACTTTCCCATAATTGATGTAACCCTTGAGAACTTTTGAGATCTGTGGAATGTTGTCACCATGTTATCTTCATTTCGAACTTAATGTTATGATTATGGCAATTTTCTTTCCATATAAGATGATAGCATGTCGTTCGAAATTGCGAGTCGGGATAACAATGGCGACAATCTCTGTTTTCAGATGGCAGCTAGGCAGCGTCGCGGGCATAACGAGCAGGTTCCCCCGCCACCTCCTCCAGCTCCCACAGTGCAGGAGCTGATGGCTCAGCAGAACGAGATCCTGCGACAGCCCTTGCAGTGCCAGCCCCACCCCTAGTAGCATGGTGGAGGCCAGCATCAGCGACCTCCGGCAGCGGCAACCTACCAGGAGTTCCTGAGCACGCAGCCACCCTTGTTCACCAAGGCAGAGGTTCCGTTTGACGCCGACGTGTGGCTTCGCGTCGTTGAGTCCAAGTTTCCCCTCCTCACGGGAGACTGCCCTGATGATGCTGTCACACCCGGTTTTAGAAGGCAAACCGAATGCGAACCATGTACGTGCCAGGATCAGCAATTCACGTACATAGCAGTTACATAATATGGACATCATCACACAGTGCTCAAATAGTATTAAAAAGGGAAATAGTAGTCGATTACATCATATGTCTGAGACATCCGCATAGTCTTTACAATAATCAAAGTGCGAAAACGAAACATAGATAAACGCGGCCTTCACAGGCAGCCGACTGGGGGTTGCCGCTAACCCACGCCTAGAACTCATCGTAGTCTTGGAACTCCTAGAAGTCTCCTTCCACGGCTTCATCTTCTCCTGAGTAGTGGTTGCAATGCTGACAACCTGGGGATGGGGGGGGTTTGGTGTGTAGAGCAAGGGTGAGTACACATCAACATACTCAGCAAGTATCCTGTTTGGCTGTAGTGGACTAGCTTTATGTGGGGGTAAGTCAAGCAATTGCATTTAGTTGGTCAGATTATTATTACTAGTAGAGAAAGCCAAGTTTTAGAATTAACCCAGGTTATTAACCCAAACGTACTCCTTTCCAAACGGAAAGAGTACCACTTACCATTACCAGAGTCAAAACCAAGAACCATCAATCTCATTGCCACCTGTAATCCGAACATCTCTGATCAAGTACCACTAATCACTGGAGCTCCCTTGGCCGCTCATAACCGCGAGCACGGCTGATATATCAGTTTTCTAACACTCTGCAGAGGTTGTGCACTTTACCCACAAGTCGTGATTCCCTTTCTGCCCGGAGAGAGCTACTCCCCATTGACCACTACCTAGGTGGCCCAGCAGGGTATCACTATGTAGCCTTTACAAAGATTCTCTGGGGCTGTAGCCGCCCGTTAGGTTTCCTAAATGCACCGCACTCCTCCCCAAGGGGCGAACCCAAGCTTGGCAGAGCGAGCCGCATACACCGAGCCCCATTGACGGCACGATGGCTAAGCGAACTACACCCCGGATCCTCTAATTATTCAGCTAAGGGCACCCCATTCCACCCTCATGGTTGCACTATTTTCTCGGGCGGTCATCCAACGAACAGGTCCTTACGGAGAGGCACTCGAGAAACCGCTCGAGCCCCCTTGAAGGACACAAGTATAACATCATAATAAAAGAGGGGAAAACAACGTATCATTGATAATTCTCATCATGTTCATTGATTAGAGTTGAGCATTAGCATAAAGCTAAACAGTAATAATCCAACCCAAATAGGTAAACAAGGACATGGATAACAAAAGCTAGTCAACCCTTAGGTATAAATGTGTAATGAGGGAGGTCAATTAAAGAATGTATAGGACAAAGATAGGTCAAGGGACACTTGCCTCCACCAACCGACTGCTGCTCAGGGGCTTCTCCTGCGAGTTCTTCGGGCTCTTCAACCGGATAGTTCTCTATGCGAGCGCAAACATACATACATCCACACATTTAATACAAAAGAACAATACACCATACAATAGAATGCAGTAAATAAACAGACGTTCCACGCGGGTTCGCAATTAAGGCTAAGAGAGAAAGAGAAAAAGACAGTCGAGAAACGATCACGTTACATGATTATGAATTAAATTACTTGCTCAATGGAAGGGAATTAATTTGGACACTACATTTTAGCATAAAGTAAAGTCAAGTTCCACATTTAATTATTATAAACAATTGAAGATGACTGAAAGGGAGTGGTCGCACGTCGAGACGTACAACACGACATTTAGATTGAATTAAGAAGTAAACGACTCGCCGCGCGACAGAGCGCACAACGAGACACTTGCACTAATTATAAAGAGACGTTAAGCATCGCGCGACGAAGCGCACGACGACATACGCCAACAGAGCTGAGTTTAAAGTGGAACGTCGCGCGTCTGGACGCGCGACATCGCACCTTAAACAACCTGAAGTTAAAATAGATCGTCGCGCGACGAAGCGCGTGACACAACACTTTAATGAATATAAACTAAAAGAATCGTCACGCGACGAAGCGCGCGACGCAGCACATTAATAAACACAAATTTAAATTGAATCGTCGCGCGACGCAACACATTGATAAATACGAACTTGAATTGAATCGTCGCGTGACGAAGCGCGCGACGCAACGCACTCATTAAACTAATTTTGAAACTAACTAATCCGAGGGTTGGACGCCGCGCAACGGGGCTAGAACGGCCGCGCGCAGGGGGGGTCGAAGCCGCGCGCAGGGGCCGGAGCCGCGTCGTCGGGGGCCGAGGCCACGTGCACACGCCGAGCCGCGCCCGCGCAGGGGCCGCGCCCGCGCCGAGCCACGCCCGCGCAGGGACGCACCGGGGGCCGGGGAGTAGGGGCGGGCCGAGCACCGCCGGAGAGGGGAGAGGAGGGGCCACACCGGACGGGGAAGGGGAGGGGCGGGGCCGAGCGCCGCCAGGGAGGGGAGGGGAGGGGCCGCGCCGGACGAGGAGGGAAGGGGAGGGGCGGGCCGAGCGCCGCCGGGGACCGGAGGGGAGGGGTCGCGCCCGCGCTGGACGGGGAAAGGGAGGGGCGGGGCGGGGTGCCGCGCCGCGCCGCCGCGCAGGGACGCGCGTGCGCAGGGGAGAGAAGAGGGGGGGTGCGCAGGGGGAGAGAGGAGGGAGAGGGAGAGAGGGAGTGAGAGAGGAGAAGGGAGGGGAGGGGAGCTCACCTCGGGGTCCAAATTCCGGTGATCGTCGTCTCCAAGCCCTAGGGCACCATGGGGAGAGAGAGATGGGAGAGGGAGAGAGAGAGGTTGCTGTGTGGGAAATCCAAATGAGAGAGGGAGAGGAGGAGGGGGTCGCATGGGGGGTGTGGGGCGCCGGGGGCGCGTGAGCCAGGCTGGGCCGAGCCGGGCTGGGCTGGTCTGGGCTGGGTCACATCGCGGATCGAAACCCACGACACGCACGACCATTAAACGGAATTAAATCGCGAACTGAAATCCGAAACGGAACGAGACGAACACACAGCATCAGACAAAGAAATGTGTTTCGGCATGATGCAACACCCATGACACTTAGGTTTTGTTCATACACGACACAGACACCTGTCACTATACTGGTTTGAAATTGGGAAGAAGGAGCGGAACGGGAAGAGAAAAGAGAGTAATGCCCTAATTTGGTGAGAGAAAAGAAGAAAAAATTCTACCCCCAAATTCAGGGCGTTACAAACCTATCCCCCTTAAAAGAATCTCGCCCTCGAGATTCAGGGTTGGCTAGCAAAGAGCTCAGGGTATTTAGCCATCAGATCATCTTCACGCTCCCAGGTTGCTTCTTCCTCAGAGTGATGATTCCATCTGACTTTGCACATTCTGATGGTCTTCCTTCGGGTGACTCTGTCTGCAGTCTCAAGGATTTGCGCTGGTTTCTCCGTGTAGGTCAAGTCCTCTTGGACCTCCAGACCTTCCACTGGCAACTGCTCTTCTAGCACACGCAAACACTTCTTCAACTGAGACACATGAAAGACATCATGCACTGCGGACAAACCTTCTGGCAAACTGAGCTGATAGGCCACTTCTCCACGCTTTGCGAGAATTTGATACGGACCGATGTAGCGGGGTGCTAGCTTGCCTTTGACTCCGAATCTTCTGACTCCTCTGATCGGTGACACTTTCAGATAGACAAAATCTCCAACCTCGAAACTCAGCTCTCTTCTCCTTGTGTCTGCATAGCTTTGCTGCCTTGATTGCGCTATCTTCAGATTTTCTTGAACCATCTTGATGTTCTCTTCAGCTTCAAGTAGAATGTCTGGCCTGAACACTTGCTTTTCTCCAGGCTGATCCCATTGCAACGGAGTTCTACAACTCCTCCCATAGAGTGCCTGAAAAGGTGACATCTTCAAGCTGGCCTGGTAACTGTTGTTATAGGAGAACTCTGCATAAGGCAATCTCTTGTCCCATCCGGACTGATCTTGCAACGCACAGGCTCTCAACATATCTTCAAGAATTTGATTGGTTCTTTCGGTCTGACCATCTGTCTGTGGATGATAAGCTGAACTGAAATTCAGATGTGTGCCCAAAGCTTCATGCAGCTGCTGCCAGAAATGAGAGGTGAATTGCGTTCCTCTGTCTGACACTATCTTCTTTGGCACACCATGAAGACAAACAATCCGGGACGTGTACAATTCTGCCAATACTGCACTGTTGTAGTTGGTCTTGACAGGTATGAAGTGGGTTGACTTGGTCAAGTGGTCCACCACTACCCAAATGGAATCGTAGCTGGCTCGAGTGCGAGGCAATCCGACTATGAAGTCCATACCGATTTCATCCCATTTCCACTGAGGAATTTGCAACGGTTGCAACAATCCAGCTGGTCTCTGGTGCTCTGCCTTGATCCGCCGACAACTATCACACATCGCCACATGCTATGTGATTTCCCTATTCATTCCGTACCACAAGAATTTCTTCTTCAGATCCTGATACATCTTCTCACTTCCGGGGTGAATCGAATAGGCTGTCTCATGAGCTTCCTTGAGAATCAATTCCCGAATAGACTGGACATTGGGAACACACAAGCGGTGTTTGAACCATATCACACCTTCTGCATCCTCCCGAAAATCTTTGCCTTTGCCTTCCAGAATCATTCGCCGGATCTCACTGATCTTCTCATCATTCTTCTGCGCTTCTTTGATTTCCCGCTCCAGGGTAGGTTCCAACTCAATTGTGACTCCTCGCAAATTATTCAGAAATCTGAGACTCAACCTGTCAAACTCTTTGGCCAAATCATAAGGCATCGGATGAGCAACCATCAGATTGACTTGACTCTTCCTGCTCTAAGCATCCGCCACTACGTTCGCTTTGCCTGGATGGTAGTGAATCTCCAACTCATAGTCCTTGATCAACTCTAACCATCTTCTTTGCCTCATATTCAGCTCTGACTGAGTGAATATGTACTTCATACTCTTGTGGTCTGTGTAAACATCACATTTCTGTCCATACAGATAGTGCCTCCATGTCTTCAATGCGTGAACCACTGCTGCCAACTCTAGGTCATGGATTGGATAATTCTGCTCATGAACCTTCAGCTGTCGGGATGAGTAAGCCACAACTCTTCCCTCTTGCATCAACACACATCCCAAACCTGTGTAACAAGCATCGCAATACACCGAGAAGGGCTTGTGCACATCAGGCAAGACTAAGACAGGCGCTGTAGTCAACTTCTCTTTTAGCGCTTCAAAGGCCTCTTGACATTTCTGGGTCCACTTGAACTCAACCTTGTTGCCTAGCAAAGCTGTCATTGGTTTCGCAATCTTCGAAAACCCTTCAATGAATCGCTGATAATATCCGGCCATTCCATTAAAGCTCTTGATTCCTCGAGCATCTGTTGGCGCTTCCCAGTTCATAATGTCTGCCACTTTCTTCGGATCCACAGCCAATCCTTCTTTGTTGATTATGTGACCCAAGAACAGAACTTCATTGATCCAGAACTCACACTTGCTCAACTTTGCATACAACTAGTGCTCTCGCAATCTCTGCAATACCATCCTCAAATGATCTGCATGCTCTTCTTCGCTTTGAGAATATATCAGAATGTCATCAATAAATACCACCACAAACTTATCAAGATAATCCATGAATACATTGTTCATCAAGTTCATGAAGAAGGCCGGTGCATTGGTTAGACCGAAAGACATCACAGTGAACTCATACAACCCATACTTGGTAATGAATGTTGTCTTCGGAATGTCTGAAGGTCGGATCCTGAGCTGATGATAACCTGACCTCAGATCTATCTTGGAGAACACGCTGGCTCCTCTCAACTGGTCGAACAGATCTTCTATTCTGGGCAAAGGGTACTTGTTCTTGATTGTGACCTCATTCAGAGCTCGATAATCGATACACATCCTTTTGGTGCCATCTTTCTTCTCCACAAATAGGACAGGGGCGGCCCAAGGCGAGGTGCTTGGCTGAATGTAACCTTTCTCTGACAGCTCATCAATCTGCTTCTTAAGTTCAACCAACTCTGGTCCGGATATTCTGTAAGCTCTCTTAAAGATAAGGGCGGTTCCAGGAAGAAGCTCTATGGCAAATTCAACTTTCCGCTCTGGTGGCATACCTGGTAAGTCCTTTGGAAACACATCTGGGAACTCAGACACAACCTTGATAATCTCAATTGGGTCTACTTCACTGCTATCAACAGCCATCTGATAACAACTTCCTTTTTTTTGCTCAGGCGGGTCTAACTCGGTCACCACTTCCTCTCCTAGTGGGCACACCAACTTGATTGTCCTCTTATCACAACTGATAACTGCCTGATACTTATCTAACCAATTCATCCCTAGGATGACATCTATTCCCTAAGTACCCATTACTATGAGATTAGCGGGAAACACTATCCCCCTTATTTCCACACTTACATTCAAACAAATGCTATCGGCTCGAATTCTACCACCGGCTGAGTCAATTTGAATGGGGGTTGACATGGTAGTTATTGGAAGACTATGTGCTTTTACCCATGATGCAGTAATGAATGAATGCGTTGCTCCAGTATCAAATAACACTTCTGCAATATGGGAGTCGACTGGAAACATACCTACTATCATGTCGGGGGACTCCTGAACTGCTTCAGCCTCCAAGTGGTTCAGTCTCCCATGGTTATAGCGCGGCTGAGAGCGGTTGCCTGCTCTAGGATGAGACACATTCTGCTTTGCTGGGGCATTGGGGCCTGACTGCTGCTGGGCTGCCTTCTTCGGACATTGCATCACCCAATGGCCTTGCTCTCCACAGTGTGCTCTGTTTCCAACCTGAGCTGGTGCTGCCTGACTGTTCTGCTAGTTTGTTGGGGCAGGAAGACGAGGTGCCTGCTGATTCTGCCTCTGGAACTAACCTCTTCCTGACTGATTGTTCTGGCGATTCTGATGCTGATGCTGAGGAAACTGCCTTTGAAACTGCTGCTGCTGAGGTGGATGCTGGTTCTGCCTGAACTGCTGAGGTTGATTGCTTGAGAAACGAGGGCGATTTCTGCTTCTAGGCTGGGGTCCACTGATTTTGCGCTTGCGATCCTCCATCTCCTTACGCTTCCTCTCTGTCATGATTGCTCTGTCAATCAGGTGCTGGAATGTCGGGAAGGTATGATTCATCAGCTGATACTGCAGAGGGTCAACCAAGCCTCTCAGGAAACGGAACTGTCTCTTGGTGTCGGTGTTGACATCTTTAGGAGCATAGCGAGACAACTGTAGAAACCTGTCCCGGTACTCGCTGACAGACGATGACCCATGCTTGAGTGCCAGGAACTCCTCCTTCTTCACTGTCATCAGACCTACAGGAACATGGTACTGACGAAAGCTACCTCTGAATTCTTCCTAGGTGATGGTGTCGGGGTTGGCATGGGTGGCGAGATAAGACTCCCACCATGACTAGGCTGCTCCTCTCAACAGACGGGGACCATACAGGACTTTCTCCCTGTCATCGCACTGAGCGGTATGCAACTCCCGCTCCACAGTGTGCAGCCAGTCTTCAGCATCCATGGGGTCAGAAGAGTGAGCAAACGTTGGGGGATGACCTCTCATGAATTCGGCACGTTTGTCCCTGGGCATCTGAGGCATCTGAGGCTGAGGTGGTGGCTGCTGCTGCTAAATGGCGGCCAGAGTCTGACCGATGGCTTGAACTGCCTGAGTCTGCATCAGGAACATTTACTCGATGGACATCGGGGGCGGGGGCAGCAGTTGCTGTTGCTGGGGTACCTCTTCCTGCTGAGCGGCTTGCTCCTGCTGAGCACGCCTTCCTCCTCTGTGCCTGTTTTCTGACATCTGCAGAATGCAACCACACATCAAAACTGATCTTGCAAATCTTGCAGCATAAGAAACGAGTATAGAATTCTCCACAACACTGAACAGATGAGCATCTTCACTGATCTCCAACACATACCAACATAGCTTCTGAGATAAGGAGGAAAGTGGAATAAAAGGGTTCCCAACTAGATAACTAACTCCATTAACATAACAGGTAAACCAAAATGCAGGGGATACCCACACTCTGGTGACAGTCATTACAAAGATCCAAATCAAACATAGTTCACAATGACAAACATAAATGCATAGGATATAGCAAACTACTCTGTCTAACTAAGACTAACTAAGAGCGAGACTAATGCTAGGACTATAGCTTCTATGTATATATTTTTGTATTAATTACAAGATCTGACTCTGACGATCTATGGTTCTAAGTCTATCTTGGTCTTACAGTCGGGATTGCCATAAGACTGGTGTCCATGCCGAGGTGAGTGGTACGGGTGCTGAGTCCCGACGGGAGCGGGGGAACCATCGTCCAGGTGACGACGCTCCGCGCGCTCAGCCCGCAGCTGGGCGATCTCAGCACGAGCCCTACTCAGCTCGTCTAGTGCATGGTCCAACTCCGTGTTTAGCACGACGGCTAGATTGACTGTGCTGCTCAACCTAGGATTGTCCTCACCAACAGGTGAAACAATCACGCCTCCTGTGCTGCCAGATGGACGGTGGGGGTAATACTTCAGGTTGAGACCGTCAGCTACCCCACCGAGCACTGAGCAGTAGTGCGAAAGCGCACACCGTGCGGCATCTTGCATGGCCGCCTCAGCTGAGTCCCGCTCAGAGATAGAATAGTGCTCTGAGCAGACCTCTGCACCCCAGAGACTGTTCTCCGGACGACGCACCAAGCAGGTCGCCTCCCAGCGGTCCGGGTAGACCCCGTGACTGTGCTAGAAGACCACACAGCGATACTCGACAGACCAAGTACACCGGACAAGTGCCCGACGTAGCAGGGTGTCGAGCGCATCGTGGAAGTGACACCCTCGAGCAGCGTCGCGAGTGATGGGTCGAGCAACCCATCCTTCCGACTCTTGCTCAGCAGAAAAGTCGGTGTCATGGCTCGAGTTGCTGTCGCCTCCTCCGTCGTCTGGGTCTCCTCCAGTAGCTACTCCAAGGACTGGGGCGCTCAGTGGTGGTGCAGGGGGCGCCTCCAGGGGAAGCACAGGGAAGCAGCTCCTCACAGACTCTATCTCCTGCTAGAGCGAGAAAGAAGAGCCCTGCTGCTCCTGTCGTCGACGTTCCTGCTCCTCATGCAGGCGGTGGTGCACCCTCTCCAAGTGGCTGGACTGACCGGCCACGGGACGGCGAAGCGGACGCTCCGCGAGACGAGAGGGTAAGAAGGGGATGACAGACTTCTGTGCGGTGTGTCTAAGACGAGCCATCTACAAAAGACACCGCAAGCATAAGAGTGAGAACAGAACTAGTATGACCAGCAAGTAATGAACCATAAATAAATGAAGGATTAGAATAAAACACAATTTTCAGCAAGGTATAGTATATAGTAGAACATAGGTTTGGTCGATATGACCAACTTTTGAAGGGATACCAAAGTCAAGGCAGGGACAGAGGTCTATAATCCTTAGAACGACCATTCTACTCTAGGTTAGCGGTCCTACAGTCAGCACGGCTTTGATACCACCTATGTCACACCCGGTTTTAGAAGGCAAACCGAATGCGAACCATGTACGTGCCATGATCAGCAATCCACGTACACAACAGTTACATAACATGGACATCATCACACAGTGCTCAAATAGTATTAAAAAAGGGAAATAGTAGTCGATTACATCATATGTCTGAGACATCCACATAGTCTTTACAATAATCAAAGTGCGAAAACGAAATGTAGATAAACGCGGCCTTCACAGGCAGCCGACTGGGGGTTGCCGCTAACCCACGCCTAGAACTCGTCGTAGTCTTGGAACTCCTGGAAGTCTCCTTCCATGGCTTCATCTTCTCCTGAGCAGTGGTTGCAATGCTGACAACCTGGGGATGGGGGGGTTTGGTGTGTAGAGCAAGGGTGAGTACACATCAACATACTCAGCAAGTATCCTGTTTGGCTGTAGTGGACTAGCTTTATGTGGGGGTAAGTCAAACAGTTGCTTTTAGTTGGTCAGATTATTATTACTAGTAGAGAAAGCCAAGTTTTAGAATTAACCCATGTTATTAACCCAAACGTACTTCTTTCCAAACGGAAAGAGTACCACTTACCATTACCAGAGTCAAAACCAAGAACCATCAATCTCATTGCCACCTGCAAACCGAACATCTCTGATCCAGTACCACTAATCACTGGAGCTCCCTTGGCCGCTCATAACCGCGAGCACGGCTGATATATCAATTTTCTAACACTCTGCAGAGGTTGTGCACTTTACCCACAAGCTGTGATTCCCTTTCTGCCCGGAGAGAGCTACTCCCCATTGACCACTACCTAGGTGGCCGAGCAGGGTATCACTACGTAGCCTTTACAAAGATTCCCCGGGGTTGTAGCCGCCCGTTAGGTTTCCTAAATGCACCACACTCCTCCCAAAGGGGTGAACCCAAGCTTGGCAGAGCGAGCCGCATACACCGAGCCCCATTGACGGCACGACGGCTAAGCGAACTACACCCCGGATCCTCTAATTATTCAGCTAAGTGCACCCCATTCCACCCTCATGGTTGCACTGTTTTCCCGGGCGGTCATCCAACGAACAGGTCCTTACGGAGAGGCACTCGAGAAACCGCTCGAGCCCCCTTGAAGGACACAAGTATAACATCATAATAAAAGAGGGGAAAACAGCGTATCATTGATAATTCTCATCATGTTCATTGATTAGAGTTGAGCATTAGCATAAAGCTAAACAATAATAATCCAACCCAAATAGGTAAACAAGGACATGGATAACAAAAGCTAGTCAATCCTTAGGTATAAATGTGTAATGAGGGAGGTGAATTAAAGAATGTATAGGACAAAGATAGGTCAAGGGACACTTGCCTCCACCAACCGACTGCTGCTCAGGGGCTTCTCCTGCGAGTTCTTCGGGCTCTTCAATCGGATCGTTCTCTATGCGAGCGCAAACATACATACATCCACACATTTAATACAAAAGAACAATACACCATACAATAGAATGCAGTAAATAAACAGACGTTCCACGCGGGTTCGCAATTAAGGCTAAGAGAGAAAGAGAAAAAGACAGTCGAGAAACGATCACGTTACATGATTATGAATTAAATTACTCGCTCAATGGAAGGGAATTAATTTGGACACTATGTTTTAGCATAAAGTAAAGTCAAGTTCCCATTTAATTATTATAAACAATTGAAGATGACTGAAAGGGAGTGGTCGCACGTCGAGACGTACGACACGACATTTAGATTGAATTAAGAAGTAAACGACTCGCCGCGCGACAGAGCGCACAACGAGACACTTGCACTAATTATAAAGAGACGTTAAGCATCGCGCGACGAAGCGCACGATGACATACGCCAATAGAGCTGAGTTTAAAGTGGAACGTCGCGCGTCTGGACGCGCGACATCGCACCTTAAACAACCTGAAGTTAAAATATATCGTCGCGCGACGAAGCGCGCGACACAACACTTTAATGAATATAAACTAAAAGAATCGTCGCGCGACGAAGCGCGCGACGCAGCACATTAATAAACACAAATTTAAATTTAATCGTCGCGCGACGAAGCGCGCGACGCAACACATTGATAAATACGAACTTGAATTGAATCGTCGCGTGACGAAGCGCGCGACGCAACGCACTCATTAAACGAATTTTGAAACTAACTAATCCGAGGGTCGGACGCCACGCAACGGGGCTAGAACGGCCGCGCGCAGGGGCCGGAGCCGCGCGCACGCGCCGAGCCGCGCCCGCGCAGGGACGCGCCAGGGGGCCGGGTAGCAGGGGCGGGCCGAGCGCCGCCGGAGAGGGGAGAGGAGGGGCCGCGTCGGACGGGAAAGGGGAGGGGCGGGGCCGAGTGCCGCCGGGGTGGGGAGGGGAGGGGCCGCGCCGGACGGGGAGGGAAGGGGAGGGGCCGAGCGCCGCCGAGGACCGGAGGGGAGGGGCCGCGCCCGCGCCGGACGGGGAAGGGGACGGGTGGGGCGGGGTGCCGCGCCGCCGCGCAGGGACGCGCGCGCGCGTAGGGGGAGAGAGGAGGGAGAGGGATAGAGGGAGAGAGAGAGGAGAAGGGAGGGGAGGGGAGCTCACCGCGGGGTCCAAATTCCGGTGATCGCCGTCTCCAAGCCCTAGGGCACCACGGGGAGAGAGAGATGGGAGAGGGAGAGAGAGGTTGCTGCGCGGGAAATCCAAATGAGAGAGGGAGAGGAGGAGGGGGCGCATGGGGGGGGGGTGTGGGGCGCCGGGGGTGCGCGAGCCGTGCTGGGCCGGGCCGGGCTGGGCTGGGCTGGGTCACATCGTGGATCGAAACCCACGACACGCACGACCATTAAACGGAATTAAATCGCGAACTGAAATCCGAAACGGAACGAGACGAACACACGACATCAGACAAAGAAACGTGTTTCGGCATGATGCAACACCCATGACACTTAGGTTTTGTTCATACACGACACGGACACCTGTCACTATACTGGTTTGAAATTGGGAAGAAGGAGCGGAACAGGAAGATAAAAGAGAGTAACGCCCGAATTTGGTGAGAGAAAAGAAGAAAAAATTCTACCCCCAAATTCAGGGCGTTACAGATGCCAAGGCTCGCTTCGCCGCGCAGCAGCTTTGTGGCCCTGCTCGGACATGGTGGGACCACTTCTGTGCTATGCTACCCGCTGATCGCGAAGTGTCTTGGGAGGAATTCAAGACTGCTTTCAGAGGGCACCACATCCCAGCTGGAATTCTTGATCACAAGTTGAATGAATTTCTGGCACTCAATCAAGGAACCCGCACAGTCTTGCAGTATGCTCAGGCCTTCAACGACCTATGCCAGTATGCAGGTTACCATGCGGATTCTGATGAGAAGAAGAGAGACCACTACCGCAGGGGTCTCAACACCAAGCTGCGGGAACATCTCAACACTGTCTGTGCTGATAGCTTCAATGAGTTGGTCAACCTGGCCATCTCCCAGGAAGACTGTATTGTAGCTCATCGGGTAGAGAAGAAGAGGAAGGCACCAATGGCAGCACCATCCGCTCAGGCCCAGAGGTTCAGGATTGTTTCTCACAATCAGAGCAGGGGATTTCAGCAGCAGGCAGGCAGATGGGTGATCAGGCCACCTCAGCAGCAACAGCCAGCACCCAACCGCTTTCCAGCTCCCGCCCCAAGGAACAATCAGCCTCTGCAGCAGCAGCAGTTCCACCAGGGCAATGAGAACAAGTGCTTCACTTGTGGCAATGTGGGCCACTATGCCAAGAACTGCCCCAGAAATCAGCAGAGGCAGATGCCAGCACCAAGTCAAGACAAGGGGAGGAAGCAGAAGGTGCAAGTCAGACAAGGGAAGCTCAACTTCACTACTCTGGAGGAGTTACCTGAGGGAGCCCCCATCATGACTGGTACCTTTTCAGTTTTTAATCAACTGTTTGATTCTGGTGCATCTCATAGTTTCATTAGCCAGAAGTTCAGTGCTAAATGCCAATTGCCCTTCTGTCATGCAAAAGGGTCATTTATGATAGCCACACCTGGGGGTAAAACTATAACCAACCAATTAATTCGAAGTGTGCCTATTCAACTGGGAAGCCACATTATCAAAACCACCCTTCTTGTTTTGGGTTTGGAAAGTGTGGATATTATTCTGGGCACTAATTGGATGACCCTACACCAAGTAGTGCTTGATGTAGCCAGCCGCATCGTGGAAGTCAATTCCTCAATATGTGGAAGTTTCACCTTGTTTTTGCCCAGTCAAGACTCTACTCAGTCATGTGCTTTTGCTATGACAGAGTTACCCTTGAAGAAGATTCCAGTGGTCTGTGAGTATGCAAATGTCTTTCCTGATGAATTGCCAGGAATGCCACCAGACCGGGACATTGAATTTGCCATCGAGTTGCAACCGGGAATGGCACCCATTTCCAAGAGGCCTTACCGGATGCCACCCGCTGAGTTGGCAGAATTGAAGAAGCAATTGCAAGAGTTGCTGGACAAGGGATTTATTCGCCCAAGTACTTCGCCTTGGGGATGTCCAGCCTTGTTTGTGAAGAAGAAGGATGAAATCTTGAGGTTGTGTATAGATTACCGCCCTCTTAATGCGGTGACTATCAAGAACAAGTATCCCTTGCCTCGTATTGATGTTCTTTTTGATCAGTTGGTCGGAGCCAAAGTGTTTTCCAAGATAGACCTTCGCTCCGGCTATCATCAGATCAAGATACGGACAAGTGATATTCCGAAGACGGCTTTCTCAACCAGATATGGGCTGTATGAATTCTTGGTGATGTCATTTGGGCTGACTAATGCACCAGCATATTTCATGTATCTAATGAATTCTGTTTTCATGCCTGAATTGGACAAATTCGTAGTGGTTTTCATCGATGACATCTTGGTGTACTCAAAGAACGAAGAAGAACATGCCAGACATTTGCATGTAGTGCTTCAACGTCTATGAGAGCACCACCTTTATGCCAAGTTGTCAAAATGTGATTTTTGGCTAAAGGAGATCAAATTCTTGGGTCACACTATCTCTCAGGCAGGAATAGTTGTTGATCCTGATAAAGTGTAGGAGGTGATGAACTGGAAGCCACCCATGACTGTCCGTCAGATTCGGAGTTTTCTGGGATTAGCTGGTTATTACCGAAGATTCATTCCGGATTTCTTTCGAAATGCGAAGCCCATAACTGAGCTGTTGAAGAAAGAAGCCAAGTTTGTTTGGGGTCAGAAGTGCGAAGATGCCTTCCATGCATTGAGGCAACATCTGACCACAACACCAGTATTAGCGCAACCCGACAGCAGCAAGCCATTTGATGTGTACTGTGATGCCTCTGGCACTGGACTAGGTTGTGTCTTGATGCAAGACAACCGAGTCATTGCTTATGCATCAAGAGCACTCAGGCCTCATGAGAAAAATTATCCCACTCATGACCTAGAGTTAGGAGCGGTGGTTCATGCATTAAAAATGTGGAGACACTATTTGATGGGAACCCACTGCAACATCTTCACTGATCATAAGAGCCTTAAGTATATCTTTACTCAAGCTGATCTCAACATGAGGCAGAGAAGATGGCTAGAGCTGATGAAGGATTATGACCTGGAGGTACATTATCACCTAGGAAAGGCCAATGTGGTAGCAGATGCCTTGAGTCGGAAGTTGCAATGTAATTGTATTATGATGGATTCTCGTATTGACACCTTGTGTGATGAGTTGGGCAAGATGAAGATTGAAGTAATTCCTTCTGGTGCTTAGTCTCACATTTCTGTTGAGCCAGCTTTGCAAGACCAGATCATCATGGCCCAGCTCAGTGACAAGGGAGTGCGAATTATCAAGGGGAATCTCCATCAGAAGACCGAGAAGTATAAATGTTTCCGCCAAGATGGAAAGGGTATATTATGGTTTGGAAGCAGATTGGTGGTTCCTAAAAATGAGGATCTCAAGAAGAAAATCTTGGATGAGGCCCATCTCTCCAAATTCTCCATGCATCCAGGGAGCACCAAAATGTACCATGATCTGAAACCCTTTATTGGTGGACCAGAATGAAGAGGGAGATAGCCTGATATGTATCGGAATGTGACACCTGTTAGAGGATAAAGGCAAGCCACTTGAAATCAGCTAAAGCTTTGCAACCCCTGTCTATACCTTCGTGGAAATGGGATGACATCAGCATAGATTTCATTGTGGGTCTGCCCAACACCTCTCGTCATCATGATTCGATTTGGGTTACTGTGGACCGACTAACGAAAGTGGCACATTTTCTCCCAGTGCACACCACTGATAAGGCTCAAAGGTATGCAGAGTTGTACATTGACCGGATCGTGTGTTTGCACGGATTGCCCAGGACCATTGTTTCTGATCGAGGAGCCCCGTTTGTTGCCAGATTTTGGGAACAACTGCAAGAGTCTTTGGGAACCAAGCTAATCAGAAGTTCAGCTTACCACCCACAGACTGATGGTCAGACCGAGAGGGTAAATCAAATTCTTGAAGATATGCTGAGAGCTTGTGCGATCGATTGTGGCAAGAACTGGGATAAGAACCTCTCCTTGGCAGAGTTTGCTTATAACAACAGTTATCAATCCATCCTAAAGATGGCACCCTTCGAAGCTCTCTATGGGAGAAGATGCAGAACACCACTCAATTGGTCTCATCGTGGAGAAAGAGAAGTTTTTGGACCTGACTTAGTGACTGAAGCCGAAAGGAAGGTCAAACTAATCAGGAAGAATCTAGAAGCTGCTCAGGCCAGGCAAAAGAGTTACCATGATAAGAGAAGGAAACCTCTCTAGTTCGAGGTGGGAGATTTCGTTTATCTAAAAGTATCACCCACCAAGGGAGTGCAGAGGTTTGGGATCAAGGGCAAGTTAGCCCCTCGCTACATTGGACCTTATGAGATCATAGAGGCATGTGGACTCGTGGCACACAAGTTGAAGTTACCTCCAAAAATGTCTACCATCCATAGTGTGTTCCATGTATCTCAGCTGAAAAAGTGTGTTCGATTACCGACTGAGATCATAGCGGAACCAGAATTGGAGATAGAGCCAGATCTATCGTACCAAGAGTACCCTTCCAAGATTCTGGATTGCAAAGAAAGATCAACTCGGGCAAAATCGATCAAGATGTATAAGATCCAATGGAGTAATCACTTAGAGGAAGAGGCTACTTGGGAGACTGAAGAATTTCTGTGTTCCAACTTTCCTGATTATCTGCCTAAGGAAATTGGTGCGTATTCATGCCCAACCCCTCCTCCTGCCCTTGGAATCTAAATTTCAGTAATATAATCTTGAATTGGAAAGAATAATTTATAAAACAAAATTCAAAAGGACTTCCTTCTGAAGTTGCAAAGAGAATGACATTCGAAGAGCAGTTTGCCTTAATAAAGAAAGCATCCACTTCGAGTAAGTCTCACCCTTCGCTTCACCCCGGTAGGACTCCGACCCAAATCTCGGGACGAGATTCCTTTAAGGGGGGAAGGCTGTGACACCCCAGTGTCACCTAGGGTTTCTTCCTTGAGCTAACCCAAACTATTATCACATGTAAACCTAATGAAGGGATAAACCTCAAAGATGAGAACAAAGATTTATAATGAGTCTTCTCAAACTCTCCTTAAACTTGTCATGAATCTTAAGGAAGGAAAAATCTCAAACCCTAATTAATCCTAAGTGAACCAATTAAGCATAAAGGGTAATTGGGAGAAGATCTTGGGGGAAGAATACAAATTTTGGTAAAAACCAAATTACAAAGTTTTAGTTCACCAATTAACCAACAAATCATAGTAAGAAAGTTTGGCCACTTGTTTTTTTTCAAAATCCCCAAAACAGCCCCTAAACTAATGCACTTGGGGGTAATTCAGAAATTCAGAAATCTGAATTTCAGCTCCTTTCCAAAGATCAATCGCGTTCTCTATTTTTCAAAACTCAAAACCAAGAAGTCCAAATATCAAAGTAGTGCCAAATTTCCTTGAACACACTCTGGAAAAATTTGAACTCAAACCAAATTCATTTGGCACGGTTTTGGCACGGTTTTGGCATTGTTTGACCTCGGGACCAGGCAATCTGACACTGGCACCTTAGTGACGCTACAACTCTCTATCCCTAGCCTAAAACCGTGCGACGTCCACACACAAAAGACAAAGCACTTCTGTCACACCTAGATTTAATGGGTAAAGCCAGGTGCATCTCATATGTGAGCCAAAGAAGAAAAACACATATAATGACCAAGTGTATAGAGATAAATGTCACAAATATTATTACATATATAGCGGAAGTATCTTACACAAATAAATGATAACAATAAAACGAACTAATAATTATTCCTTGGCGCTATCAAGCTAAATGGGAAACGCCACCTATATAAGCTCGTACTCCTCGTTGTAGACCTCCTGGGCTACCTGCTCTTCACCTGTGGGGGGAGTTTATATATCGCAAGGGTGAGCTCACAAAAGACCATAGCTCAACAAGTTGTGGGAAATAATGTGCATGAACTCACCAAAGGTGGGAGCTCATGTGAAGTGTAAGGCTGATCAACAAATAAGGGTCGAAGCTGAGCATTGCTTTTTATAAGTTAGTCAATTTTTTTAGCAGTTACTAAATGTAAGTATATACCAAACTAGAGTAATAGTAGATCAAAATTAATCATAAAACCACAATGCAATGCAAATGACCCATTAAGTTTAATTCCATAAGTTACTCATGTGAGTGTCCGAGCCGCTCATGACCGTGAGCACGGCTGATATACCAGTTTTACACTCTGCAGAGGTTGCACATCTTTACCCACAAGTCGTGTTACCCATCTGCCAAGGGATCATGAATCCCATACACCTCAACCAAGGAAGTGAGGCAGGGTAACACTATGAGGCCTTTACAAAGTTCCACTAGCTTCAGAAAACCCGCTACAGTTCTAGGGAGCGCAGCATAGGAATCCCCCGTCTAAAAAGCCATCACAGCAAAATCAACCCGAGAACCTCCCTAAACTGACGACTCCCCTACTGCCCTTACCCCTTTCGGGTAAGGTAGTCCTCCACTAGCTTTCCTAATTAGTCAGTCAAGGGCGTCCCATACCACCCTTGTGGTAGCACTGTTTTCTCGGGTTGTTCTCCATGTTCCAATTAACATAATGATCTTATCATGAACAATAAATAACTCATTTATAATAAAGGCAAGATTGTGACAGAACTTCCCAAGTTATTAGGGCCACCTACAGTGTCCTTGTCCATCGGACTTCAGACAACCCTATAGATGTACCTGATCACTTGACAAGTTTGGTATCTAAATTCTTTACCTTACCCAAGAGTGTTTCACCCGTCACACAGATATTACAACACATCGGAGAAACAAGTATGTAGAAGCAGTTACAACAACTTATTTTATATTAAAGTATAGAAAGAGTAGTATTATTACAGACCAGTAAAATATAAGAGTGCTGGAGTAATATTATTACAACCCTGGGAGGCAAAAACCCCTCCCAATTAACAGTAAAAAGTTTTTAAAGGAGGACGCTTCCTCCCGATGCTTCAGTCCTGGTTTTCTTCCTTAGGCACCACCTTGAAACAATAGCAACAAAAATTTGCTGCTTCCTCACCTACAACAACATGGGTTCAAAAACCCTGAGTACGGAGTGTAGTTTCGCAAGTCTTACCCGTCAAAATAAAAGACTCTCAGGGATATGCTGGTTGTGGGAATCAAGGTATGGTTTATCAAGAATCAATGACTCTGTTTGCAGAAATGCTTACTAATAGTGGATCCTTAAAAATCCAGTTTTACTCGTCAGGTTAAGTAAAGTTACCTACATCTAGAGTTCTTTCTACCCTAGTTCAAGGACTTGACCTATACTAGCCAATTTCTTATCAACCCTTCTTGTTCACTGGAATGCTAAGTGTAGGGCAGTGACCAAGTCTTCATGTTCGAGAAGTAACGGCGATCCGAATCGATTAATACTCAGCTGAGGATCTCCAATCACACGACATATGTAGCACTTAACCCTTGCATATGTCAACTCACCACCGGGGTTCTTAAGACCAGATCAGGTTCACGCCAACCGAGAGCACAGATACACCACCGTCCAGCCTCTTGCCACGGAGGGTACACTCTACTCTCGCCATCTCTCCACTCCCATTGCGTGTTATCTTATTCTGGTATTAGTCTACCCGAGGCAAAGCTTACCCATGATGAGGCATGTGACCAGTTAAAAGAATCCTCAATCAGCAAGCCTACATCGACAAGGTCCTTAATCGACTCAGACGGAGACACTACATCGAGACTCCTTTCTCGTGCAAGTCAACCGCCCAGTCTCAGCTTTATTATTTTCAACCCAAAGTTTGGTACCTGGCAGAGGTACATCTTTTCTGATGTTGAACCCATCACGGCCATGATGGATCCACCATCTAGTTTTATTTTGAAAACATCCCACCCACTTGAAGCATCATCTTTTGTCAAAACAAAACATTTTGTTTTTCTAGAGCAATGCTAAGCATAAGAAAAACCTTTTTATAAAATAGGGGATCAAGGAAAGGTAATCAAATTCTCAAGGAAGGAAATGCAACAATTGGTTTAGCACACAACTCCTATCACCTAATGCATCAATCAAGTGAGAAAGATTTTAAAATAGCAAGGAGGTGGCAAATGCACCGGGGCTTACCTTGTGTTATAGGTGAGTCGGGCTCTGCTCCACAGATGTCAAAATAAAAGCAGTTCCCGGCCGGTGGTTCTTCAGGTGGTGGTGTAGCTCTTGCTTCTTCAACTTCTACTTCTTCTTCGTTTTCTATATATCACATATATATAATCATGAATGCTCATGTAATGCTTATGAAAATGCAAAGATAATAAAAGTATATTATCTTAGATCTTGAACATAATTTTCCTTCACGGAACTCCAGGAAACTAAGGTTTTTGGAGTTAGAACTGAAGTTCCTAGGGCAGGCATCACTAGAAGATTAGGGTTTTGGGGTTTAGGCACCAAACATTGTCCAAATCATACCAAACTTTACCCAAGGCTTCTAATTATTATCTTAAGCTTATCCCAACAATTTAGTGATTTTTTAGAGTTAGTAATTAATTTCTAAAATTCTAGGAGTATGGGTTTTGGCTATTTTAAATACTCCATAATTCCGTATTTGGAATAAAAATCATAAAACTATTTTTATTAAATACTATGGAAAATTAGGAACCTAGCAAAATTGGTCTTGCATTTTTAGCATTTTTCTTCAATTTTCTAGAAATCCTTTAATCCTAGCAGAAAAAGAAAAAGAAAAAGGGTCAATAGTATTGGGCTAAATCTGGCCCGAGCCGGCCCAGCCTAGGCAGAACGCGCTCGCGCGCGCGCCCGCGTGCTGGTTTTGCACCGAGGCCCTCAGGGGTTAGAAAAACTAGGGAAGAATCTTGCTCAGTATTTGTTTCAGTCGCTGACATTTACACCGAAGCCCTCCACGTTCTAACTCTTCACAACTCGAGGACCTCGACGGCGAGTGGCGACAAACCGAGCTCCGGCGAACCTGTACCGGCCAAGATAAGCAATGGCCGGTGCCCTAACTTGGCTGAGACCTAATTCAACACCTAACAAATGTTTCCCCTCGATCAATTGCATAGTTCGAGCTCTAAATCACCATGTCCACGGAGACAGTGTGAACCATGGATGAGCAGATGTTTTCCCGGCGATCTAGGGCAGTCTAGCTTAATTTAATGGGTCGTGGAGCATCAGTGGCATGTAAGAGTGCTGAAACAAGAGAGCAGAGGGCAAGACCAGACCTGAATTGCACTGACCACGGTGAGAGCTTGTTCACTGTGGCGGAAAACAGATTTGGGGGAACTGAGCGGTTCAGGGGCTCTGGTGAGTAATTGGAGGCACGAGCGGGTGTATTAGATGCTTGAATACCTAACAGAGCCGAGGGTGTGCTCAATTTATAGAGCCCATGAGCGGTGGCCAGTGAATTTTGAACTCGCGCGGTGGCGGTCAGAGAGAAGGAGGTGCACTGGCGCACACGATTGGTGGCAATTACCGTGGCAAGATAACCGGATATGCATAACACGAGCTACTGCGACGTGGTAAAATGCCAGGGCACGTGGCACAAGGTTGCGAGGTGGCTAACTCCGGCGAGGGTGGATCCGAAGCGGCTGTGAGCTAAGCGGACATGGCGGCCAGAGTGAACAGTGGCCGGAGTTCATCCACTGGGTGATATTTCTTACTCCCTCCGCGTTATCCAACTGCACCGAGCACGAATCACCGCGGCGGGCGCGAATCCGGGCACACGGTCACCAGCGGTGAGTTAACTGAGCTAGCGCTCTGATCTAGTTACTGTACCATCGCGCAGCTCCTTCAGTCGATCTGACAGAGCATGTTTGGAGTCAATTTGCTCCAGATTTTTTGTGGTGACCAGATCAACATTCTATATCAAAGTTGTAGCTTAACAACCCAGCTCAAACTTGATCATAGAGGTTTTGGTTAATCATCCATTAAATCGAGCTCCACAAAGTCCCAAAGTGGATCCAATCTACTGCCTTCTCTGAATATCAGGGAGCCTTAGTATGACAGCCAGACTTCAGGGCTATTTAGCTCCTAATTTTGTACAATACCAAGGCTTAAGTACTTAATCAAAGTTGTTAGCCAGTTGTCGTCTAGTGCGTTGATCCTTTTGTTCATCGCTAAAAAAACCTAAATCCGAAATATCTACGTATTTCTTTAAATTAAAAAATGAAAATATCTCTGGGAGCTTATCCCCACGCCGCTTCCTCTTTGATATTTTGCTCACCACAGTACAGACCTGGGCTTCATCCGGTGGCCAGGTCTTCATCTTCTCCCACGCGCGTCTGATTCTTCCAGCCGCGGTACTTCTCTGCTCCAGCGCCCAGCCTCTCCTCTCTCTTCCCCAGCCTCTGTCTTCCTCCCTGGGCGTATCGCGCCCTGGCTCGGAGCTCTCTGCTCGCCATGGCTGACCACGCGGCTCCTATGCGCCGCTGTTCTCTACGCCGGGCATGGAGCTTCCTCGTCCGCAAGCTCCTCCCTGCTAGCCGTGGAGCTCCTCTGCATCACGCGCTCCTCCTCCCTATCCCAGATCTCGCCCGCGCCCTGGCCCTGGTCGGTTCCTGCACATCCCAGGCATGGATGCCGTGGGATTGTTCCTAATCACGCCAGAGCTAGCGCGCAGGTCTTCCTCGCCTTCAATTCCCTGGCCGTCGGGCCCCTCAAATTGTCGGCCGTGCGCTCGCCCTCAAGCTCGCTCTCCGGCGTCGCGCAGCGCGGCTCGCCTCGACGGCATGGAGAGTCTTGTCCTTGCCCTCTCCTGCTCCCCTTCGTGAACTCCCTCAGCGCGCAGGCTCCTAGCTCGTCGTTCTTCCCTGCGCACACGCCGCGCACAGCCAAACTCCCCTGCACCCCATGGCCGAGTGCCTAGCTCCCTGTTCCTCCCACTCGCCCGGCTCGGATCTCGACTTCCTGCTCGGCTCGTCTAGCTCGTGCCCAGCCCTCGCACCGACTGCTCATCTTCCATTGTCGAGTTTCCATCTCCCTGCCCTCTCCTCGACGTTTCCCAGACGTCCGTCCCATGGCCGAGCGCCCAGCTACCCCTCTTTTCTCCCTCGTGCTCGGATCCAGCTGTTAATACCCAGTCATGTGTTCTTTTTTCCAGCTCAGATCTCGTCAGCCGCCGTTCTCTAACCCGTGTGTCGGTCGGTGTCGTGGAGTTTTGGTTTGATCGGCTCGTCGTTGACCTCGCCGGTGTCGTCGAGCCTGTCGAACCTCGTTCTTCCCTGCTCGACCTCGTCGAACCCCGAATCCCGGACGTTGGGCAAATATAAGCGAGGTCTCTGTGCATCGCTTATCAAGTGCTCGGTCGAAGACTTCAATCGAAAGTTGTCGTCGTTCCGCGTGTCAGCAAGAAATCTCAAGAGTCGTGTGAAGACGGAGCCAGCAGCGTGGTGTTCACCAAGTGCGCGACAAAAAGCTCGAACAAGTCGTCAATCGTCGTCCTCGTCTACGCCAAGCCGTGAAGACACTCTGGTGCTGGCCACGCGTCACCAGCTCGACAAAAAGGAATCCCACGGGTATTTGGTCAAGAATGGAAACTGTATGCCTCGCTCGCCAGACGTGTGCGATCAATGACGTCAACCGGAAACCGTCGTCGTGCTTGTCACTATCACGTCGAATTAGTCAGGGTAAGTAAATTTGTTATTCGTGTTAGTGGATTGGTGGATGGTTTGACTAGGTATAATATTTATTAGATTGCCTGAGTCACTTTGGTAAATTGGTCGATGTCGTAGGATGAAAGAGGTCTCAGTGTTGCGGGGCTATAGGTGTTAAAAATGGGAAGTTTTATTAATATATATGATACATAGGTTAACCGATAAATTAGTTTAGAAAGTTAATGAAAGTTCTTCTATCAGATTTTATAAGTATTAGGTGTCCAAGAATTTTGAAGTTAAAGTTATAAGTCGTTTAGTGTGCTCTCTAAACTAGGTATGATATTCTATGTGTTGGTCGATTTCATGATTTGAATGAATATTGATTGCTACTTCGAATATTTAGGATCAAGTAACATCGATATATCTATTTCAACCAAAATCTAGGGACTATCTGATCAGTAATGCGTATAAACACTTTAGGTCTTTTAGTTCTAAAGTTGTAATTGGTATATTGTATAAAATATGCTTGGTTATAGGTTATAAGTTTTTCATCTTTTTTAGCGTAAATTATCTATCTTGTACTATTTATACTCGTGCTCATACATGTGCATCGTGCATCTCATGAGGTACGATAAATAATCGCGTGATACGAAAGACGAACCAAGTCGACTCCAAGCGCGGGCTAATCCGCATGGTGATGTTGAAGGACGAACCTGCCTGATCAAGTGCTAGGACAAGGATGATCGTCAAGTGGACGTCGCCTAACAAACACTAACCTAGTGTTATTCTGGCAAGCCCCGGTGCATTTGCCACCCTCTTGTGTTTTAAAATCTTTATCACCTTGTTTGATGCATTAGGTAATAGGAGTTGTGTGTTAAACCGTTGATGCATTTCTTTCCTTGAAATTTGATTACCCTTCCTTGATACTCGTTTTGAAAATAATTTTATGATGCTTAGCCTTGCTTTAGCAAACAAAAATGTTTTGTTTTAAAACAAAAGTGATGCTTCAGTGGGTGGGAATGTTTTCAAAAATAAAACTTGATGGTGGATCTGTCAAAGGCCTTGATGGGTTCAACATCGGAAAAGATGTACCTCTGGCAGGTACCAGACTTTGGGATGAAAATAATAAAGCTAAGACCGGGCGGTTGACTTGCACAAGAAGGGAGTCTCGGTGTAGTGTCTCTGTCTGAGTCGATTAAGGACCTTCTCGATGTAGGCTTGATGATCGAGGACCTTTTAACTGGTCACATGCCTCATCATGGGTAAGCTTTGCCTCGGGCAGACTAATACCAGAATAAGGTAACACGCAATAGGAGTGGAGAGATGGAGAGAGTAGCATGTACCTTCCGTGGCAAGAGGCTGGACGATGGTGTATATGTGCTCTCGGTTGGCGTGAACCTGATATGGTCTTAAGAACCCCGGTGGCGAGTTGACATATGCAAGGGTTAAGTGCTACATATGTCATGTGATTGGAGATCCTCAGTTGAGTATTAATCGATTCAGATCGCCGTTACTTCTCGGACATGTAGACTTGGTCACTGACCTACACGTAGCAATCCAGTGAACTGAAGGGATGATAAAAAGACGGCTAATATAGGCCAAGTGCTTGAATTAGGGTAGAAAGAACTTTAGATGCAGGTAACTTTACTTAACCTAACAAGTAAAAATGGATTTTTAACGATCCACTTTTAGTAAGCATTTCTGCAAAACAGAGTCTTTGATTCTTGATAAGCCATACCTTGAATCCCTCTAGCCAGCATACCCTTGAGAGTCTTTTCTTTAGTCGGGTAAGTCTTGCTGAGTAATTCCGTATTTAGGGTTTTATTCCCTATTGTTTTTCAGGTTATAGTTTTGTGCTGATGATGATGGTGTTAAGTGCCGGTGGGCTCGGCCTTCTTATAAGTCTAAGTAACCCTTCTATACTTCTTATTGAGGATGGTCACTTAAGCTAGCATATATTTCAAAACTACAAACAATTTATAACAGTTCAAAGTTACTTCTTTGAATCAATTTTTGTAATCACTCTGATCATTTACATTTTAAAACTTGATGTAACTTGTAAAATTTGGTAACAAGATTTCCGCTGCAAAAATGTTGGTGTGTGATTTGTGTTACTTAATCTTGTGATCCTGGTTGTTCGTGGTTTATCAGGGGTCCTTGGGGCACTAGGACGGATCCTGTTAAGTTATCTGGTGCACATGCATAGCAGTCTGAGGTCTTTGAGACAAGGACAGGTGCATGTGGGCTCAATAACTTGGGAGGTTCTACCACACCAGCACTCTCAACAGCAACAGGAATTCAGGGAGGAATCCGAAGCTCGCACAGTCAACAGTACTGTGCCGGAATCAAAGCACATCTATTGAGAGATATCCTACCTCTGAAATATTTTTATGTTCTATGTCATTTTGTTTTTCAATAAGGAACAAGTAATGTAAATTTAATTTTAATTCCTTGTAATAGTTTCGCTTCTATCAAAATGACATATATCTTCCTCACAGACTCACGAAGCTCAAAAATTGCCAAAGCTCATAAAGTTGTTCCAAAGGGAATGAAGAGCTAGAAAACTGTCGAAGCTATAAAAAAGACGTTCCTAAGGGAGCGCAGCGTAAGTTTTGACGAAGCTACAAAAAAGTCGTTCCTAAGGGAGCACAGTGTAAGTTTTCAGCTCAAAAGTCATTCCAAAGGGAATGCAGAGCCAAATACCGCCGAAATATAAGGCGAAGAAGTTCAAAAGACGTTTCTAAGGGAATGCAGAACTTACACCGAAAAGTCAACGGTGATAACGCTGAAATAAAAGGCGAAGAAGTTCAAAAGTCGTTCCTAAGGGGATGCAGAACTTGCACCGAAAAATAAGCAGTGAAGCCGAAAAATAAACGGCAAAGAGGTTCCGATCGATCCTAAGGGGACGCAGAGATTGTATGTTCTAGTGTGGGCGTGTGGGTGTGTGTCTTCGGCATTAGCATCGTCCTTCACATCATATCATCACATCATCCTGCATAGCATCACATCATACATCATATTGCACTGATGACACGAATTGAATACGAAGTCGACTTTCGGAGATTGCTTTATAAAAAATGAAAATGTGCTAAGGCACAAAGTAAGCTGAGAAATACAACTTCATCAGCTCTATTGCAAAAGAAGGGATTCTTTGTTTACAAAGCTGGGATGTTCTTACAAAGCACGAATATTTTCATGAAGCATGGATCCTTTTTCTTTACGAAGCATGAAAAGAAGGGAAGGTGTTTTTTCGCCGAAGGCTCAAAAACGGTATGTATGTAAAAGTTTCATGCATCGCAAAGAAGTGAATTACGAATAATTTACAGATCAGATTCAAAATTATACACATCGAATATTACAGTCTTGTTGCAGGAAAGTTTCATTGATTGTCTAAAAATGTTTTTACAAAAAGTACTAGTCTTCCATCAGGACCTTCTCCGCAACTTCATTTAGCAATTTGTTAATGACTTCATCAATAACAGATTCAGCTATATTGATAACTTCCAGTGCTTCCTTCGCTTCTGGATCGGCCAGGAGATCGAGCGGTACCGACGGTGGAGATAATTCAGCTGAAGAAAGAAAAAGTTAATCAGTCCGAAGCTATAAAAACAAATGCCAAAGCTCAAAGTCACGAAACAATACCTATATGTTTATCGCGCTCTACAGCTTCTTCAGCTTGTCTTGCTTTTGCTCGGGCATCATGGATATCTTTTTCACTTTTCTTCATAATTTCGTGAGCCATCTCTCGGCCACCATTTGCCCAGATGTCATTGTAAAATTTCCCGCCTATTAAACTTGCTTCAGTGGAGGGGTCCTTTGTATCATCTACGGAGAAGGCAGCTTCGCTCTAGGCCATGGTCTTGATATGGTCACATCCCACCTTCTCCAAGATGGCTGAAATCCCCCACGCACCGGAGAACGCGCAAACATCCCCGCGATCACTTAGAATTTCTTCAAAGGCTTCGGCCTCCCCGCTTAACCATTCAATAACACCTTCGGGGTCGCCTTGTATGAAGTTTTCTTCGGAAGAATAGGTGCCCACGTTGGCAAAACTGGTTTTTATTTTCTTCACACAGTCCAAGGATTTTTCAAAGCATCTTTCCTTGGAGGTGCGAAGTTGTTCGACATTTTTCTCTAAATGATTTGTCCAGTATTCGCTAATGCCTCATTTAGCTTCTGCGACTGTGCATTTCTCTTTAGCTTCGGCTAGTTGCTTCTGAAGGTCTTCAATCTCAATTTTTTGGGCTTTGTATTGGGTTTTGAAGCTAGCTTCATCTTATTTTGCTTTATCGACCAATGAAAGTAGAATTTTGTCTTTTTCCGTGGCTTCGTTAATCAGCCTGATAACCTCTGATCGAAGGTTGTTGAGAGCTATAGTGTAGCTCTCGTCTTCAGCATTCTTCTGTGCTCTTAGGGCGTTGCTAAGTATTAAGCCATGCAAGAAAGAATAAAGGATTAACATGAGGATAAAAGACTTCATTTCAGAGTCTATAAGCTTCAAAATTCACAACTTTTGTACCTTCAGACTGTTGTATGCAAGACTATCTGCGAGATCGGCCTTTGTCATGGCGCAAAGGCTAGCTTCGAGCTTCGGAAAACCTAGACTTCTGGCCATCTCCCGACAGACGGATAATTCTTTGTTGTCCGAGAGGCAGTACAAAAAGTCATCTTCGTTCGTACCATTAAACACTAGGGCCCCCTTCGGATACTGCAATTCCCGTGCATAATGTTTGGCTTCAGAAATTTCTTCTTCGGATAGTCTTTTTACCGAAGCATGTCTAACGATATAATCAAAACCTTCAGAGAGTACTTTGGGAGTAAGGGATTCGGCTTCTTTGGACACACTTTTCTCAAAAGCTATATTACTATCTGGAGTTATTCCTTCAACCCTCTGCTCGGTTGTGGCAAGCTTCGTCTCAGTAGGCTCTGTGGGCCCTGCCACGGTTTCAGCCTGGGTTATTGTAGCTTCAACTTTTATTTGCTTAGTATCAGCTTCGGGTTGCGTTTTGTCAGCTTCGGCAACCTTCCCTGTGGGAGCGGGACTTATGGAGTCGGTTGTTTCCAATACATCTAATACATTTACCATACTTCTCCTTTTAGGAGTCACGATAGAACCTGTTTGTACCTTCAGTATTGTCGCCCTTGTTGGAGCGCTCAAAGTATCTGGCATTTTCATTATTTCTTCAATTTATGGTTTATCAGCCTTATCAACCTTCGTTTCAACTTCCTTGGCTGTAGGCATCTTCGGCATTACAACCGGCTCTTCAGTACTCTATGTAGTTGAAGCAGTTTCTTTTCTTTCGGCAGCAGAAGATGTCCCTTCGCCAAACTCAGGAACCACGGCCGGTTCAATGTAACGCGCCGGTGGGTAAGAACCTTCAACTTTTTGCCCTTCGACACAGGCTTATCTAGGCTGTCCGGAGCATAAGTTTTCCTCTTTTTCCCTTGACCCCATAGCAGGTAGCGGTAGTTAGGGTATACGAAGCCGATGGCATCGAAAACTCTGTTTAATCTTGTCTTTCTCCGGCCACCGAAGGCTGCGGACAAGGCATTGTCCTCGGTTTTGGAATACGCCCCAAGTAACTCGTCGCTAGTAGTTTCAATGCACTTCAGCCAATCATCATTTGGTTCATCAAACTTATCTCCAAATCTGAAGGTGTATTTCAGCCGGACCAAATCACCTTCGCTAGAATCATTGATGGTTTCCTTCGGCATTTCCCAGCCTTCCACAAGCGTCCACACCCTGAAGGCTATGTGCTCTTGAACTAAATCTCTTGTGCAAATAAAAGAGCAAACAGTGTCGAAGGCCTTCTGACACGCTTCCGCAGCATCATCAGTTTCAACCTTCGGCCTTCGGAGGCCAAAGCGGGACCAAATGGGACGCATAATGACTTCCTTAATATCTTCCCTTGCCTTCAAATCATTCTTCACGTAAAACCATTCCTCCATCCAAGCTCCGGGCCACCTTTTCCGGAATGTTAGCACCGGGTGGCTTGCGTTGGGGTGAGTGATAAATCCATAACAGCCAAAATTGTTATGATATTGTTCTTTGCCCGCCTTCGTCTCATATACAAGCTCATGCATACTGCAAAAGCATTTCGCGCTTGGCTCTAGCCCTTGGCTTCTTACAGCCCAGACAAAAATCCCCATTCTAATAATAGATTCGGAGGTTATCTGATGAAGGTAAATCTGATATATTTGCAGCACTTCAACCAAAAACCTGCTCAGTGGGAACCGAAGCCCAGCTTTGAAGAAGCTACGATAAATCACAACTTCGTTTTCCTCAGGGGCTGTTGTCTCCACCAACTTTCACAATAGACATATCCCAAAAGTACCTTCCTCTCATATTGTCAAGATGACTCTGTTTAATTGTTGATTTCCCAAAGATTGTATGACTTGGCCTCCAGGGCCGATCCTCAGAATCTTTGCCCCCGCTTTCCGCATCATAACTATCACTGTCACCAGTATCTTCAGTCAGGCCTTCCAGTATCTCCTTAGTAATCTTCTCTGTATTTGTTTTTGCCATTGACTCGATAAATCCAGCAATGTAAGGATTCACAGCCTTCTTCTCCTCAAAAAGCTTCTCCTCTTCAGTCAGCTTCGTCTCAGCAGCAACCTTCTTGTCTTGATACATTTCTCCTTCAAAAACGACGAAAATGCGTCTTTTTAACTGAAGCATAGAAAGCTTGAAAAACTAGCAAGCGTTAGTGAGCAAGATCCATGAAAGTGAGAAAATAAATCAAATGGCACAAGCAACGTATCAAATGTGGTTGGTGTGAGTTCTTATTTATACGCTCAACACGCCCCAAATTGGGGGGTCCCATTCGTCATTGACCGTTGCTATTCTAGCGACGGGAAGGTGTTTTTTCGGACCTTCGTCTTAAGGCCTTTGTCCATGTCGCAGTCTGAATTTGTTATGTTAAACAAATTAATACTGCGAGGGGCTACTGTTGGGGGCCTTCGTCCTCCGAAGGTCCTCAAAAACATGATTTAACAATGTTTTCCAAGTATAACGTATGAACATGTACCTTCGGTCTCGGGTTAAAAGCATATACGGTATGGAAAGCAGGATTGGAACAAAGGATTGAACCAGCGCCGAAGCTATGCGTGAGGAAGCTTCGGCTCAGTAGCAGAAAGAGGAACCAACTTAAGGAGGAAAAGGCTATCTAGTCCTCGACAGTTTGTTCTTAAGTCAATAGTGAATATGAAGGGCATGAATGTAATTTTACACAGGCTGCGTCCTGTGCCTATAAATAGATGAACAGTACCCCTGTACTATTCACGCTGACTTGTATTTGCTTTTGTGTCTTTCCAGGATAATATAATAAGAATGAATTAATAATGTTATATGATTGTTTATGTCGCCTCTTATATTTTATATGCTTCTTCTTTTATTAACATATATCGCGTTGATGAAGGTATGTCCTTCATAACCTTCATCTGAAGATCATTATATCCTAAGGGAAATAATGCTTCGAAGGACGAAGGGCATTAGCATTTAACATTTTATGTTGCCTTGTTCTTAACTCATAGCATTTGAGAACAAGTCCCCAACACCGGTGACCCACGCGCCTGGATTCGCGCCGAGTATGCGATTCGCGCCCACTTATGCCCGGATAACGCCTCGGGGTGAAAAAATCTTCACCGTGGATGAGACCAAGGGCTGGCCACCGTACCTGCTTGCCTTACGGTCGGACCAGAAAGCCTCGCCGGAGTTGGTCGCCTGCCGTGTGATGGCCACGTGCCTTGAAGCTTTATCACGTCGCAGTAAGCCGCTTTAGATAGCTGGTTCATCGCCGGTAAACTTGCCACGGTGAAAGCCACGCATCCCTTGCGCCAGTGAACTTCTTTCTCTCCGGCCGCCAGCGCGCCATTCCAAATTCAAGAGCCACCACCCTCGGGCCCTATAAATTAAGCATGGCATCAGCTTCGTTAGGTAATCACGAAGCCAGAGCACCTGCTCCTACCTCCGATTATCCACCAGAGAGCTCCAATTCCTTTCTCTCCCCAAATGGGTTTTCCGCACGCCGTGAACCACCGTGTCATGGCCAGCCCTCTGCAGGTTAGCTCGAGCATTTTTTATTGATGTTCTAGCTTCCATCATGTCCCCTGTTGCTCACAGAACCATCCAATTGAACTAGACCGTCTCGAATCACCAGAACACGTTGGGTTATCTCCGGTTTCCATCGCCACCGTGAACATAGTGATTGTGAGCTAGAACTTTGAAATTCAGTGAGGGATTAGTGTCACCGAGGGTAGAATTAGGTGTTGGGCAACGAAGAAGCATAGTCGTTGCATTTTCCGGTCGGTCTTGGCTCGTCGGAGTCACAGCTCCGCCGCCGTGGTCGGGGATCTTAGGTTGTGAAGAAATAGAAAGGGGAGGGACCTTGATGCGAATGTCAGTGAGACAAAGCAATAGTGTTGTGGGCTCTTTAAGGGTTTTTCAAAACACCAGGGTCCTCTGTGCAAATCTGACACCGCGGGCGTGCGCGAGTGCGCTTTCGCATGTGTGTGGGCCGGCTTGGGCTAGATTTAGCCTAGTACTATTCACCTTTTTCCTTTTTCTTTTTCTGCCAGAAATAGGAAATCCATAGAAAATCATAGAAAAATGGTAAAAATATGAAACCAATTTTGTTGGATTCCTAAATATCTCTAGTTATTAATAAAAATGGTTTCAAGATTTTTAGTCCAAACTAGGAATTATGTAGTATTTAAAATGCCAAAACCTAGACTTTTGGAATTTTAGAAATTATGTGAAGACTCCAAAAATCATAAAACTTTTTGGATAAACTTAATTTGATAATTAGAACCCATGGGTGAAGTTTGGAATATTTTGGACATTGTTTGATTCCCAAACCCAAAACCCTAGCCTTCTAATTAATAATTGCCTTGGGGAAATGAGATACTGACGCAGAAAACCCTAGTTCCCTGGTGCACCGTGAAGGAAAGTTGTATTCAAGATACAACTTGGTGTATCTTTTCTATTATTACATTTTCATAAGCATGACATGAGCATTCATGGTTATATATGGTTATATATATAAAACGAAGAAGAAGTGACTGTTGAAGAAGAGAAGACTACTCCATCAACAGAAAATCCACCTGCCGGGAACTGCTTTTATTTTGATATTTGTGGAACAGAGTCCGACTCTCCTACAACACAAGGCAAACCCCGGTGCATTTGCCACCTCCTTGCTGTTTTAAGTCTTTGTCACCTTATATGATGCATTAGGTGATAGGAGTTGTGTGTTAAACCAATTGCTGCATTTCCTTCCTTGGATCCTTGTACCATTCCTTGATTACCTGTTTCACTACAAGGCTTTCTGATGCTTAGTCCTACTTTAGAAAAACAAATGTTTTGTTTTAAAACAAAAGGTGATGCTTCATAGTGGATGGGATGTTTTCAAAAATAAAACTTGATGGTGGATCCATCATGGCCATGATGGGTTCAACATCTGAAAAGATGTACCTCTGCTAGGTACCAAATTTTGGGGTTGAAATGATAAAGCTAAGACCGAGCGTGTGACTTGCATGAGAAGAGATTCTCGGTGTAGTGTCTCCGTCTGAGTCGATTAAGGACCGTCTCGATGTGGGCCTGATGATCGATGACCTTTTAACTGGTCACATGCCTCATCATGGGTAAGCTTTGCCTCGGGCAGACTAATACCAGAAAGGCCAACACGCAATGGGAGTGGAGAGATGGTGAGAGTAGCGTGTACCCTCCGTGGCAAGAGGCTAGACGGTGGTGTATCTGTGCTCTCGGTTGGCGTGAACCCGGTCTGGTCTTAAGAAACTGGTGGCGAGTTGACATATACAAGGGTTAAGTGCTACATATGTTGTGTGATTGGAGATCCCCATCTGGGTATTAATCGATTCAGATTGCCGTTACTTCTAGGACATGAAGACTTGGTCACTAACCTACACGTAGCATTCCAGCAAACTGAAAGGGGTTGATAAAAGGATGGCTAGTATGGGCCAAGTGCTTGAACTAGGATAGAAGGAACTCTAGATTCAGGTAATGACTTAACTTGCTAATAAAACTGGATTTTTAAGGATCCACTGTTAGTAAGCATTTTTGCAAACATAGTCTTTATCCTTGGTTAAGCCTTACCTTGACTCCCTTAAGCCAGCATATCCTTGAGAGTCTTCTCTTTTGACGGGTAAGACTTGCGAAAGTACACTCCGTACTCATGGTTTTCGAACCCATGTTGTTGTAGGTTAGGAAACAACAGACTTTTGCTGTTTTTGCTCTAAGGTGGTGCCCAAGGATGAACCTCAACAGTGAAGTGGTTGCGGGAGGATGTTGGCCTCCCTTTTGAAAAACAATATTCTTTTATGCGGGAGGGGGTTTTGCCTCCCAAGTCTGTAATAATAATACTTATGCACTCATACACCCTAGTTTTGTAATAACTATAACACTCTTTCTATATTTTGATGAATGTAAATTAAGTTCTTGTAATTCGCTTCCGCTTATTCGTTCCTCAGATGTGTTGTAATATCTGCTTAACGGGTGAAACGCTCTTGGGCAAGGAAATGAGGATACAGATACCGAACTTGTCAAGTGATTATGTGCATCTACAGGGTTGTCCAAGGTCCGTTGGACAAAGACAACTGTAGGTGGGCCTAATAACTTGGGAGGTTCCGTCACAGGTGACTTGCACGAGAAGGAAATCTTGGTGTAGTGTCTCCATCTAAGTCGATTAAGGACCAAAACGATGTAGGCTTGATGATCGAGGACCTTTTAATTGGCCACATGCCTCGTCATGGGTAAGCTTTGCCTCGGTCGGACCAATACCAGAAAGGCCACCACACAATGGGAGTGGAGAGATGGCGAGAGTAGCGTGTACCCTACGTGGCAAGAGGCTGGACGGTGGTGTATCTGTGCTCTCGGTTGGCATGAACCCATTCTGGTCTTGAGAAACCCGGTGGCGAGTTGACATATGCAAGGGTTAAGTGCTACATATGTCGTGTGGTTGGAGATCCCTAGCTGGGTATTAATCGATTCGGATCGCCGTTACTTCTCGGACATGAAGACTTGGTCACTGCCCTACATGTAGCAATCCAGTGAACTAAAGGAATGATAAAAGATGGCTAGCATAGGCTAAGTGCCTAAACTAGGATAGAAAGAACTCTAGATACATGTAAATACTTAACTTGATAATAAAAATGGATTTTTAAGGATCCACTGTTAGTAAGCTTTTCTGCAAATTGAGTTTTTGATTCTTGATCGCTTTACCTTGATTCCCAAAAGCCAGCATATCATTGAGAGTCTTTTTCCTTTGTCGGGTAAGACTTGCGAAAGTACACTCCGTACTCAGGGTTTTCAAACCCATGTTGTTGCAGGTGATGAAACAGCCGAGTTTTGCTGTTTCTGCTCTAAGATGGTGCCAAAGCAGGAGGAAGGTCACTGAACTTGTTTGTGGGAGGGTGTTTTGCCTCCCAGTTATGTAATAATAAGTGCTGCACTCAAACACCTGTTATGTAATAAGTACTCTTTCTATATTTTTATGAATGTAAATTATATTATTGTAATCCTTTCCGCTCGTTCTCTTCTCCGATTATGTGTAATGTCTGCATGATGGGTGAAGCGCTCTTGGGCGATATGATGAAGATACTGATAACCGAACCTTGCCAAGTTATTACGTGCACCTGCATGACTGTCTGAGGTCCTTAGGACAAGGACATATGTTGGTGAGCCTAATAGCTTGGGAGGTTCCGTCACAGCTAGCCCATTACGCCGCTGAAGTGCACCGACAGGTGGGCACCACGGGCATTGGTTCCATCGTGCGTGCACTCGCATAGGTCACTCCCACATCGGGCCCGGTTGCCGCCCGACTCCATACCGTGCTCACCCTGTGTCACCACCGAGTGAAGCCCACTGCAGGATCCCCCGTTGCGCGCGCATAGGCCGTGCTCCCACCATCGCGTGGGGCCCTGGTGTCGAACGTGTCTCCTCCGCATCGCGCGCCCAGGAAACAGAGTCCTCTGTAACAACTGGCCGGGGCAAACTGGGTCCCTGCGCTGACTTCCTGGGGTCTCTGGATAAAAGGGGGAAACCCTCTCTTGTGCACACCCTCTAATCCAACCACATGACCACCCTCATGGCACAGGCAGGACCCAACAACGGTCGCAATTAGTTTGTTTATTTGTTATCATTTATTTTTGTAAGACACTTTCACTATGTAATAAAGTTTGTGACATTTAACTCTATACACTTGGTCATTATATGTGTTGTTCTTCTTCGGCGCATATATGAGACGCACCCGGGTTTGCCCCTTAAATCCGGGTGTGACTAAAGTGGTGTCAGAGGAATGTTGACTATAGGACAAAACCTAGATAGAACTAGACAAACCCTTACCTACTTATCTTTACTCTGATTCTTTCTATACTTTTCTTGATCATGTCTCATCTTTTGGCTGTTCTACTCCGACTACTCTTATCTTTTCTACTCTAGAAAGACAGAAAGGATTACACACCTTGGAATCCTATATCTACGACTCCCTAAAGAGATAAGGATACCTAAGTCAAAAAATAATTATTTTCTTTTATCGATATTTAAGTGTTTGAATGTTTGTTCTTATGATAAATGCTTGATTTGCTTCTTTGATTTAGTGAAATAGTATAGTAGGACATCCTAGCATGTACCACCATAAGGTAGTGTATTAGAATTATATAGTAGGACATCCTAGCTCGTATTCGTCGAAGGAGAGTAGTTGTCCAACCACAACCAGAGATGAATCCTCCTCCGAATCGTGCACCAGTTGGGACAGATGCAACTGCTGCAGCAGATGGCTAACACCATGGCGGAGATGCAAGCTCAGATCCACCAAGATTGACAGCAGCCACCACATCCACCACCACCAGCACCACCAAGGGATAAGCACTGAGAGTTCTTGAGCTATAAGCCACCCACCTTCTCTAGCTCTCCATATCCACTATAGGCAGATGATTGGCTGAAGACAGTGGAGAAAATGCTCAACATCGCTCAGTGCACCGACAGGGAGAAGGTTTTCTACGCATCGGGTTGCCTCATTGGCCCCGCTGCTGACTGCTGGGAGTCATATTGTGTTGCTCACGCCGCTACTGATACTATCACCTGGGCAGAATTTGCAGCTAATTTTTGAAATTATCACATTCATGCTGGGCTGATGAAGATCAAGAAGAAGCAATTCCTCTCCCTCAAGCAAATGAATATGACAGTGAGTGAATACAAAGATAAATTCATTCAGCTGTCAAGGTATGCTCTAGAGGAAGTTGCTGATGACGAGAGGAAACAGGAGCAGTTCCTGAAGGGACTCATTGGGCCACTCCAGTACCAGATGATGTCTCACACTTTCCCATCTTTCTAGAAGCTTCTGGACAAGGCCATAGCACTTGAACACAAATGTGTTCAGCTTGGCGAGATGAAGAGGAAGGCCATCACCCAAGGCCAGGGAGCAGCATCATTCATTTTCTCTTTGCTCCACCTTAGGGTACACCAGCTCGTTCTAGAGGAGGGCAGCAGTCTTACCAGCGTCCTTCTCAGTAGACACCTCAGGCCACCACTTTAGACTCCACGTCCTCGTTAGGCTGCCCCCACTGGCACCCTAGCGAGACCTGCTGGCCAGAACACTGCTACAGGCACCACATGGTTCAAGTGTGGTGAGGTTGGGCATTATGCCAATGCTTATCCTAAGAGGATCCCCAACACACCAGCTCGAGGTAGTAATCAGGGGAAGCAGAATTAGACTCCAGCTAACAACAAGGGGTTTGGTATTGCCAGAGTTAACCAGATCAGTGTTGAGGCTACTGCTGATGGTTCTGACATTGCTATTGGTACGTTCATTATTAATTTAGTTTCTGCAGCTATATTATTTGATTCTGGATCTACGCACTCGTTCATTTCTGCTCGTTATGTCAATACACATGAATTACCTCTTTAGACTATGCAAAAACCCATGGTAGTAATCACCCCTAAGGGGCCTATTGAAGCAAATTTGATGAGCAACAGATTAACAATAACAATCATGGGGAGAGAATTCTGGTCCATGACCATAGTGTTAGAAGAGAGCAATATAGACAAGATTCTTGGCATGTCATGGTTGAGGAAAGGAAAAGCAGTTATACATTGTGTTAAGGGAACCGTAGAACTCACTAGTCCAAATGGGGAGAGATTTGAAGTCATGATTACCATAACCCCCTCCATCAAACCCGCCATTTATCTAGTAGATGGTAAATTTGTGGGTAGACATATCCGTGTGGTTAGAGAATTCCCATATGTCTTTCTAGAAGAGTTACCCGGAATGCCACCAGATAGGGAAGTGGAGTTTGTTATTGATCTCTTACCTAGGACCGCTCCTATTTCTAAAAGACCATACAGAATGTCAGTGGAAGAATTAAAAGAACTTAAGAAATAGCTAACAGAGTTGCAGGAGTCAGGATATATTCGTCCTAGTTCCTCACTTTGGGGGAGCACTGGTTCTGTTTGTTCAGAAGAAGGATGGTTCCTAGAGGATGTGTGTTAATTATAGATCACTTAATGATGTCACCATTAAAAATAAATATCCCCTTGCATGTATTGAAGACTTGTTTGACCAAATGAGAGGTGTTAGGGTATTCTCCAAGATTGATCTCAGATCGGGTTATCATCAAATGAAGATTTGGCCTTCTGATATTCCCAAGATGGCTTTCTCTACCCAATATGGTTGTATGAGTTCACTGTCATGTCATTTGGCTTGACTAATCCACCAGCCTACTTCATGAATCTGATGAACAAGGCGTTTATGGAGTATCTTGATAAGTTCGTCGCGGTATTCATTGACGATATTCTGATTTATTCCAAGAATGATGGAGAACATGAGGAACATCTGAGACCGGTATTGTAGAAGTTAAGTGTTGGGGGGTCTTCTCCGCCGAAGGTACTCAAGGCAAAAACAACATCAGCAAGATAGTACAAAGGCAGGTGCGACATGAAGGTACGAGCCGAAGATGATGCGGACAAAAGCCGAAGCTACGACTGAAAAAGCTTCGGCTTGGTATTATGATAAAGGCGAAGGACGATACTGACTTAAAGAGGAAAAGACTATATAGTCCTTAATAGTTCGCATTATGATTATAATTATTTATCAGGGACATGGATGTAATTTTGTCTGGGCTGCGTCCCATGCCTATAAATAGATGAACAGACGCTAGATTGTAATCACTCTTGCGTCACTTTCGCATCTTCACCTTCTGGCAAGCCGAAGGTATCAATGTAATATAAATATTGTGGATATTTATTCATGTTTATGAAATGAGAATATAAATAATTTATTGATATATCATCATTATTTATATTATTTGTTTTTCATGTAGTTTCATTTATATTTGTTTACTAAGATGATGAAGGTATGTCCTCCATGACCTTCGTCTGAAGATCATTATATCTGAAAGGAGATAATGCTTCGAAGGACGAAGGTGTTTAATCGTTAACAATTGTGTTGCTTTGTTCTTGATGTATAGCATTCGAGAACAAAGACCAACATTGGTGCCCACCCCCGGTGAACTCACTTCCACAGTTGCGACGATGGATTCGCAAAACAACCAAGGTCTAGCACTTTAGGCCATGAAGCTGGTGCTACCAATCACAGGTGGCTTAAGTTCTGAACCAGCCAACAAGAAGCAAAAGAAAGAAGCGCAGAGAAGGGCACATCATGTTGGGGTGCAAGGACCCTTCATCAAGTCCAAGTGGTTTCATAATTCAATTACCTTCTCTCAGGAAGACCTTCAGCTCAATGATTATCCTCACAACGATGCAATGGTCATATCTTGTGTTATCAAAGGATTTTTGGTCCACAATGTCCTGGTGGACACAGGCAGTGCAGCGGATATCATCTTTGCAAGGGCTTTCAGGCAGATGCAAGAGCCATAGGATAAGATACATGATGCAACACACCCTCTTTGTGGCTTCGGAGGAAGACAAATTGTGGCACTTGGCAAGATAGCAATGCCAGTTACCTTCGAATATGTTCATAACACAAGAAAAGAATGGGTTGTCTTTGACATTGTTCATATGGAGTATCCATACAATGCAATCATTGGTCGAGGGACGCTTAATGCCTTCAAAGCAGTACTTCATCCAGCATATCTTTGCATGAAGATACCTTCAGAACAAGGGCTCATTGTTGTACACGGGAGTCAAGAAGCTGCCAGGAGGGCTGAAGGGAGTTGGACGGATTCGAAGACTATTCATAATATAGATGAAGTCGAAGCTTATCAGCAATATATGCATAAAAGAGAGAAGGCTGCTTCAGCAGATCAGCCAAAGCCTATGCTTTTATGTGAAGACATAGCAGAGCAAAAAGTATTGCTGGGATCTCAGCTATCTGATGAACAGGAAAAGACTTTGCTAAGATTCTTGTTCAACAACAAAGATGTCTTTGCTTGGACAGCTAAGGATCTATGTGGTGTCAATAGAGATGTTATTGAGCATTCACTCAATGTAGACCCGTCCTTCAGTACAAGAAAGTAGAGGCTTCGGAAAATGTCCGATGATGAAGCCAAAGGTGCACGAAATGAAGTGAAGAGACTTCTAAGTTCTAGTGTTATCAGAGAAGTAACATACCCAGAGTGGCTGGCCAACACTGTCATGGTAAAGAAAGCTAATGGAAAATGGAGAATGTGCATTGATTTCACAGATCTCAACAAGGCATGTCTGAAGGATGAATTCCAACTACCAAGAATAGATTCCCTTGTAGATGCAGCAGCTTCTTCAGAACTCATGAGTTTATTGGACTGCTACTCGGGTTATCATCAAATTGGGATGAATGAGGATGAGCTAAAGACAAGCTTCATAACTCCTAGTGGTACCTATTGTTACCTTCGGATGCCTAAGGGGCTCAAGAATGCTGGAAGAAGCTTCATCAGAATGACTGCCAAGGTTCTTCACTCCCAAATTGGCAAGAATGTGCCGACATATGACAATGACATCATAGTGAAAAGCACAAAGCAAGAAAATCATGTTGCTAATTTGCAAGAGACGTTTGCCAATTTCAAACAAGCTGGTCTCAAGTTAAATCCAGAAAAATGTGTCTTCGGAGTGAAGAAGGGCAAGTTTCTTGGTTGCCTGGTATCAACAAAAGGCATCGAAGCTAATCCAAGCAAGATCGAAGCTATCCTTCGAATGGAGCCACCAAATTCAAAGAAGGGGGCTCAACGGTTGGCAGGAAGGCTGGCATCGTTAAACAGATTCATTTCAAGATCAGCAGAGAGGAATCTACCTTTCTTTGAAATACTGAAATCAGCCAAAGTCTTCCAATGGGGTCCAGCTCAGCAGAAAGCCTTCGAAGAGCTGAAGCAGTATTTAATAGATCTGACAACTCTAACCCCACCTTCATCAGGAGCTCCGTTACTTCTATATGTGGCTGCTTCCCATGCTGCGGTTAGTGCAACACTTGTACAAGAGAAACAAGAGGGCCAGGTAAAAAAGCAAGCACCAGTATACTTCATTTCTGAAGTACTCAGCCCTTCAAAGAAAAATTACACAGAGTTGGAGAAGGTACTGTATGTTGTATTGATGGCCTCCAGGAAGCTTCGGCATTACTTTCAAGCATATCACATAATAGTTCCTTCATTGTAACCCCTGAAGGACATAATGAGAAACAAAGAAGCTACAGGAAGGATCAAAAAATGGGTCGCGGAACTTAACGAATTTCCATTGATTACGTGCACAGATCCTCAATTCAATCTCAAGCGTTAGCAGACTTCATTGTTGATTGGACGCCAGGGGCTCAGGATGAAGAAGCAACAAAAGATGCCGAAGCTTGGACGGTATTTTGCGATGGATCTTGGGGGACCTTCTGTGTAGGAGCAGCTGCTTTCCTAGTCGCACCTTCTAAAGTCAGAACATGTTATGCGATAAAGTTAGACTTCAGCTGTACAAATAACATTGCTGAGTACGAAGCTTTTCTTTTGGGGCTTCGGAAGTTAAAGGCAATGGGAATAAGAAGGGCAATCCTTAAAACTGATTCGCAAGTTATTTCGGGCCATGTGGATAAAAGCAGCAAGGCAAGAGACCCAAAGCTTGAAAAGTATTTGGATGCAGTCCGAAGGTTGGAAGCTTCTTTCGAAGGTTTTTCTATAAAAAATATCCCAAGGGGAGAGAATGAGCATGCAAATTTATTAGCTAAATCAGCGGCACAGGGGCTCCCTTTGCCTTCGGAAGTATTTTTTGAAACAATAAAAGCACCTCCAGTCGAGCTCATGGAAAGAGCAGTGCTCACAATCTCACATGTACGTAGTGAAGACTGGAGGACCAAAATAGTATCCTTTCTCCAGGGCAACTATTTTTCAGATGACGAAGTTTATAACAAGATAATGGAAGCAAGGACAAGACCTTATGTAATAATTGAAGGGGAGTTATACAAGCATGGAGTTTGCTCAAATGCTTGTCCAGAAATGAAGGACATAAATTAATGAAGGAGATACATACAAGACTGTGTGGAGCTCACATTGGGTCCAGACCTTTACTAGGAAAGGTTTTTAGATAAGGTTTTTATTGGCCGAAGGCAGCTTCGGATGCAGCGGACTTGGTCCAGAAATGTGAAAACTATCAGAAGTGTACCAGAGACCAGAAACAACCTTTGTCTGTGACACAACTAATTCAACCTACTTGGCCACTACAGAGATGGGGCCTAGATTTGTTAGGCCCGCTTCCACGAGCACAAGGAAACTTGAAATATGTTGTGGTAGGAGTGGAATATTTCTCAAAATGGACCGAAGCTAAACCCCTAGCTACAATAACTTCGGCCACACTATAGAAGTTCTTCTGGCAGAGTATTGTTTGCCGCTTCGGTGTGCCGAAGGCTATTACAGTCGATAACAGAACTCAATTTGATGCTGAAACGTTCAAAGCTTTTTGTGACCAGATTGGTACAAAAATACACTTTGCATTAATAAGGCATCCAGAATCAAATGGATTAGTAGAAAGAGCAAATGGAATTATAATAACAGGAATAATGAAGTCAATCTTCAATCAGCCTAGAGGAAAGTGGCCAGATGAATTAATAAAGGTGGTGTGGAACCACAACACTGCTGTCTCAAGGTCAACAGGTTTTACACCATTCAAGCTTTTGTTCGGTGACGAAGCAATAACACCGGAAGAAGCAAGAACGGGTTCAATAAGAACCATAGCTTCGACAGAGGATGAAGTTGATTGCCAAATAACAAAAGACACCATAGAAGGGACCAGACTTTAGGCCATAGAGCACATCAATAAGTACCAGGCTGAAACAATAAAATGGCGTGATAGAAAAGTTCGATTGAAAAATATCAAACTAGGCCATTTGGTGCTTCGAAGGATAGCTAACCCAGATACAGTGGGGAAGCTTCAGCTGAAGTCGGAAGGCCCTTTTCTAGTAGTATCTTCGTCAAGACCCGGTTCTTACAGATGGAAGGATATGGACGACAACGACATACCCAGGTCTTGGAATACAGATGAGCTTCGGCGATATTATGTGTAATTGATGTAATCTTTTTATTTTTTCCTATGGCACCCTTTTCCTTACAGGAGGGGATAAAGGTTTTTAATGGGGCATAGGTTGTAATCTTCATTTTTTGTTTAGCCCTATGCAATACAAGGGCCAAATTCCCCCAAGAATGTAACATGTAACATCAGAATCCGCACCATCGAGTGCAAAAAGAACAGGGAAAAGCTCAAAAGTCGTCCCTAAGGGGATGCAGAGCTACAATGTCACCCAGAAGGTGACGAAGCTACAAAAGTCATTCCTAAGGGAGCGCAGAGTAAGTTCTGAAGCTACAAAAGTCGTTCCTACGGGAGCACAGGGTAAGTTCCGAAGCTCAAAAGTCGTTCCTAAGCGAATGCAGAGCCAAAATACCACCGAAATAGAAGGTGAAGAAGCTCAAAAGACATTCCTAAGGGGATGTAGAGCTTAAATACCACCAAAATAGAAGGTGAAGAAGCTCAAAAGACGTTCCTAAGGGGATGCAGAGCTTAAATGCCACCAAAATAGAAGGTGAAGAGACTCAAAAGTCGTTCCTAAGGGGATGCAGAGTCTGGGTGTGGTTTCATGTGTGTTAGGGTCATACATTTGCATATTTCATCGCATCATTCTTTGCATTCATACAAACATTCATTAGACATTCGTAGGATCATCATTATCATGACATGAAGCATAGGCATTAACATGAAAGAAAAAGTTGCCTGTCTTTGGTGATAAAATGCTTCGTTGAATACGAAGATGCTTCGTCTCAGATAAGACGAATACAGAGGCACTTTGTACAATGAAAAAATGCTTCGATGTGAACGAAAAGAAGGGAAGGTGTTTTTCACCTTCGGCTCAACAATTGTAACTGTGGGTTTTGTCCACAACAAAGCAATTCACACATGGACGGAGAGGTAAAATTATATTACAAGGTATGGACAAATATGTACAATGTTGTGTTCAGCTCTCAATTACAATCTTTTGCTAAATAATGCAAAGAGATCCTAAGTTTTCTACAGGTAGTTACAAAAAGAAGCTTCAGCTCAGCGACCTTCGGAACAGGCTTCGGCTTAGCGACCTTCGGCACCACCATCCTGCAGACATATGACGGTATAAGGTAAACGCAAATGTAATAAAGAAAAACCATGGTAAAAGACATGTCAAAGTCTCATACCGAGTTGAGTAGTTTCTGAGCTTCATCTCCAGCTAGCTCGCGACCGCCCTTAGCCCAAATTTGAGTGATAAATCTGTTCCCAATGCTTCGGGCTTCACCAGGAATATCAACTAGGCCTGACGATGAGAGGCTGAAGGTTGGCTTATTAACTGTTTTGGCGTGAGTGCATCCGGCCTTCAAAAATGCAGCAGCCGTGCCACGAGAAGCTAACATAGCACATAAATCCCCATGCCCAATTATAACTTCGTCGAGCGCATCAACTTCATTTTCAATATGCTCGAAGGCTTTGGGGATATCTTCAGCCGAAGGGGCAATTTATTCAGAACTAGCCCCAACCGAGTTGAATATTCTTTTTAGTCGATGCACACAGAAGGTGGCAAAATCCGAGCACTTATTCCGAAGGTCTTTTAGTGATTCTCGTAGCTTCGTATTATTCTCAGCTTCGACTTCAGTTTTTTCTTGCGGTTCTTTTCTTTCCTGCTCGAAGCGCTCTAATTCTTTCTTTAAAGTTGTTTGAGCATTGTCAAGTTCCTCACTTAATTTAGTATTTTCAGCTTGTGCTTCCGCGAGGGAACCTTCGGCTGCTTGTAGCAGCAAATCTTTCTTCTCTAGAGAAGCTTCAAAATCTTTAATCCTGTTCTCCAAGCTTTCAATTATCATTTCATTTTTCTTATCTTCGTAATCCTGCTGCATTTTTAGCGCTTTACTTAGCAGCATGCTCTACAAAAACAAGTTAAAGTTAGAACATTTTAATCCATCACGAAGGTGACAGAAATCTAGACAAAGATTTCACCTTGAAATTGGAATAAAATAGGCTACCGACAATGTGTTGCCGTCGGTAACCAGTGATGTCAGACTCCAGCTTCGGGAAACCAACACTCATAGACAGAGTGCCAATTATTTTGGCCCCGGTGCAGTCGCGAATACATCCAAAAATTTCATCATCAACCCCACCGAAGAGCAAAGATCTCGGATGATAGTCGCAAGATATTGCATATTCTTTCAACTCCTCCTTGTCTGCCTCGGAGAGTTCCTGGCCACCCAGGTGCCGAAGGTCAAAATCTTTCTCTCCCGAAGAAGTATCAACAACTTTCTTCCCTTTATCAGGCACTGTGGCCATGCTTTCCACCGCAGCCACACCTGTCCCCTCCGCAACCATATCTGATATAAGCTTGTCAGTTCCTGACATTGTGGTTGCGAGTTTTTAGCTTCGGCAGCAGCATCAGCTTTGGCACCCGCAGCAGTCACTGTTTTGGCCGATGAAGCTGAAGGCGGTGTTCACTCGATGGCTTGCATCACATTGACTATTCTTCGTTTCTTTTGCCCTTCAACCTTCTACTTTGCAGCCGAAGGTTGTTCTTTCTTCTATAAAAATTTTGTCAGTTCTGGTCCCAGAGGACTTAGCAACTTGATGGGTAGGGAGTCAGTCATTACCTTTAAACTTTCTGCCACTTCGGCAGCAGAGGGTGTTGAAGGAGCTTCTTCTGTCTCATCCACCTTCGGCTCAGCAGAGGGTGTTGTATCAAGCCTTCACTTTTTAGAGGATGTCGCTTTCGGCTCAGGAGCTGTTTTCGCTTTCTTCAAAATTTTCTCATCTTCTTTTAATAGCCGGGCAGCTTGCCTATTCAGGATGCTGACAACCCTTTTCCTTTTCACCCCTTCGGCCCCTTTGTCAAGCTTTTCATAGTCGGGGTATTCGAAATTTAAGGCATCCATTACTCGGTTCAATCTTCGTTTCGGCCGGGTACCGAAGGTTGCAGTCATCAACTGATCTTCTTTCTTGGTATAATTACCAAGTATTTCATTGCACATGGTTTCGATCATCTGCAACCATTCTTTGCAAGGTTTTTTGAATTGTTTCTCAAACTTAAAGCGATAGGGGAGTGTTGGGGGCCTTCATCCTCCGAAGGTCCTCAAAAACGTGATTTAACAATATCTTCCAAGTGTGACATGTGAATAGGTATCTTCGAGCTCGGGCTAAAAGCATGTACGATGTAAAAAGCATGATCGTGATGAAGGTTGGAGTTGCTCCGAAGCTACGCGCAGGGGAGCTTTGGCTAAATGGCAGAAAAAGGAACCGACTTTAAGGGGAAAAGGCTATCTAGTCCTCATAGAATCGTATATAAGTCAATAATAAATGTAAAGGGCACGTATGTAATTTCTCACAGGCTGCGTCCTATGCCTATAAGTAGATGAACAGTACTCCCGTACTGTTCACGCTGACTGGTACTTGCTTTTGCGCCACGCTTGTACTTTTTGCCTTCTACCAAGCCGAAGGTACATTTGTAATTCCATATTGTCTTTGTCTTTTTAGGATAATATAATGATAATGAACTAATGATGTTGTATGATTTCTTATCTTGCCTCTTATATTTCATATACTTCTTCTTTATTAACATATATCACGTTGATGAAGGTATGTCCTTTATAACCTTCGTCTGAAGATCATTATATCCTAAGGGAAATAATGCTTCGAAGGACGAAGGACATTAACATTTAACATTTTGTGTTGCCTTGTTCTTAACTCATAGCATTTGAGAACAAGTCCCCAACATTGGCGCCCACCGTGGGGAGAACCCTTTTCAACCACCTTCGGCAAGCATGACCTTCGTCATGCCACCGAAGAAAGCTTCAGCGACAGGGGCTGCAGCACTGCAACCACTGGACCCAAACCAGGAAACTCTTTCTCTCCGAGAAGCTTGGAGCTAGAAAAGGAAGGCTACCAGTCCAACACTCCAGGAGGAGAAGTTGGACAAAGAAATCAGGGACATGGAGATCATCCATTAGCAAGTACAACGTAAGAAGGAGAAGATGGCGCGTCTGGCTGATCTTCAAAGGAAGATCGACGAAGCCACTGAGGAAGTGCGTAATCTTGTTCAAGATGAACAGGATCGAAGACCCCAACACAGGGAGCTTTGTCAAGAAGGCTTGTTCAATGAAGATGGATGGTATGATGATTTTAATCATGATGCCTTTACTTTTGATGATGCTTCTCCCTTGGCAGCGGAACTGCAGGCTACCCCATGGCCCGCATCATACAAGCCACCTCAGCTCCCCATGTATGATGGGCATTCAGATCCAAAGCAGTTTCTGATGAGCTACGAAGCAACTATATCTTTGTATGGGGGCAATACTGCAGTCATGGCGAAGTCCTTCGTCATGGCAGTCCGGAATGTAGCCTAAACATGGTATTCTTCTCTTCAGCCAGGGACTATCACGTCGTGGCAGAAGCTTAAGGACATGTTGGTTACCAGCTTCCAAGGCTTTCAAACGAAGCCGGTCACAGCTCAGGCTCTGTTCCAATGCATGCAAGACCACGAAGAATACCTTCAGGCATATGTACGAAGGTTCTTGCGACTGAGGGCATAAGCGCCTATAGTGCCCAATGAGATTGTCATTGAGGTCATGATTAAGGGCCTCCGGCCAGGACCTACGGCTCAGTACTTCGCCAGGAAGCCCCCGCAAACTCTGGAGAAGTTGCTTCAGAAGATGGATGAGTACATCCGAGTTGACAACGACTTCCGCCAAAGAAGGGAGGAGGCTTACAGATTCTCCGAAATGACCAGGGGCTTCGGAGGAAGAATCCATCCGAGGCACGTCAGGTCAATCCATAACTCCACTCAGAGTGATGACAAAGGAAGTCAGTCTCAGAGGTCACAATATACCTCACAATCTTCGGGGCAACAGCAAAGTTCTTTCAGGCCACCAGCTCCAAGGGGCAGAGGCGCCAGGGGCTTCGGAGGAAGATTTGGGGATCAGCCTAGAAAGATTTACTGCTTATTCTGTGGTGAGGACAAGGGCCATACTACAAGAATGTGCCACGTCACCATTCAGAAGCAAAAGAAGATAGTAGAAGCCGAAGCACACTGCTTCGTGCCACTCTCCCTACATACTAGTGTATGTGGGCAATCATCCCACAGCTTCTGTGGCTTCGGCTAGTCATTCACAAGCTTCCTGGCCACAACTCCCACCCCCGCCACCACTACAGCCGACCTATTCTCGAGGCCAGCCAGAAGGGCGCCAGTACCCTCAGCAGCAACGCAAAGCCAGGGAGGAATCTGAAGCTCGCACAGTCAATAGTACTGTGCTAGAATCAAAGCACATCTATTGAGAGATATCCTACCCCTGAAGTATTTTTGTGTTCTATGTCATTTTTGTTTCTCAATAAGGAGCAAACAATGCAGGACTAGTTTTAATTTCTTGTAATAGTTTCACTTTTGTCAGAATGAAATATATCTTTTTCAAATATTTTCGAAGCTCAAAACTTGCTGAAGCTCAAAAGTCGTTCCTAAGGGAATGCAGAACTAAAAATCGCATTGCAAGTTTCACCGAAGCTACAAGAAGTCGTTCCTAAGGGAGCGCAGTGTAAGTTTTCTACTCAAAAGTCGTTCCAAAGGGAATGCAGAGCCAAATACCGCCGAAATATAAGGCGAAGCGCGAAAAGTCAAAGTGAAAAATACCGCCGAAATAGAAGGCGAAGAAGTTCAAAAGACGTTCCTAAGGGGATGCAGAACTTACACCGAAAAATAAGCGGTGAAGCCGAAAAACAAACGACAAAGAGATTTTGATCGTTCCTAAGGGGACGTAGAGATTGTGTGTTTCAGCGTGGGTGTGTGTCTTCGGCATTAGCATCATTCTTTGCATCGTATCATCGCATCATCTCGCATAGCATTACATCATACATCATATCGCACCAACAACACGAATTGAAAACGAAGTCGATCTTCGGAGAATGCTTTACAAAAATGAAAAGGTGCTAAGGCACAAAGTAAGTTGAGAAATACAACTTCGTCAGCTCTATTGCGAAAGAAGGGATCCTTTGATTATGAAACATGGATATATTCACGAAGCATGGATATTTTCATGAAGCATGGATTTTCTTCTTTGTGAAGCATGAAAAGAAGGGAAGGTGTTTTTTCGCCGAAGGCTCAAAAGCGGTATGTATATAAAGTTTCATGCATCGCAAAGAACTGAATTACAAATAATTTACAAATTAGATTCAAAAATATGCACATCGAATATTACAGTCTTGATATAGCGAAGCTACATTAATCGTCTACAAATGTTTTTACAATGTCAGTCCTCTTTCAGGACCTTTTCCGTAATTTCATTCAATAGCTTGTTCACAACTTCGTGAACAATAGATTCGGCTAGATTGATGATTTCTATTGCTTTCTTCGTTTCTGGGTCGGCCAGGGGGTCGAATGGCTCCGGTGGAGGAGATAATTCAGCTGCGATAGAAAAAATCAATCAATTCAAAGTCACGAGAACAAATGCCGAAGTTAGATGCTGCGAAACAATACCTATACGTTTTTCACGCTTAGCAGCTTCTTCAGCTCGTTTTGCTTCAGCTCGGGCTTCATGGATGTCTTTTTCACTTTTCTTCATAATTTCATGAGCCATTTCTCGGCCACCATTCTCCCACACATCATTATAAAATTTTCCGCCCATTAAGGTTGCTTCAGCTGAAGGGTCCTTCGTGACGTCCGCAAAGAAGGCAGCTTCGGCATGGGCCATGGTTTTGATATGATTGCACCCTGCATTCTCCAAGGTTGCCGAAATTCCGCGTGCACCAGAAAATGCACATACATCTCCTCGGTCACTTAGGATTTCTTCAAAAGCTTCGACTTCTCTGCTTATCCACTCGATAAAACCCTCAGGGTCGCCTCGTATGAAGTTAGCTTCATTTGAATAGGCGCCCATGTTTGCGAAGCTAGTCTTTATCTTCTCTACGCAACCCAAAGATTTTTCAAAACATCTTTCCTTGGATGCACGAAGTTCTTCAACTGTTTTTTCCAAATAGTTTTTCCAATATTCGCTGGCATCTCAGTTAGCTTTGGCGAGAGCGCATTTTTCTTTGGCCTCTGCCAATTGTTTCCGAAGGTCTTCGATCTCATTCTTTTGAATCTCAGCTTGAGCTTTGGAACTAGCTTCATCTTCTTTTACTTTGTTTACCAATGAAATTAATATTTTGTCTTTTTCAAGGCCTTCGATCCTTAATTCGATCACTTCTGAACGAAGGTTGTTCAGAGCCATTGTATACCCTTCATCTTCAATGTTTTTCTGTGCTCTAAGGGAATTGCTAAGGATTAAGCCCTGCAAGAGGAGGACAAGATTAAGTATAAACAAATGAAATAATTTGTTTTCAAATACAAAATTGACTTTTATATGCTATTATATGCTAAACTGTCTGCAGTTCATCCTTTGATAATATTGAAAGGCCATCTTCCAGCTTCGGAAATCCGAAGCTTCTACCTATCTCCCGGCAGACGGATATCTCTTTATTATCCGGGAGACAGTACAAAAAATCTTCTTCCCCACTGCCATTGAACACTAATGCCCCCTTCGAGTATTTCAATTTTTGGGCATAATGTTGAGCTTCTCGTTCTTCTTCCTGAGAAAGTCCCTTTCCCGAAGCATGACAGATGATGTAATCAATACTTTCTTTTAAAGCTTCGGGAGCAGGAGTGGCAACCTTTTCAAACAAAATTTGCTCTGTGGCCTTTTCTTCTATTTCCTTTTCTTCAAGTTCCACAGGCTTCGTCTCAGCAGGCACTGTGGGCCCTGCCTCGGTTTCAGCCTGGGTTATTGAAGTCTCAACTTCTATTTGCCTAGTATCAGCTTTGGGTTGTGTTTTATCAACTTCGGCAACCTTCCTTGTGGGAGCGGGACTTATGGAGTCGGTTGTTTCTAGAATATCTAACACATTTACCATCCTCCTTCTCTTAGGAGTTGTGGCAAAACTCTTTTCTGCCTTCAACGCTGTTGCTTCTGTTGATGAACTTAAAATCCCTGGCATCTTTGTTACTTCTTCAGTTTTTGGCTTTTCAGCCTTATCTTTGTCCACCTTCGTCTCAACTAGTTCAACCGAAGGTGCCTTCAGAATTATAACCATCTCTTCAGCCTTCTGCGTGGGAGGAACAGGTTCTCTTGGTTCAGCAGCTGAAGAAGCCTCCCCACCAAATTCAGGCACCACGGCCGGTTCAATATAACACAGCCGGTGGGTAAGAACTTTTAACTTTTTGCCCTTCGGCGCAGGCTCGTCTGGAGTGGCCGAAGTAGCAGCTTTTCTCTTCTTTCCATGACCTCGCAGCGGATAGCGGTAGTCGGGGTAAACAAAACCAATGGCATCAAAAACTCTGTTCAATCTCTTTTTTCCCTAGCCTCCGAAGGCTGTGGATAATGCATTGTCTTCTGCCTTGGAATATGATCCAAGCAGTTCATCACTTGTAACTTCGATGCATTTTAGCCAGTCATCGTTTGGTTCATCGAATTTATCCCCATATCTGAATGTGTACTTCAGCCGGACCAGTTCACCTTCACTAGATTCGGTGATGGTCTCCTTCGGCATTTCCCAGCTCTCTACAAGCGGCCATACTCTGAATGCTATGTGCTCTTGAATTAAATCTCTCGTACCAATAAAGAAGCAGACAGTACCAAGTGCCTTCTGACATGCTTCGGCGGCTTCGTCAATTTCAACCTTCGGCTTTTGGAGGCCAAAGCGGGACCATATGGAGCGCATAATAACCTCCTTGATGTCCTCTCTTGTTATCAAGTCATTCTTCACATAAAACCATTCTTCCATCCAATTTCCCGGCCATCTCTTCTGAAATGTCGGTACTGGGTGGCTTGCGTTGGGACGGGCGATAAATCCATAACAACCGAAGTTGTTGTGATACTGTTCTTTCCCTGTGGCCTTCGTCTCATACAGAAGTTCGTGCATGCTGCAGAAGCATTTTGTGCTTGGCTCTATCCCTTGGCTTCTTACTGCCCAGACGAAGACTCCCATCCTCAATATAGCTTCGGGGGTCAATTGATGAAGGAAAATCTGGAAGGTTTTCAAAACTTCAACTACAAACCTGCTCAGTGGGAACTGAAGCCATGCTTTGAAGAAGCTTCGGAAAATCACAACTTCGTTCTCCTCAGGCGCAGGAACATTGTCGTCTCCGCCAGCCCTCACAATAGACATATCCCGAAAGTACCTTCCCCTCATGTTTTCGAGGTGACTTTGCTTGATGGACGATTTTCCGAAAATTGCATGACTTGGTCTCTAGGGTCGATCCTCGGAATCTTCACCTCCACTTTCTGCATCATAACTGTCACTGTCACCAGTATCTTCAGGAAGGCCCTCCAGTATCTCCTTTGTAATCTTTTTTGTATTTGATTTTGCCATTGACTCAATAAACCCAGCTATGTAAGGATTCGCAGCCTTCTTCTCTTCAAAGAGCTTCTCCTCTTCAGTTAGCTTCGTCTCAGCAGCAGTCTTCTTGTCTTGAGACATTTTTTCCTTCAGAAATAACAAAAATGTGCCTTCCTAACCGAAGCTTAGGAAGCTTGAGAAACTAGCAAGCGTTAGTAAGCAAGAGCTATAAAATTGGGAAAATAAAGCAAATGGCACAAGCATCGTACCAGATGAGGTTGGTGCGAGTTCTTATTTATACGCTCGGCACGCTCCAAATCGGGGGGCCCGTTCGTCATTGACTGTTGCTATTCTAGCAAAGGGAAGGTGTTTTTTCGGACCTTCGGCTTAAGGCCTTCGTCCATGTCGCAGTCTGAATTCGTTATCTTAAACAAATTAATACTGCGAGGGGCTACTGTTGGGGGCCTTCATCCTCCGAAGGTCCTAAAAAACGTGATTTAACAATATCTTCCAAGTGTGACATGTGAATAGGTACCTTCGAGCTCGGGCTAAAAGCATGTACGATGTAAAAAGCATGATCGTGACGAAGGTTGGAGTTGCTCCGAAGCTACGCGCAGGGGAGCTTCGGCTAAATGGCAGAAAAAGGAACCGACTTAAAGGGGAAAAGGCTATCTAGTCCTCATAGAATCTTATATAAGTCAATAATAAATGTAAAGGGCACATATGTAATTTCTCACAGGCTGCGTCATGTGCCTATAAATAGATGAACAGTACCCATGTACTGTTCATGTTGACTAGTACTTGCTTTTGTGCCACGCTTGTACTTTTTGCCTTCTATCAAGCCGAAGGTACATTTGTAATTCAATATTGTCTTTGTCTTTTTAGGATAATATAATGATAATGAATTAATGATGTTGTATGATTGCTTATCTTGCCTCTTATATTTCATATACTTCTTCTTTTATTAACATATATCACGCTGATGAAGGTATGTCCTTTATAACCTTCGTCTGAAGATCATTATATCCTAAGGGAAATAATGTTTCGAAGGACGAAGGACATTAACATTTAACATTTTGTGTTGCCTTGTTCTTAACTAATAGCATTTGAGAACAAGTCCCCAATAGGGAGCCGTACAAGCTCATGCTTCTTTCCCACTTCTTTTCTCTTCGGCAATCCCCAACCACTAGAAGTTAGATATGTTCTGTTTGATACGTACTCTTACACTAAGTCTCTAATACTGATGTGCCCAGCCACCACTCTAAATTCTACTTCAGCCAATTGGCAAGGGGACCCTAGCTGCATGTTGCACAAGGGTCGAGTCATGCCGAAGTTCAGCTTCAAGGGATTCATTACCATACTCATGAGTTTTTCCCTCTTATTCTCATCAGCTTTCATGTAGAAACATTCATTAGTCCACCCGATTGGCCACTTGGTGCGATAGCCAATAGCCGGGGCCTTCGTATCCTTCCGATACGCAAAATTATAACATCCAAAGTTCTTGTGAAGGCCATCTGCTATAGCCTTCGTCTGGTAGTGTAGCTCGTGCACCCGGCAAAAAGCTTTGGCATTAGCATCCATTCCTTAGCTTCGGAGAGCCCATATGAAGACGCTAAGTCTAACAATAGCATTGGGGGTCAGCTGATGAAGGTATATTTCAAAGTTATTTAGAACCTCCCCTGTCATGTCATTTAGGGGGAACCGAAGCCCTGCTCTAAAAAAACTCTTAAAGATGATAACTTCGTCCTCCCTCGGCTCCGGAATTACCTATTTCCCAACAAATCAAACAAGCTTGCTCTCAGACTCCCTGAAATAGCCCAGTTTTTTCATCATAGTCATGTCATCTTCTGTTAAAGTAGATTTTTCAAATTCAAGATGACTAGGCTTTGCCAGGTTCAGAATGTTGTTATCCTCTTTGCTTTCATTATCACTCTCACCCTCAACCACAGTTTGTCCAGCTTCGGCATTGGAAGCACCTTCGTCAGACCTCCCCTGGCACAACTAGACCTGATCGCTTCATTACTTCTGATATGGGCGATGTTTCGGCAGGTTTGGCCTCGTCCCCCTCACGAGACACCCTAGCAGTGGATCGAACTCTGGCCATTTGTGTCTACACTTTTTTAAGACGAAGCTAATCTCCAGTGACGAAGCGTTTGCTCGAAAATGCAACACAGAGATCTTCGTCTATGGTTAAAAATTTTAACAGCACAACAGTGTAATGGCAATGAATGTTGTGTTAACTCCTCACCAACCCATCTATTTATATAGTGCTGCAGGGGGAGAAGGCGAACCGCCATACTGCTCGCACTGGCTGAGTTGTGGACCGTCCGGCGTCTAGAATATTAAAATCGTTTCTCGGCAACGAGCTCAGGGAAGGTGTTTTTTGGACCTTCGGCATTCCGAAGCCTTCGTGTTTTTCATGGAGCGAGATCGTTACAAAAAACGATCTAGCACCGTGAAGGGCTACTATTGGGGGTCTTCTCCGCCGAAGGTCCTCAAGGCAAAAACACCTTCGGCAAGACAGTACAAAAGCTGGTGCGACATGAAGGTATAAGCCGATGATGATGCGGACAAAAGCTGAAGATACGACTAAAAGAGCTTCGGCTTGGTATTATGATAAAGGCGAAGGACGATACCGACTTAAAGAGGAAAAGACTATATAGTCCTTAATAGTTCACATTATGATTATAATTAGTTATCAGGGACATGGATGTAATTTTGTCTAGGCTGCGTCCCGTGCCTATAAATAGATGAACAGTATCCCTGTAACAACTAGCCCTGGTGTCAAACGCGTCTCCTCCGCATCGCGCGCCCAGGAAATAGAGCCCTCCGTAACAACTGGTCGGGGCGAGCTGGGTCCCTGCTCTAACTCCCTAGGGTCTCTGGATAAAAGGGGGAAACCCTCTCTTGTGCACACCCTCTAATCCAACCACATGACCACCCTCACGGCGCAGGCAGGACCCAACAACGGTCGCAGTTAGTTTGTTTATTTGTTATCATTTATTTTTGTAAGACAATTTCACTATGTAATAAAGTTTGTGACATTTAACTCTATAGACTTGATCATTGTATGTGTTGTTCTTCTTCGGCGCACATATGAGACGCATCCGGGTTTGCCCCTTAAATCCGGGTGTGACTAAAGTGGTGTCAGAGGAATGTTGACTGTAGGACGAAACCTAGATAGAACTAGACAAACCCTTACCTACTTACCTTTACTCTGATTCTTTCTATACTTTTCTTGATCATGTCTCATCTTTTGGTTGTTCTACTCTGACTACTCTTATCTTTTCTACTCTAGAAAGACAAAAAGGATTACACACCTTCGAATCCTATATCTACAACTCCCTAAAGAGATAAGGAGACCTAAGACAAAAAATAATTATTTTCTTTTATCGATATTTAAGTGTTTGAATGTTTGTTCTTATGATAAATGCTTGATTTGCTTCTTTGATTTAGTGAAATAGTATAGTAGGACATCCTAGCATGTACCACCATAAGGTAATGATACGACCACGCCATTAAGCAACACGTTACAACCCCCAAGTCAGACTACATCAACTCAAGTACAACCAACATCATCACCAACACAAGTCTTTGATGGACCAATTAGACGTAGCCGAGCTAAGAAGCTACAACAAGAGGTGCACACGCTACTTTATGAATTTCAATTAAACACTAATGATAACTTTATGCTACTTAAGTCGTGTATGCTGATATTACTTAGGTTCACCAAAGAGGAAGGACAAAACATACCAAGGGCGAATCAGCAAGAACAGCTATGTCTGAGTCAGTCCAGAGCAACAGAACTGTTCAGAAGAAACAGTCATATCTTTTGATTCCCAAAAACTATGAAGGCCCATAAGTACTTTTTGGAAATCTCTTGAAGTCTAGTTTCCAATGCTTCTAAGGCCGACTTAATCAAATCTACCAGAAAGGCAGCCGACCTACTTTAGTGCTGACTGGTCAGAAGGTCAATAGTCTGTTTGATGACCAAGTTTTCGTATTAAACTACATCATTCTACGAAGTTTCATTAAGCATGCTATACATGGTGAGAAATCTTATCAAGTCAGCTTTCCAACATATTCATCCCCACGTCATTTGGAGATTCCTAGGAGAAGTTATTGCCAAAATATTGAAGGCTACGCAGAAGTCAAACAGCCACACAGAAATCAGTTATGCAGATCTCCTGAAGAGGCTCCTTCACATTAGCACGTGAAAATACTTTTGTTTCGTGTTTATACCTATCTAAGGCTGGATGTTACTAGTATAAATACCCCCCCTATGTCTATGATGTAAGGCAGCTTTGGATAATCTAAAATAGAACCCTTTTGTTCAACTGTGTGCTAACAAATATTGAGAGTGATCTCTACCCCTTTGCTCTTGTGAATTCCTTCGTGGGATTGCAGAAGCGGCGTCTTCATTCGCTCCCAAGTGGTGCTCCTACTCCCTTCAAGGTCTCCTCGATTGATTGTAGGCTATGTTGGTTGGTTCTTTGAGAGTGTGGTTGTGCAAATCCTCGATTCAGGTTGCCGGTTAAAGACGGTGGTTGTCTTCGAGTTTTATTTGTCAGGTTGCACTAGTTATCGCTGCTTGCAGCAAGTTATCTTGGCTTCTTCGAAGCTAGTTATCTGAAGATTGATACTACATCGTGAAGATCGGGCATCGTGACACATCATCTGGTATCAAAGCCTCAGTTGCCACGGTAGGATTCTTTACCCTAGCTACATCTATTTTGTGTTCGTCCTATCCACCAAAAAGCTTTAAAATATTTTTGTCATAGCCCTTTGTTTCAATATGTTGTTCCAGTGAGTTTTGTTAAGTTTCAGTCCTTAGAGTCTTTGTTTAGTTGCTGGTCACTCTATCCTTTGTGTTCCCTTTGAGCCTCTTTTATATATATATATATATCAAAAAATATCCACAAAAAGAAAAATCTGAAAACCCTCATCATTTTCTTCGCGTTAACTTTGATCCTATTTAAGTTATAGCTGCTGGTTGAGTTCTTTGTTAATTATTATAAAGTGTGCAATATCATATCAGATCTCTTTGTTTAGTTCTATAAAAAAAGAGTATCAAAAAAAGAGAGAAGAAAGAAAAGTACCAAAAAGTGTTGAGCAAGATTGTAAAAAAAGTAGAACAATCAGTTTGTTTATGTGCACAAGTGCTGAAAGTTCATCAAGTTGTTCAACCAGTTTGCTATTATCATTTGGTGCAAAATTTTGGTTGGGTCTGATCGCAACACTTGCATTCCAATCATACTCCCTGATTTGCATCAAATCTTAAATTTCTTTATGAGTGTGTTTGATCCACTTACATCACTCGTATCTTGTGGTCAACACTAGGCAGAGAACTTCTAGTTGGATGGTTATTTAACTTTACAACAACTAGGATTCATATTGTATCCCTTGTTTATTATTCCCCACCAAGCTCCACATATAAGCTGTTGGGGACTTGTTCTCAAATGCTATGAATCAAGAACAAGGCAACATAAAATGTTAAATATCAAAGCCCTTCGTCCTTCAAATCATTATTTCCCTTCGGATATAACGAATCTAGGACGAAGGTCATGAAGGACATACCTTCATGATCATGATAAAACATGGAGAACATTCATACAAAGTATAGAAGGTAACATAATTTCTGTAAACATTATTATTAATCTATTTCCATTTATATTACTTATGTAAACAATGGTAAATTACAAATGTACCTTCGGCTTGAAGGAATGAGAATACAGGCGTGACGCAAAAATGAATGCCAAGTCAGCGTGAACAGTACGGGAATATTGTTCACCTATTTATAGGCACGGGTCGCAGCCCATGAAAAATTACATTAATGCCCTTTAAATTTATCAATAACTCTATAGTAATTCTTCAAGGTCTAATTTGGCTTTTCATCTTTAAGTCGGTTTCCCCTTCCCGCCGTTATGCCGAAGCTCTTCTGCACATAGCTTCGCGATCGTCTTATCCTTCGTCGTGATTGTCGTCCCAGTCTAGCTTCGTCTTAACCATGCTCTTGTATACTCGCAATCTGACTTCGAAGGTACCTGTTCACATATTTTTCTTGGAAAACATAGTCAAATTACATTTTTGAGGACCTTCGGAAGCCGAAGGCCCCCAACAGTAGCCCCTCGCAATATTAATTTGCTGTAAAGATAAGTTTATATTGCGATATGGACGAAGGCTATGGGCCGAAGGTCCGAAAAAACACCTTCCTTTTGCTAGAATAGCAACAGTCATTGACAAGCGGGACCCTCTAGTTTCCGACATACTGGGTGTATAAATAAGAACTCATCCCGAGTTTATTTGGCACGCTCTCTTGCCAACTGCTCTTGCTCAACCATCTTTTAGCCTGCGCGCGACAACACTTGCTTGGTCTTTTAAATTTTTAAGCTTCGGTTTCGGGAGTACTTTCTCAGCGCTTGCGAAGATGTCTGAAGATAAGAAAGCTGTTGCTGAGACGAAGCTGAGCCTTTCTGAGGAGATGCATCTCGGCTTTCTTCAGTCAATAGCAAAGACCAATACGGAGAAGATCACTAGAGAAACCTTAGAGGGTTTATCTGAAGATACTGGTGACAGTGACAGTTATGATGTAGAAAGTGGGGGTGAAAACTCCGAAGATCGACCGTGGCGACCAAATCACACAGTCTTCGGCAAGTCGAGCATTAAGCAGAGTCATCTTGATACCATGAAGGGAAGGTATTTTCGAGACATGTCTATTGTGAGGACGGATATTGGGAGAAAATTGTGCCTACTCCCGAAGAAGATGAAGTCGTGGTATTCCGAAGCTTCTTGAAAGCTGGACTACGATTTCCCTTAAGCAGTTTTGTTGTGGAAGTACTGAAGGTTTTTGAAGTCTACCTTCACCAACTCACTCCTGAATCAATCATAAGGATGAATATCTTCGTGTGGGCCGTGAGAAGCCAAGGCTTGGAACCTGATGCGAAAAGTTTCTGCAACATACACGAATTGTTGTACGAGACAAAATCCTGGGGTAAGGAAAAGTATCATAACAACTTTGGCTGCTACAGCTTCGGGTCCCGATCTGGGTCAAGCTGCCCAGTGCCGACCTTTCGAAAGAGATGGCCTGGCGACTGGATGACGGAATGGTTTTACGTGAAGAATGACTTGAAATCACGAGAAGATATAAAGAAGATCATTATGCGTCTCATCTGGCAACGCTTCGGCCTGCGGAGGCCGAAGGTGGAAATGAATGAAGCACCCGAAGAATGCTAGAGAGCCTTCGGAGTTGTTTGCTCTTTTATTGGGACGAGGGATTTGGTCCAAGAACACATTGCCTTCAGAGTATGGCCGCTTGTGGAAAAATGGGAAATGCCGCAGGAGACCATTAAAGAGACTGACGAAGGTGGACTAATCAGGCTGAAGTACACATTTAAGTTCGGAGATAAATTCGTTGAGCCAGATGACGACTGGCTAAAAAGCATTGAAACTGTAAGTGATGAATTGCTTGGGGTATATTCGAAGGCCGAAGACACTGCATTGTCAGCGGCCTTCGGAGGCCGAAAAAAGAAAAGACTCAACCGAGTATTTGATGCAATTGGTTTTGTCTACCTTGACTACCGCTATCCAGCACGGGGGCAAAAAAGAAAAGGCACCACTTCTGCGAAAGAAACTGCTTCAGCTGCTCCTAGCGAGCCAGCGCCGAAGAGAAAAAGGGTAAAGGTTCTCACACACCGGCCACGCTATATTGAACCAGCCACGGTGCCTGAGTTCGCCGGTGAGACCTCTTCGGCCACCGAAGCTAAAGAACCAACCCTGCTGCCAGAAATCAAAGAGTTGGCCGAATTGCCAGTAACAGAAAAGATGGAAGAACCAAGGACTGAAGAAGCAAAAATATCAGCTGAGGGAGTAAAAATATCAGAAATTTTAAGTCCTTCAGGAGAAATTGAAGTAGCAGAAATTAAAAAGGGGCCATCAGTGACCCCGAAAAGAAAAAGAATGGTTAATGTGTTAGATGTTTTGGAGACAATTAAATCTTCAAGCATAACTCCAAAGAAGACCGCTGAAACTTCTGAAGCATCTGCTGAAGCATCTGTTGTTGAAGCTTCGAAGCAACATACTGGAACTGAAGCCGGGCCTTCAGAGCCAACCAAGGTAAAACCTTTGGAAACAGAAGAAACGAAAATTGCAAAAGCAACCGAAAAAATGAAAATGTCAGAGCCAATTTTGGTTGAAGAAATTGATACTGCTGCCCCCGAAGCACCTTCCAGAATATACGATTATATCGTTCGACACGCTTCGGGGAAAAAATTATCCGAAGAAGAAGTTTTTGAAGCTAATCACTATGCCAAAGAATTGAAATATCCGAAGGGGGCACTAGTGTTCAATGGGACAAACGAAGATGACTTCCTATACTGCCTCCCAGACAACAAAGAATTATCCGTCTGTCGGGAGATGGCTAGAAGTATGGGGTTTCCGAAGCTTGAAGCTGGACTCTGTGCTATGATGAAGGACGATCTTGCAGATAGTCTTGCATATAATAGCCTGAAAGTATGAGAACTGTGTGTTTGGAAATTTTATAATTTGCAAATCATTCTTTTATTCTTATACCAACTCTTTTACATATAGGGTTTAATACTAAGCAACACGTTGAGAGCGCAAAAGAATGCCGAAGACGAGAGCTATGATATTGCTTTCAACAACCTACGATCAGAGGTTATTAAGCTGAGAAACGAAGCTCTGGAAAAGGATAAAATTCTACTTACATTGGTGGACAAGATAAAAGAGGACGAAGCTGCCTCAAAGGCCCAGGCTGAAGCCCAAAAACGCGAAATTAAAGATCTTCAGAAACAGCTAGCTAGAGCTAAAGAAGAACGTATACTTGAAGAGACAAAACGAGAGCTTAGTGATCAATGGGCCGATCATTTAGAAATAAATGTTAAAGAGCTTCGGGCATCCCTGAGAAGATGCTATGTTAAATCCATAGAGTGTGTTAAGAAGATAAAATCCAGCTTCGCCAATGTTGGCGCATTCTCTAGCGAAGAGAATTTCTCAAGGGGCAATCCCGAAGGTCCGATTGAATGGATCAATCACGAAGCTGAGGCCTTCGAGGAAATACTGAATAGCCGCGGAGACATATGTGCTTTTTCGGGTGCTAGAGGAATTGCTACTGTTTTGGAGAGGAAAGGTTGTGAGCATGTAAAATCCTTAGCGCAATCCGAAGCTACTTTGTCCTCCGAAGACATTAAAGACCCCTTAGCCGAAGCAAGCATGATCGGCGGAAAATTTTTCACCGATATTTGGGACAACGACGGACGAGAAATGGCTCAAGAAATTATTCAAAAGAGCGAAAAAGGCATTCATGATGCTAGAAAAATAACAGAGGCTGCTGAGAAAAGTACAGAGCCCGAAGGGCAAATAGGTACTAATTAGTGATAATTGGCTCTTCGCTGTAATCTTTTGATTTTGAACTTGTTCACAGCTTGTAATAATATATCCGTACCTTTTCTTTTCTCAGAACCTGCTGAGCTAGCCCCAAGCCCTCAGACAAAGGGGGATGACGAAATTAGACAAATGGCAGAAGCCATCATGGATAGAGTTGTTGATCAACTTTTAAATGAAGCTGCAGAAGTAGTCTTAAAAGAAGATTAAATGCTACTGTAAAAACATTTAGTTTGTAATATTTGTCAAAAATCGTGTAACATTGTGTAACATATTAGCTGTTTATAACTCCATTTTTGACGATGCATGAAACATCATACACATACCATTTTTGAGCCTTCGGCGAAAAAACACCTTCCCTTCTTTTCATGCTTCGTAAAAATCAATAATCAATCCTTGTAAAATCAATAACCAATAGATCCTTTCATTTCGGTAATTGACGAAGGTATAACTCTTCAGCGGCTATTTCTTGTGCCTTGTCAGTAATTCTTTAAAACCATCTTTGGCCATCAATATCAAGACCCTCCCTTCTTGCATTGTTGATGCACTATGATGTATGATGTTATGTTATGCGAATGATGTAATGATGTAATGTTGTGCAAAATGATATTTGCCGAAGATTGATGAAATCAGCGTTTATTTTTCGCTGTAAGCCTCCCTTGGGAGCTTCTTCGCCTTTTACTTCAGCGGAATCAGCGTTTATTTTTCGCTGTAAGCCTCCCTTAGGAGCTTCTTCGCCTTTTACTTTCAGCGGAATCAGCGTTTATTTTTCGCTGTAAGCCTCCCTTAGGAGCTTCTTCGCCTTTTACTTTCAGCGGAATCAGCGCTTATTTTTCGCTGTAGGCTCAGAAAACTTACACTGCGCTCCCTTAGGAACGGCTTTTTGTTGCTTCGAATAAATTGTACTTTGTTCCTTAGAACAAGTTTCTGACAACTTTGAAAATCCTCCTTGCCAACATAAATTCTCATGCTTCAGCAGCTTAGGCCTATGGAGAAGATATATTGTCGGGGACTTGTTCTCAAATGCTAAGAATTAAGAACAAGGCAACATAAAAAGTGTTAAGTGTTAAAGTCCTTCGTCCTTCGAAGCATTATGTCCCTTCGGGAAATAATGAGTTTCGGACGAAGGTCATAAGAGACATACCTTCGTAAACATAACAAATAATGACGAAGGATTCATATAAAGCATGAAATATAATATAAGCATCATCATAGAATCATTTCTATTTTATTAACATGGAAAAATAGAAATGATTTCAAATTACAAATGTACCTTCGGTTCTGAGAGAAGGTAAAAAGTACAAGCGTGACGCAAAAGCAAATGCCAAGTCAGCGTGAACAGTACGGGAGTACTGTTCATCTATTTATAGACGTGGGACGCAGCCCACGTAAAATTACATTTATGTCCATTACATTTGTCAATGACTTATGGAAACCTGACAAGGTCCACGTAGTCTTTTCATCTTTAAGTCGGTTCCCCTCTCTGCTATCGCGACGAAGCTTCCCTGCGCACAGCTTCGGCTGTGCACCATCCTTCGTGGAGCTTGGTAATCAGCCCGTCCTTCGTCTGGTTCAGGCTTCGTCCTGACCGCACTTCATGTTCGTAATTCTGAGTCCGAAGGTACCTGTTCACATAATCCACTTGGAAAACATTGTTAAATCATGTTTTTGAGGACCTTCGGAGGACGAAGGCCCCCAACAGTAGCCCCTCGCAATATTAATTTGTTTGAAATAATAAATTCAGATTGCGATATGAACGGAGGCTTTATGCCGAAGGTCCGAAAAAACACCTTCCCTTTGCTAGAATAGCAACATTCAATGACAAGTGGGGTCTTTCAACTTTCAACGCATCAAGCGTATAAATACGGCCATACCGCAAACTTATTTTGCACGCTTTCTGGCCAACCACTCTTGCTCACTCATTTTTTAGCTCTTGTGCACTGTGATCTGCTAAGCTTTTAGCTTTGAAGCTTCGGCTTTGAAAACAGTTTTTTAGTGTTTCCGAAGATGTCTGAAGCTGCTAAGAAGGCTGCTGCTGAAATGAAGCTGAGTCTTGATGAAGAGAAGAACTTAGGGTTTCTTATAGCAATGTCGAAGACCAACACAGAAAAGATCACCAGGGAAATTCTGGAAGGGCTGTCTGAAGATACTGGTGACAGTGAAAGTTATGATGTGGACAGCGGTGGCGAAGACTCCGAAGATCGCCCTTGGCGACCAAGCCATTCAGTTTATGGTAAATCAACTATCAAAGAGAATCATCTTGTTAATATGAGAGGAAGGTATTTCCGGGATCTGTCCATTGTGAGGGCGGACGAAGGGGAAAAGACTTGTCCACACCCTGAAGAAAATGAAGTTGTGGTGTACCGAAGCTTTTTGAAAGCCGGATTGCGATTCCCCTTGAGCAGCTTCGTCGTGGAGGTGTTGAAAATCTTCGAAGTCTATCTTCATCAACTTACTCCAGAGGCTATTATAAGGCTAAATATCTTCGTGTGGGCCACGAGAAGCCAAGGTCTGAAGCCTGACGCAAGAAGCTTCTGTAATGTTCATGAATTATTATATGAAACAAAACCTTGGGGCAAAGAACAGTACCATAACAACTTTGGCTGCTACAGCTTCGTCTCTCGGTCCGGGGCAAGCTGTCCCGTACCAACCTTTCGGAAGAGATGGCCCGGGGATTGGATGACAGAATGGTTTTATGTGAAGAATGACTTATCAGTACGAGAAGACATCAAAGGTATAATTATGCGTCCTATTTGGCAAAGCTTCGGCCTTCGGAGGCCGAAAGTTGAAATGAACGAAGCCGCCGAAGAGTGCCAAAGAGCCTTCGGCGTTGTCTGCTCTTTTATAGGAACAAGGGACTTAGTACAAGAGCATATTGCCTTCAGGGTGTGGCCGCTTGCGGAGAAATGGGAAATGCCCCAAGAAATCGTTAAAAAGGCCGACGAAGGTGGACTCGTCAGGTTTAAGTACACTTTTAAATTTGAAGATAAATTTATTGAGCCAGACGATGAGTGGTTGAAAAGCATTGACAATTTAAGTGATGAGCTGCTTGGGACATACTCGAAGGCCGAAGATACTGCAATGTCAGCAGCCTTCGGAGGCCGAAAAAAGAAAAGGCTGAATCGGGTATTTGATGCCATCGGGTTCGTCTACCCTGACTATTGCTACCCCATTCGAAGGCAGAAGAGAAAAAATACAACCTCTGCAAAAGAAGAAACTACAGCTGCTCCTAGCGAGCCAGAACCGAAAAGGAAGAAGATAAAGGTTCTTACTTATCGACCGCGTTATATTGAACCAGCTTCGGTGCCTGAGTTTACCGGAGAGACTTCTTCGGCCACCGAAGCTGAAAAACCAGCCGAGCCAACTTTGCTGCCAGAAGCCACAGAAACAGCCGAAATACCAACGAAGACAAAATTGGAGCAATCAAAAATTTTGTTATCAGAGACGAAAGAGAAGGCCGAAGCGCCATTCACAGAAAAAATGGAAGAGGTAAAGGAAGCAACCGAGGACTCCAAAACATCAGAAGTTTTGAGTCCTGTGGCAAACATTGAAACAGTAAGTAATCAAAAAGTGCCAGCAGTGACTCCGAAAAGAAGGAGAATGGCTAATGTGCTAGATGTGCTGGAAACGATCAAATCTTCAAGCACCCCTCCGAAGAAGGCTGCCGACACTCCTAAAACAACAGTCGAAGCTTCGGGTTCTAAAGCTCCAGAGCAAGATACTGAAGCCGAAGCTGGGCCCTCAGAGCCCTCAAAGGCAAAGACCTTGGAAAGTGAGGCAGAAAAAATAACAAAGCCAACTTTTGCTGAAGGAACTGGTGTTGTTACCCCCGAAGCATCCAAAATTCGTGATTATATTTTTCGTCATGCTTCGGGGAAAAAATTAACAGAAAAAGAAGAACAAGAGGCCCAACACTATGCCCAAAAGTTGAAATATCCAAAGGGGGCGTTGATATTTAATGGCAGTGGAGAAGAAGATTTCTTGTATTGCCTCCCCGACAGCAAGGAAATTTCTGTCTGTCGGGAGATAAGCAGAAGCTTCGGATTTCCAACTTTAGAAGACGGACTTTCGGTGCTGTCAAAGAACGATCTGGCTGACAGCCTAGCTTACAACAGTTTAAAGGTGCGACAAATGGAATTCTTATATTTTTGTTGAATTCAAAATTTTTCGTTTGTTTAAAACTATTAACACAGACATATTCCTGTCTGCAGGGCCTGATACTCAGCAATGCCCTCAGAGCACAGAAAGATGCTGAGGACGAAGGATGTACTATAGCCCTGAGCAACCTTCGTTCCGAAGTAATTGAACTGAGGAACGAAGGTCTCGAAAAAGACAAAATATTGCATTCCTTAATAAATAAAATAAAAGAAGACGAAGCTATTTTCAAAGGTCAGGCCGAAGCTCAGAAGTGTGAAATTGAAAACCTTCGTAAACAATTAGTCAGAGCTAAAGAGGAATGCATACTTGAAGAAACAAGGCGAGAACTCAGCGACCAATGGGCAAATCATTTAGAAGAAACTGTTAAAGAGCTTCGGTCAGCCAAGAAGAAATGCTTCGACAAATCTATAGAGTGTGTCAAGAAAATAAAAACTAGCTTCGCCAGCGTTGGCGCATTTTCGCAAGAAGAAAACTTTATAAGAGGTAACCCCGAAGGTCCCCTGGAATGGATCAATCATGAGGCGGAGGCCTTCGAGGAAATCCTGAGTAGCCGCGGTGACATCTGCGCTTTTTCTGGTGCCAGAGGGATTGCCACTATTTTGGAGGGGAAAGGATGTGAACATGTAAAGATTTTATCGCAGTCCGAAGCCACCTTGTCCACTGAAGATATAAAAGATCCTTCAGCCGAAGCTAGCGCGGTTGGGGGAAAATTTTTCACCGACATCTGGGACAACGGTGGTAGAGAAATGGCCCAAGAAATCATTCAGAAAAGCGAGAAAGGGATTCATGAGGCTAGAAAAGTAGCCGAGGCTGCTGAGAAAAACGCAGAGCCCGAAGGGCAAATAGGTACTAGCGAATAGTTTTCATTGCATTATAACTTTTAATTTTATAGTTCGTTCGCGATCTGTAATAATGATGTAATAGTATCCCGTCCTCACTCAGATCCTACTAAAGCATCTTCGGGCCCTCAGCCTAAAGATGACGACGAAATTAAAAAGATGGCCGAAGCTATCATGGATCAGGTTGTCGATCGACTGCTGAACGAAGCTGCAGAGATAGTACTTAGGGAAGACTAAGTGCTATTGCAAAAAAACATTTGATATATGATTTGTGTAATATTCTGTAATCCTGTATGTAATATACTTGTTTTATGATTCAATTCTTTACGATGCATGAAACTTTAAACACATACCATTTTTGAGTCTTCGACGAAAAAACACCTTCCCTTCTTTTCATGCTTCGTGAAGAAGAATTTATCATTTATCACGACAATATCCATGGTGTTCTGATAAGAAATATCCAAGCTTCGTAAAAATAATCTCCGAAGCTATACCTCGAAAATCAATATTGTTTCTCCCTGTAACTTGGCATGATTTGCCCTTTTTCAAAGCATTTTCCGAAGATCGATAACATGCCCCCTTCTTGTGCCACATGCAGCATGATGTATGATGATTATGCTATGCAAAATGATGTGATGATGTTATGTTATGCAGAATGATATTTTGTGCCGAAGATACGCACATTCCTGCAATGGGGCACAATCTTTTGTATCAATACTGACTTTTTCATTATAAGTCTCCCTTAGGAGCTTCTTCGCCTTTTACTTCAGCGGAATCAGCGTTTATTTTTCGCTGTAAGTTCTGCATCCCCTTAGGAACGTCTTTGGAACTTCTTCGCCTTTTACTTAGGCGGTATAAGCTCTGCATTCCCTTAGGAACGTCTTTGGAGCTTCTTCGCCTTTTACTTAGGCGGTATCAGCGTTGACTTTTCGCTGTATGCTCTGCATTCCTTTTGGAACGACTTTGGAGCAGAAAACTTACACTGCGCTCCCTTCGGAACGACTTTTTGTGACTTCGTCAGACTTACTCTGCGTTCCTTAGAACGACTTTTTGTTGCTTCGAAGGATTTTCGATAGTCCAAAGGTCCTTTATATTATCACAAACCTGTGAAGAAAACATATTTTTCTTGTAGGAATCAACGAAACTAATTACATGAAACCTAAACAATGTCCTTTATTACAAAAAATAAAACTGAATGAAAAAGATTGCTATTAAGGTAGGATATTTGTCAATAGATGTGTTTTGACTCTGGCACGGTGCTGTTGACCGTGCGAGCTTCGGACTGTTCTCTGAAGTCCCTTTGATGTGGAGCATATTGGCTCCCTTCTGGCTGCTGGCCTTGTTGCAACGGAGGTGGAGGCGGGGGCTGTTGCCAGGAAGCTGAAGGCTGACTTGCCGAAGCAGCAGAGAGTGCAGGATGGTTGCCCACATATTCTGGGATGTAGGGCGAATGATACGAAGCAGTGTGCATGACCTGCTTCGGCTGAGCCTGTTGCGCGGCAGCTTCGGCTATCTCTTTTTGCTTCTGAATGGTAACATGGCACATCCTGGTAGTATGACCTTTGTTTTCACCACAGAATAAGCAAAATATTCTTCTGGGTTGATCCCCGAATCTTCCGCCGAAGCCCCTGGCGCCTCTGCCTCTTGGAGCTGGTGGTCGGAAGGAGCTTTGCTGTTGCCCCGAAGCCTGTGAAGAGCACTGCGGTCTGTTCTGCTGACTCCCCTTATCATCATTCTGAGTGGAGTTGTGGATGGACCTGACATGCCTCGGATAGGATCTTCCTCCGAAGCCCCTGGTCATTTCGGAAAATCTGAAGGCCTCCTCCCTTCTTTGGCGAAAGTCATTGTCAGCACGAATGTACTCGTCCATCTTTTGGAGCAGCTTCTCCAGGGTCTGAGGAGGTTTCCTAGCAAAGTATTGAGCAGCAGGTCCAGGACGAAGCCCCTTGATCATGGCTTCGGTGACAATTTCATTGGGCACCGTTGGTGCCTGCGCCCTCAAACGCAAGAACCTTCTGACATACGCCTGAAGGTATTCTTCATGATCCTGAGTGCACTGGAACAAGGCTTGAGCAGTGACCGGCTTCGTCTGAAATCCTTGAAAGCTGGTCAATAACATATCCTTCAGCTTCTGCCATGAAGTGATCGTTCCTGGCCGAAGGGAGGAATACCAGGTCTGAGCAACACTCCTGACGGCCATAACGAAAGACTTTGCCATTACTGCAGCATTGCCACCATACGAAGACACTGTTGCTTCGTAACTCATCAAGAACTGCTTCGGGTCCGAATGGCCATCGAACATGGGAAGCTGGGGTGGCTTATAGGACGAAGGCCAAGGTGTAGCCTGCAGCTCAGCGGACAGAGGAGAAGCATCGTCGAAAACAAAATTTCCATGATGAAAATTATCATACCAGTCATCTTCATTGAAGAAGCCCTCCTGATGAAGGTCTTTTTGTTGAGGCCTTCGGTTCTGCTCATCGTGGGTAAGGTGACGGACTTCTTCAGAAGCTTCGTCTATCTGCCTCTGCAGCTCAGCTAGCCTGGCCATCTTCTCCTTCTTCCTCTGCACCTGTTGATGTAACATCTCCATGTCCCTGATCTCTTGGTCTAGTTCATCCTCCTGAATCGTCGGGCTGACAGCCTTCCTCTTCTGGTTTCGGGCCTCCCGGAGAGAGACGGTCTCCTGGTTGGGGTCCAGCGGTTGCAGTGCTGCAGCCCCAGTCGCTGAAGCTTTCTTCGGTGCCATAGCGAGGGTCTATAGCTTCCGAAGGTGTTCAAAAAACTCGAAGTGGAAGTGAGTTCACCGGAGGTGGGCGCCAATGTCGGGGACTTGTTCTCAAATGCTAAGAATTAAGAACAAGGCAACATAAAAAGTGTTAAGTGTTAAAGTCCTTCGTCCTTCGAAGCATTATGTCCCTTCGGGAAATAATGAGTTTCGGACGAAGGTCATAAGAGACATACCTTCGTAAACATAACAAATAATGACGAAGGATTCATATAAAGCATGAAATATAATATAAGCATCATCATAGAATCATTTCTATTTTATTAACATGGAAAAATAGAAATGATTTCAAATTACAAATGTACCTTCGGTTCTGAGAGAAGGTAAAAAGTACAAGCGTGACGCAAAAGCAAATGCCAAGTCAGCGTGAACAGTACGGGAGTACTGTTCATCTATTTATAGACGTGGGACGCAGCCCACGTAAAATTACATTTATGTCCATTACATTTGTCAATGACTTATGGAAACCTGACAAGGTCCACGTAGTCTTTTCATCTTTAAGTCGGTTCCCCTCTCTGCTATCGCGACGAAGCTTCCCTGCGCACAGCTTCGGCTGTGCACCATCCTTCGTGGAGCTTGGTAATCAGCCCGTCCTTCGTCTGGTTCAGGCTTCATCCTGACCGCACTTCATGTTCGTAATTCTGAGTCCGAAGGTACCTGTTCACATAATCCACTTGGAAAACATTGTTAAATCATGTTTTTGAGGACCTTCGGAGGACGAAGGCCCCCAACATATATTTTTATTACAGAAAAAAGCAAAACTATTACAAAAAATTGAAAGGCGATAAAAGACATTAAAACTACCCTTAATTGTTCCTTATTAAAAAGAAAGTAATAGTGAATATGAAAATGCGAAAGAGCTGCTGCTGAGGTAGGATATTTGTCAGTAAATGTGCTTCGACTCTGGCACAGTGCTATTGACTGTGCGAGCTTCGGACTCCTCTCTGAAGTCCCGCTGAAGGTTGACGCGCTGACTCCCTTCTGGCTGCTGACCTCTTTGTGTTGGTGGTGGCGGTAGAGGTGGCTGCCAAGATGCTTGAGGTTGGCTTGCCGAAGCAACAGAAGCTGCAGGGCGATTGCCTACATATTCTGGAATATAAGGCGAATGATACAAAGCAGTATGCATGACCTGCTTCGGCTGACTTTGTTGCGCTGCTGCTTCTGCTATCTCCTTCTGCTTCTGGATGGTAACGTGGCACATCCTGGTGGTATGGCCCTTGTCTTCACCACAGAATAAGCAGTAAATTTTTCTTGGCTGATCTCCAAACCTTCCCCCGAAGCCCCTGGCGCCTCTGCCCCTTAGCGCTGACGGCCGAAAAGAACTTTGCTGCTGCCCCGAAGCTTGTGAAGAGTATTGTGGCCTTTGCTGCTGGCTCCCTCGATCATCACTTTGAGTAGAGTTATGAATTGACCTAACGTGCCTCGGGTGAAATCTTCCTCCGAAGCCCCTGGTCATTTCAGAGAACCTGAATGCTTCCTCCCTTCTTTGGCGGAAGTCATTGTCAGCTCGAATATACTCGTCCATCTTCTGGAGCAGCTTCTCCAAAGTTTGTGGTGGCTTCCTGGCAAAGTACTGCGCTGAAGGTCCCGGCCGAAGCCCCTTAATCATGGCCGCAATGACAATTTCATTGGGCACTGTTGGCGCCTGTGCCCTCAGACGCAGAAACCTTCGGACATACGCCTGAAGGTATTCTTCGTGGTCCTGGGTACACTGGAATAGAGCCTGAGCGGTGACTAGCTTTGTCTGAAATCCTTGAAAGCTGGTTACCAACATATCCTTCAGCTTTTGCCATGAGGTGATTGTCCCTGGCCGAAGAGAAGAGTACCAAGTCTGAGCGACACTCTTGACGGCCATGACAAAAGACTTTGCCATGACTGTCGTATTGCCACCATACAAAGATATGGTTGCCTCATAGCTCATCAAGAATTGCTTCGGGTCTGTATGACCGTCATACATGGGGAGCTGAGGTGGCTTGTAAGACTGGGGCCATGGTGTAGCCTGTAATTCTGTTGACAAAGGAGAAGCATCATCAAAAGCAAAATTTCCATGATGGAAATCTTCATACCAGTCTTCGTCATTGTAGAAACCCTCCTGATGGAGCTCTCTGCGCTGAGGCCTTCGACTCTGGTCATCTTGAACAAGATGACGAACCTCTTCCGACGCTTCATCTATCTGCCTCTGAAGGTCAGCTAGACGAGCCATCTTCTCCTTCTTCCGTTGAACCTGTTGCTGAAGCATTTTCAGGTTTTGGATTTCCTGGTCCAAGTCGTCTTCCGGAGGCGTTGGACTAGTAGCCTTCCTCTTTTGACTTCGGGCTTCCCTGAGAGAAAGGACGTCCTGATTGGGATCCAGCGGCTGTAGAGTACCAGCCCCTGTCGCTGAAGCTTTTTTCGGCGGCATGACGAAGGTGATGCTTGCCGAAGGTGTTCAAGACTCAAGAAATGGAAGTGAGTTCACCGGAGGTGGGCGCCAATGTTGGGGACTTGTTCTCAAATGCTATGAATCAAGAACAAGGCAACATAAAATGTTAAATATCAAAGCCCTTCGTCCTTCAAATCATTATTTCCCTTCGGATATAACGAATCTAGGACGAAGGTCATGAAGGACATACCTTCATGATCATGATAAAAGATGGAGAACATTCATACAAAGTATAGAAGGTAACATAATTTGTATAAACATTATTATTAATATATTTCCATTTATATTACTTATGTAAACAATGGTAAATTACAAATGTACCTTCGGCTTGAAGGAATGAGAATACAGGCGTGACGCAAAAATGAATGCCAAGTCAGCGTGAACAGTACGGGAATACTATTCACCTATTTATAGGCACGGGTCGCAGCCCATGAAAAATTACATTAACGCCCTTTACATTTATCAATAACTCTATAGTAATTCTTCGAGGTCTAATTTGGCTTTTCATCTTTAAGTCGGTTTCCCCTTCCCGCCGTTATGCCGAAGCTCTTCTGCACATAGCTTCGCGATCGTCTTATCCTTCGTCGTGATTGCCGTCCCAGTCTAGCTTCGTCTTAACCATGCTCTTGTATACTCGCAATCTGACTTCGAAGGTACCTGTTCACATATTTTTCTTGGAAAACATAGTCAAATTACATTTTTGAGGACCTTCGGAAGCCGAAGGCCCCCAACATAAGCCATCGTAATCAGTACTCTGGTCTTGTATTCGCTTAACCACCACTTTCCTGTTACCACCACACATTTTCTTGCAACCCGCAGGGACCTCATAAGAGCTTTGGTTGGTAAGAGTGGTGAGGTTGTGAGATTCTATATAGCTTCATATTCCACCTATATTTGTTGCCTTGTTGCCACTAGTTTCGTAGGAAGATGGATCCCAACGCTGAGATTGAAGAATGTGCCACCATGATACAATTCAATGAGCTCAAACAAAGCATAGAAGACAAGAAAGATCGGTTGGCACAAGATCTTCAGACACTTATGGCTGAAATCAGAGGTCGTCGTCGACTCCCTGATGGTGCAAGAAACCATGATGAAGATGGGGAAGAAGGTGAAGGAAATTATTCTAGAAGAGCAAGTGAACATGGGAGGAGGAATCAAGGTGCTGCACATGGTAGAGGAAGAGGACAGAATCGAAGAAATGATGACAATGAAGAATCTGAATTTGGGGATGATGATGATCAGTCCCAACATCGCTATGGTCGTCGTCGTCATAGAGGAGTCAACCAAGAAGAGAGATTTGGGAAACTTAAGTTTACCATGCCAAAATTTGATTGTAGATCTGATCCTGAAGATTATTTCACATGGGAATTGAAGGTGGAGAAAATCTTCCGCCTACATAATTATTCAGAGGAGAAGAAACTTGCAATGGCATCTCTTGAGTTTGAAGGATATGCTCTGATTTGGTGGGAGCAACTTCTTCGTGATCGTGAAGTAGATGGAGAGGACCTTATTATTACTTGGCAAGAGATGAAGCGAGAAATGAGAATTCGTTTTGTGCCGAAGCATTATCGGCGTGATCTTTTTGATAAATTGCAGAATTTGAGGCAAGGAAGTTTCTGTGTTGAGGAGTATTATAAGGAGATGGAGAAGGCCATGATTAGAGCCAATGTGTATGAAGACGAAGAGCAAACCATTGCATGTTTCATGGCTGGGTTACACCGCAACATTCAGCGTATTGTTGAGTTTCAGCCGTACCAAAGTCTTATTGATTTGGTACATCAAGCCACCAAAGCTGAACGCCAGCTACAACAAGATGCTAAGAGCACCAAGACCTTGTCATATGGTGCACGAACCATGACTGGAGGAAGTAAATCAATCTCAAGGTTTACTGTTGCATCCTCAGCGACAAAATCTGAGCTGAGAGAAGTGAGGAACAACCCATATCAAGTGCTCTTTGTACTTGTGAACAAAGATGTTTTGATTTCTCCAAACGACATAACATCTCTTTCTAGTGTTGTGGCAGATCTTTTGCAGGACTTTGAAGACATGTTTCCACAAGAAACACCGGTTGGACTACCTCTAATTCGAGGGATTGAGCATCAAATCGATCTTATTCCAGGGGATGCACTTCCTAACTGTTGGGGTCCTTCGGCTTCCGAAGGTCCTCAAAAACATGATTTAACAATGTTTCTGGAGTATAATACATGAGCAGGTACCTTTGGACTTAGATCCTTCAGACTTGGGTCAAAACCACAGTGTGAAGAAGCACAAGGGATACGAAGGATGGAGCAGAGCCGAAGCTATGCGCATGGGAGCTTCGGCATGATAGCAGAAAAGGAAACCGACTAAAAGATGAAAGGGCTATTTAGACCTCGATGGATTACTATAGAATTATTAGCAAATGTAAAGGGCATGGGTGTAATTTTACATGGGTTGTGTCCCGTGCATATAAATAGATAAACAGTGCTCTCGTACTGTTCACGCTGACTTGGCATTTGCTTTTGCGTCACGCTTATACTTTTGTCTTCTTTCAAGCCGAAGGTACATTTGTAATTCGTTATCATTTCTATTTTTCCATAATAATAAAATAAAAGTGAGTTAATAATAATATTTTAGTGTTCATACTTTATAAGAATCCTTCATAACCTTCGTCCGAAACTCATTATATCCCAAGGGAAATAATGCTTCGAAGGACGAAGGACTTTAACGTTTAATAATTTCTGTGTTGCCTTGTTCGTAATTCATAGCATTTAAGGAGAAGTCCCCAACATTGGCGCCCACCTCCGGTGAACCCTTTTCGACCACCTTCGGCAAGCATCGACCTTCGTCATGCCGCCAAAGAAAACTTCGGCGACAGGGGCTGCCGTTCTGTAGCCACTGGACCCGAACCAAGAGGCCCTTTCTCTTCGAGAGGCCCGAAGCCAGAAGAGGAAGGCCACCAGTCCAACACCCCAAGAGGACGAGTTGGACCAAGAGATCAGGAATATGGAAATGCTTCATCAGCAAGTGCAAAAGAAGAAGGAAAAAATGGCTCGGCTAGCTGACCTACAAAGGCAGATTGACGAAGTCACCAAAGAAGTACGTCATCTTGCTCAAGATGAGCAAAATCGAAGGCCCCAGCACAGAGAGCTGCACCAAGAGGGCTTCTACAACGAGGATGAATGGTATGAAGATTTCCATCATGGAAATTTTGCTTTCGATAATGCTTCTCCTCTATCAGCAGAATTGCAGGCTACACCTTGGCCCCTGTCTTACAAGCCACCCCAGCTCCCCATGTATGACGGACACTTAGATCCGAAGCAGTTTCTGATGAGCTACGAAGCAACCATATCTTCATATGGTGGCAATACTGCAGTCATGGCGAAATCCTTCGTCATGGCAGTCAAGAATGTTGCACAAACCTGGTACTCATCTCTTCGGCCAGGAACAATCACATCATGGCAGAAGCTGAAGGACATGCTGATCACCAGTTTCCAAGGGTTTCAGACAAAGCCGGTTACTGCTCAAGCTTTGTTCCAGTGCATGCAAGATCACGAAGAATACCTCCAGGCGTATGTTCGAAGGTTCTTGCGTCTGAGAGCACAAGCACCAACAGTGTCCAATGAAATTGTCATTGAGGCCATGATCAAGGGGCTTCGGCCAGGACCTGCGGCCCAATACTTCGCCAGGAAGCCCCCTCAGACCCTGGAGAAATTGCTTCAGAAGATGGATGAATACATTCGCGCTGATAATGACTTTCGGCAGAGAAGGGAGGAAGCTTACAGGTTCTCCGAAATGACCAGGGGCTTCGGAGGAAGAGTCCACCCAAGGCACGTTAGATCAATGCACTCTACTTAGAATGACGACAGAGGAGGTCAGCAGCAGAGGCCGAATATTCCTCCCAGGCTTCGGGGCAGCAACAAAGCTATCCTCGGCCTCCAGCTCCAAGGGGCAAAGGCGCCAGGGGCTTCGGTGGAAGGTTTGGGGATCAGCCCAGGAAAATTTATTGCCTATTCTGCGGTGAGGACAAGGGCCATACTACAAGGATGTGCCATGTCACCATCCAGAAACAGAAGGAGATAGCAGAAGCTGCAGCTCAACAGAACCAGCCGAAGCAAGTTATGCATACTGCTTCGTATCATTCACCGTACATACCAGAGTATGTGGGTAACCATCCTACAGCTTCTGTTGCTTCGGCAAGCCAATCTTAGGCATCTTGGCAACAGCCTCCACCTCCACCACCAATGCAACCTGTATATTCCCAAGGCCAGCAGCCAGAAGGGAGCCAGCACACTCACCAGCAGCGAGACTTCAGGGAACAGTCCGAAGCTCGCACAGTCAACAGTACTGTGCCAGAATCGAAGCACATCTACTAGGAGATATCCTACCTCTAAAACAGTTTTTGCATTCGTCATCATTTTCTTTTTAATAAAGAACAATCATTAAAAGCTTAGTTGTTTTGTTGTTTTCAATTTCTTGTAATAGCTTCGTAATTGTCATGATATAATAAACCTTCTTCACAGATTCACGAAGTTCCAAAAGTCGGTGAATCACGAAAGTCATTCTCAAGAGCGTGGGGTTCACAATTATATTACAAGTTGTGTCGAAGCAACAAAAAGTCATTCTAAGGAACGCAGCGTAAGTTTGACCGAGGCAACAAAAAGTCGTTCCTAAGGGAGCGCAGCGTAAGTTTTCTGCTCAACAGTCGTTCCAAAGGGAATGCAGAGCTTACAGCGAAAAATAAACGCTGATTCCGCCGAAATATAAGGCGAAGCGTGAAAAGTCAACGCGAATACCGCCGAAGTAGAAGGCGAAGAAGTTCAAAAGACGTTCCTAAGGGAATGCAGAACTTACAGCGAAAAGTCAGCGCTGATACACCGAAAAATAAGCGGTGAAGCCGAAAAATAAACGGCAAAGAGATTGTGTGTTCTATTGTGGGAATGTGTGTGTATCTTCGGCACAAATATCATTTTGCATAGCATAACATCATCACATCATTCGCATAACATGGCAATCATACATCATATTGCATCAATGACACAAGAAGGGGATACAATGTTGATCTTCGGAAATTGCTTCGAAGAAGTTGTGCCAAGCCACAAAATAAGTTTTGAAGCAGTACAGCTTCATCAACTCTAATATCGAAGGAGATCTATTGCTTACGAAGCATAATATGTCTACGAAATATGGATATTCTTCACGAAGCATGAAAAAAAGGGAAGGTGTTTTTTCGCGAAAGCTCAAAAACGGTATGTACATAAAGTTTCATGCATCGTAAAGAATTGAATTACAAACAGCTTATATTACATTCAAAGCTACAAAATATTACACATTTTGTTCAGCAAATATTACATTAATATTCCAAATGTTTTTACAATAATAGCTACTCTTCTTTTAAAACTGCTTCCGCAGCTTCGTTTAGCAGTCGAGTAACAGCTTCGTCCATAATAGCTTCGGCCATCTTAGTAATTTCATCTTCCTTTTCTGCTTCGGGGTCGACCAATGGCTCGAAGGGCTCCGGGGGAGGAGATAGTTCGGCTGCGATATAAAACATAAATAAGTCCGAAGTCACAAAAATAAAACATAAAGTTAAAGGCAATTAGGCAATACCTATCCGCCTTTGGAATTCTGCATCCCTTTCAGCTGCCTTTGTTGCTTCTCTAGCATCGAGAGTATCTTTTTCACTTTTCTTTATAATTTCGTGGGCCATCCCTCGGCCACCGTTTTCCCAAATGTCAGTAAAGAATTTTCCGCCAACTAAGCTTGCTTCGGCCGAGGGATCCTTCGTGTCATCAATAGAGAAAGCAGCTTCGGCTTGGGCCAGAATCTTCACGTGTTTGCATCCTGCTTTCTCCAAAGTAGCCGCAATTCCCCTGGCATCTGAGAAGGCGTAGACATCTCCATGGCCACTCAAAACTTCCTCAAAGGCTTCGGCTTCGCCGTTGATCCATTCGATTGGACCTTCGGGGTCGCCCAGTACGAAGTTGTCTTCATTCAAATATGCGCCAATATTGGCGAAGCTGGTTTTTATCTTTTGTACACATGCTATAGATTTCTCATAGCATCTTTCTTTTGAAGAACGAAGCTCCACAACTATTTTTTCTCAGTAATTTTTCTAGTAGTCACTGGCGCTCGGTCAGCTTCGGCAACTGCACATTTTAATTTTGCTTCTGCGAGCTGTTTCCGAAGATCTTCAACTTTGCATTTCTGGGCCTCAGCTTGGGCTTTTGAAGTAGCTTCGTCTTCTTTTATCTTGTTCACCAATGAGTTTAATATTTTATATTTTTCAAGACCTTCGTTCCTTAGCTCAATTACTTCGGAACGAAGGTTGTTCAAGGCTATAGTACATCCTTCGTCTTCAGCGCTTTTTTGCGCCCTGAGGGCATTGCTAAGAATAAGGCCCTGCAAAAGGAGTGCGGTATTAAGTATAAGCAAATGGAAAAGTTTTGTTTTTAAGTACAAAAATCTTATTCCCTCACCTTTAAGTTGTTGTATGCTAAGCTGTCGGCCAATTCATCTTTTGATAGCACTGAGAGCTCGTCTTCTAGCGTCGGGAATCCAAAGCTTCTGCCCATCTCCCGGCAGATAGAGATCTCCTTGCTGTCTGGGAGACAATACAAGAAGTCTTCTTCTCCGCTGCTGTTGAATATCAACGCCCCTTTTGGATATTTCAGTCTCTGGGCATAATATTGAGCTTCTCGCTTTTCTTCTGCAGATAACCTTTTTCCTGAAGCATATCGTACAATATAATCAAGAGCTTCGGAAGATGCTTCGGGAATAGGAATGGCAGTTTTTTCAGACAGAATTTGTTCTGCAGACTCCTTTTCCGCTTTTTCTTCTCCGATTTCCAAGGATTTCTCCTTGGCGGGCTCTGAAGGCCCAGCTTCGGTCTCGGCATGACTTTGTGCAGCTTTAGCTTCAGTCTGTTTTGTTTCAATTCGCGTTTTTAAAGCTTCGGCTGTTTTCCCTGGAGTAGAGCTTGAAGTCTTTATTTTTTCCAGTACATCTAGTACGTTGACCATCCTTTTCCTCTTGGGGTCGTTGTAAGATCCTTCTGCGCCTTCGGCACTGTCACCTCTGTCGAAGGGCTTATAACTTCTAATATTTTTGTCTTTTCGACCTCTGCCTGTTCAATATTAATGGCCTTTGGCTCACCTGATTTGGCTGGTGATGCCTTAGGCATTGTAGCCGGTTCTTCATTCCTTTGTGTGAGGGCAGATTCTTCAGCTTTACTAGCCGAAGAGGTTTCGCCGCCAAATTCGGACACTTCGACCGATTCAATATATCACGGCCGGTGAGTAAGGACCTTCACCTTTTTCCTCTTCGGCGCGGGCTCGCTTGGAGCAGCTGGAGCAGCATCTTTCCCGGAAATGGCACTCTTTCTCTTCTGCCCCCGCGACGGGTATCGGTAATCAGGGTACATAAACCCAATAGCATCGAAAACTCTATTCAGCCTCTTCTTCTTCCGGCCTCCGAAGGCCGCAGATAATGCGTTATCTTCTGCCTTTGAATATGGCCCAAGCAGTTCATCGCTTGTAGCTTCGATACATTTCAGCCAATCATCATCTGGCTCAACAAACTTACCTTCATATCTGAAGGTATATTTCAACCTAACTAGCCCACCTTCGTCAGACTTGCTGATAGTTTCCTTTGGCATTTCCCATTTCTCTACAAGTGGCCACACTCTGAAGGCTATGTGCTCCTGCACTAAATCCCTTGTCCCGATGAAAGAGCAAACTATGCCAAAGGCCTTTCGGCATTCTTTGGCTCCTTCATCAATTTCCACCTTCGGTTTCCGAAGGCCGAAGCGCTGCCAGATAGGACGCATGATAATATCTTTAATGTCTTCTCGTGCCTTTAAATCATTTTTCACGTAAAACCATTCCTTCATCCAGTCCCCAGGCCATCTTTTCCGGAAGGTTGGCACGGGGCAGCTAGAGCGAGCGACGAAGCTATAGCAGCCAAAATTGTTATGGTATTGCTCTTTGCCCCAGGGTTTCGTCTTATATAACAGTTCGTGCATACTGTAGAAACTTTTTGCATTTGGCTCTAAGCCCTAGCTCCTCACGGCCCAAACGAATATTCCCATTCTTATGATTGCTTCGGGAGTAATTTGATGAAGGTAAACCTGATATATTTTTAAAACTTCAACCAAAAAATTGCTTAGGGGGGACCGAAGCCCGGCCTTGAAGAAGCTTCGAAAGATCACGACTTCATTATCTTCGGGAGCAGGAGAAGTCCTGTCTCCGTTGTCAGCCCTCACGATAGACACATCTCGAAAATATCTTCCCCTCATATTGTTGAGATGACTCTGTTTAATAGTTGATTTTCCGAAAACTGTATGACTTGGTCGCCAGGGTCGATCTTCGGAGTCTTCGCCACCGCTTTCCACATCATAACTGTCACTATCACCAGTGTCTTCAGATAAACCTTCTAAAATCTCTCTAGTAATCTTCTCTGTATTTGTCTTCGCTATTGATTCAAGGAAGCCAAGATTCTTCTCCTCAGAAAGGCTCAGCTTCGTTTCAACAACAGCTTTCTTATCCTGAGACATCTCTTCGAAAATGTTGAAAATGTGCTCTTAAGGCCGAAGCTAAAAAAATCTAAAAAGCCAGGCAAAGCGTTTGTAGGCAAGAGCTAAAAATTGAGCAGGCAGAGCAGATGGCAAAAAGCGTGCCAAATGAGCTCGCGGTGTGCTCTTATTTATACGCCTAGTGCGTTGCAAGTGGGAGGGCCCCGCTTGTCATTGACTGTTGCTATTCTAGCAAAGGGAAGGTGTTTTTTCGGAACTTCGGCTTAGGGCCTTCGTCCGTATCGCAATCTGAATTTATCATTCTAACAAATTAATATTGCGAGGGGCTACTGTTGGGGGCCTTCGGCTTCTGAATGTCCTCAAAAACATGATTTAACAATGTTTCTGGAGTATAATACATGAGCAGGTACCTTCGGACTTAGATCCTTCAGACTTGGGTCAAAACCATAGTGTGAAGAAGCACAAGGGATACGAAGGATGGAGCAGAGCCGAAGCTATGCGCAGGGGAGCTTCGGCATGATAGCAGAAAAGGAAACCGACTTAAAGATGAAAGGGCTATTTAGACCTCGATGGATTACTATAGAATTATTAGCAAATGTAAAGGGCATGGGTGTAATTTTACATGGGCTGTGTCCCATGCCTATAAATAGATGAACAGTGTTCTCGTACTGTTCAAGCAGACTTGGCATTTGCTTTTGCGTCACGCTTGTACTTTTGTCTTGTTTCAAACCGAAGGTACATTTGTAATTCGTTATCATTTCTATTTTTCTATAATAATAAAATAAAAGTGAGTTAATAATAATATTTTAGTGTTCATACTTTATAAGAATCGTTCTTCATTATTTGTTGTGCTTATGAAGGTATATCCTTCATAACCTTCGTCCGAAACTCATTATATCCCAAGGGAAATAATGCTTCGAAGGACGAAGGACTTTAACGTTTAACAATTTATGTGTTGCCTTGTTCTTAATTCATAGCATTTAAGGACAAGTCCCCAACACTAACCATCCACCATATCGAACCAATCCTAAAGAAACTAAGGAAATACAAAGGCAAGTGCAAGAACTTCTTGATAAAGGTTTTGTTCGTGAAAGCTTAAGCCCTTGTGCTGTTCCTGTGATTTTAGTACATAAGAAAGATGGATCTTGGAGGATGTGTGTTGATTGTAGAGCTATAAATAATATTACCGTTCGCTATCGCCATCCTATTCCACAGCTAGATGATATGCTTGATGAATTAAGTGGTTCCACAATTTTTACTAAAATTGATTTGAGAAGTGGATACCATCAAATAATAATGAAAACTGGAGATGAATGGAAGACCCCATTTAAAACAATTTTTGGGTTGTATGAATGGTTAGTGATGCCCTTTGGGTTGACTAATGCTCCTAGTACTTTTATGAGATTAATGAACCATGTCTTAAGAACTTTCATTGGAAAATTTGTTGTTGTCTACTTTAATGATATTCTAATTTACAGCAAGTCTTTTGATGAACTTGTGAAACACATTCAACAAGTTTTAGATGAGATTAGAAAGGAGAAATTATTTGCTAATCTTGAGAAGTGCAGTTTTTGCACAGACCATGTTGTGTTTCTTGGCTTTGTTGTTTCAACAAAATGAATAAAGGTGATGAATCCAAGGTGAAAGCAATCAAGGATTGGCCAGCTCCAACGAATGTAAGTCAAGTAAGAAGTTTTCATGGTCTTGCTGGTTTTTATAGAAGATTTATGCGAGATTTCAGTACCATCGCTTCCCCTTTAAATGAATTGACAAAGAAAGGTGTTAAATTTAAATGGGGAAACTCACAAGAAGATGCTTTTCAAGAATTGAAGAAACGTTTAACTGAAGCACATGTACTTATTCTTCCTCATTTCACTAAAACTTTTAAAGTAGAATGTGATGCTAGTGGGATTGGGATAGGACGAGTTTTAATGCAACAAGGAAAACCTATAGCATATTTTAGTGAAAAATTAGGAGGTGCTCAATTAAATTATTCTGTGTATGACAAAGAATTGTATGCTTTGGTTCGAACGCTTGAAACATGGCAGCACTACTTATGGCCAAAAGAGTTTGTTATTCATTCCGATCATGAAGCTTTGAAGTATTTGAAAGGGCAATCCAAACTGAACTGTCGCCATGCCAAATGGGTTGAGTTTATCAAAATATTTCCATACATTGTGAAACATAAGAAAGGTAATGTAACACCCCAGGTGTTTATATTCTGCTCGACAACGAGTATGGATTTAAGCACGTAATATCAGTGGATAAAACGGTGCTAAATTTTAAACATCTTCGCCTATCGCGATTGTAATATCGCATCTGTTTTATTTATCGCGAGTTTGACATCGTTTTTATCTTTATCTATCCGGGCGTTTACTAAATTTTCGTGATGTTCGGAATATAATTGTTCCGAAAATTGGTGAGTCTGGTGATTATTTAAAATTCATCGCTCGCTCAAAGACGAATTTGAAAATTTAGTCCAGTCCTCCGATTTCATCCTGAACAGATTAAATAGAACTCGACGACTAAAGTTTTTAGTGCCAAATAATTTAGTCCCCCTCGTCAAGCGAAACATCATGTCTGAAGAATTATAATCTTTGTTGGTTTCCAACAAATTATCCTCGATAGAGAAATCAAATAGGTTTAAATGACAGATAAATATTTGTCCGATTTCAGCCACAGCAAATATCATCTGAAGTACTGAAGCTGGTATTATTTTGGATCTGTCTGTTTACGTGTTGTTCGAGAAAAACAATACGCCAGCTCATTAATCGAATCGTTCTGTAGTCAAATGACCGATAGCACGTGATACTCGTAAAAATTTGACTGGATTAAATATAGTCTAAAATATCAAAGCCGAAATTAGTTTGGTTCAGTCCGTGTGTTTCTCTTCTCGATCTAAATCTTCAAATATTTATAAATATGGGTAATAATTCATCTGATCCATAGTATTCACCAAATCAAATCCGGTCCAAATATTGTCGTTGAACTTGGGTTGGTATGAACTATTTCTATATCTTTTAAACCTAATTTATGTAAAGCCCCGTTTGTTTCGTTGGAATTGAATTCCATTTTAATAATTATAATTTAGTCAAAACTAATTAAGTTTATATATTTATATATGTAATATATTTGTATATTATCCTAAATCATATGAGAGAGATAGTTATATACTACATTTATGTTATTGTCGGCGTTTCGAGACCGCGGGGTCCCTAAGCCGACGAGTGAGTGTGCTGCGTGCCCCAGCCCAGATGGGTCGAGCGCGTGGGCGAGCGCGAAGGGGGGAGAGGCGAGGTGGCCGGAGACGGGCGTGAGAGAGGTGGAAGTCCCGCGGCCTTCGTGTTCGTCCTGCGCCCAGGTCGGGTGCGCTTGCAGTAGGGGGGTTACAAGCGTCCACGCGGGTGAGGGAAGCGAGCGGCCCCAAGAGAGCGCCTGTCCCGTCCTCGGTCCCGCGCGGCCAACCCTCTCTAAGAAGGCCCTGGTCCTTCCTTTTATAGTCGTAAGGAGAGGATCCAGGTGTACAATGAGGGGTGTAGCGGAGTGCTACGTGTCTAGCGGAGGGAGAGCTAGCGCCCTAAGTACATGCCAATGTGGCAGCCGGAGAGATCTTGGCACCCTGCTGGCGTGATGTGGTGGCTGTCGGAGGAGCATCGGAGCTTGGCGGAAGGACAGCTGTCGGAGCGGTCGAGTCCTTGCTGACGTCCACCTGCTTCCGTAAGAGAGCTGAGAGCCGCCGCCGTCATGGAGCTTGGGAGGCGCCATCATTGCCTATCTGGCGGAGCTGGTCAGATGGGACACCGGTCTTGTTCTCTGCGGCCCGAGTCGGCTCGGGGTAGAGTGGTGATGGCGCTCCCTGTTGACGTGGCGGGCCCGCGCCCGAGGCCGGGCGACGTGGGGGCTCCTCCGAAGCTGGGGTCGAATCTGTCTTCCGTTGCTGAGGCCGAGTCCGAGCCCCTGGGTCGGGCGAGGCGGAAGTCGTTCGGCAGAGGCCAGGGCGGAGTCCGAGCCCTGGGGTCGGGCGAGGCGGAGTTCGTCGTCTTTCGGGGCCGAGCCCGAGTCCGAGCCCTGGGGTCGGGCGGAGCGGAGTTCGCCGTCTTCCGGGTCTTAGCCCGAGTCCGAGCCCTGGGGTCGGGCGGAGCGGAGTTCGCCGTCTTCCGGGTCCGAGCCCGAGTCCGAGCCCTGGGGTCGGGCGGAGCGGAGTTCGCCGTCTTCCGGGTCTTAGCCCGAGTCCGAGCCCTGGGGTCGGGCGGAGCGGAGTTCGCCGTCTTCCGGGTCTTAGCCCGAGTCCGAGCCCTGGGGTCGGGCGGAGCGGAGTTCGCCGTCTTCCGGGTCTTAGCCCGAGTCCGAGCCCTGGGGTCGGGCGGAGCGAAGTTCGCCGTCTTCCGGGTCTTAGCCCGAGTCCGAGCCCTGGGGTCGGGCGGAGCGGAGTTCCCTTTGGCGCCCCTGGCGAGGCCTGACTGCCTGTCAGACTCACTCTATCGAGTGGCACTACAGTCGGAGTGGCGCAGGCGGCGCTGTCCTTCTGTCAGACCGGTCAGTGGAGCAGCGGTGTGACGGCGGTCACTTCGGCTCTGCCGGGGGGCGCGCGTCAGGATAGAGGTGTCAGGCCACCTTTGCGTTAAATGCCCCTGCAACTCGGTCAGTCGGTGCGGCGATTTAGTCAGGGTTGCTTCTTAGCGAAGCCAAGGCCTCGGGCGAGCCGGAGATGTGTCCGCCGTTAAAAGGGGGGCCTCGGGTGAGACGGAAGTCCCTCGAGGTCGGCTGCCCGAGTCCGAGGCTAGGCTCGGGTGAAGTGTGATCGAGTCACTCGTATGGACTGATCCCTGACTTAATCGCACCCATCACGCCTCTGCAGCTTTATGCTGATGGGGGTTACCAGCTGAGAATTAGGCGTCTTGAGGGTACCCCTAATTATGGTCCCCGACAGTAGCCCCCGAGCCTCGAAGGGAGTGTTAGCACTCGCTTGGAGGCTTTCGTCGCACTTTTTTGCAAGGGGACCAGCCTTCCTCGGTTGCATTTTATTCCGGTGGGTGCGCGCGAGCGCACCCGCCGGGTGTAGCCCCCGAGGCCTCGGAGGAGTGGTTTCACTCCTTCGAGGTCTTAATGCCTTGTGTAACGCTTCGGCTGGTCTGGTCGTTCCCTCATGCGAACTGGCCGTAGCCCGGGTGCACGGTCGGGGCCCAAGTTCTTGGGCTGGTATGTTGACGCTGTCAACGGTTCGGCCAGAGCCGGGTTTGCGAGAGCAGCTCCCGAGCCCCCGCACAGGGCGAGAGGACGATCAGGGACAGACTCGACTTTTTGCATACGCCCCTACGTCGCCTTTCCGCAAGGAGGAGGGGGGGAGTGTGCCATGTTACCCTCGATGGGCACCGAACATGGTGTCTCTGGTGAGCTGCAAGCGGGTAATCCGAGTGGACGTCCGTGCCCCGTTCGTTGGGGGTCGGCTAGGGGCCCAGAGGCACGCCCAAAACTACCTGCGGGTGATCTGCCGGACCCGGTCCCCTGGCGACGGGGTCCGAGGGCTCGATGCCTCCCTCCGATGGGATTCCGTTACAAGATCGCTCCCGCTGGTCTCGGAAATGTCCTAGGGTACCTCGGGAGCGCAGCCCGAGCCTCGGTTATGTATCGAACGTACCCCTGGTCATCCCTCGCTCGGCGTCTGAGGCGACTGTGAACCCTTCGGGGGCCAGCCTTCGAACCTCTGATCAGTAATGGGCGCGGAGCCCGAATAGCCTGAGGCGGCCATGGAGCCCTTCGGGGGGCCGGCCTTCGAACCCCTGACCAGTAGTGGGTGTCGGGCCCACGCGATCTGAGGCGACTGTTGAACCCTTCGGAGGGCCAGCCTTCGAACCTCTGATCAGTAGGGGGGGCTCGGAGCCCGGTTCCTTCACAGGGAAGGATCCTTTTCGGGGTATCCCCCTTTCCCGGTCCCTGTTGCAAGAGATAGAGAAAGAGGAAAAAGGGAAAAGGATACGAAATCGAACGACGTGGCGTACCTTTTTTGGCGCGGTTATTACGGCGAAGGCGAAGCGTCGTCCGCTTCTCCTGCCGGAAGCGCCGCCTGTCCCGCCGCAGAGTTAATGCGACGGGGCGAGTAGTTGGCGGGGCGGCCGTCGCGCGTGCGCGAGCCGTTCGAGGAACGGATCACGGGCGCACCGTCTTCACGCCGTGGGAGGAGGCTCTCTTGCTGTCCCTGGATGGGACGTGAGCCTGGCTGACGACGTGACTGCTGCTCCCGTCCGCCTGCCACCGTCATTACTGCCGGCCCACTTTCGGCCGCATTGACCGTCGCGCCAAGCTGGCGCCGCTGGGTCGTGCGCTGGGTCGCCTCGAGTCGCGGCATAGGTTCCGCAACCGAAGAGGCGCGACGGTGGCACAAGTGGTGGCGCGGTTGCTTGCATGCAGCAACTGGCGCGCTGGTTGCGTGACGCGTGGGCCTGGGCCTCCAAGCTGGCGTGTCAGAAGTCGGAGAAGCGCGTCCACCTGGCGCGGTTGCATGCCGCCTGCATGGCTACCCGCCCCTCCCGCCCGTTGGTCTGGGCAAAAGTGGGGGTCGCTTGTAACCGCTGGGCGGTTGTGCGCACCACGTGCGGCGGTTTGGCTTCTTCTGCTCGGAGCCGGTCTGCATGACATGCGGGACCCAGCCCCCGAGTCGCAGGGGTGGGCCTTGGAGCGTGTTGGAGAAGACTCAGCCCGCGGCGTTTGGGGGCGCACGTAGGGAGAGTTGCCTTTAAAAGGAGGGCGACCCCTTTTGTAAGGCAACCATGTCTTCTTCCTCCCTCATGCGTCGTGTCTTTCCATCTTCCAAGCCCCAGGATGGGGGGTACCCACCGTCTTTCCGCCTCCTCGTTGGAGGAACACAACTCCGTGGGAGTTGGTACCTTTCAGCCATCGTTCGGCTTCAAGGATTTTCATCACGCAGCCCGGCCGCACCCCTCGACCGGCGGTCACCTGAGATGGCGACCTCCGGCCTGATGGTGGGGGAAAGCGAGCCGGGCTGCGGCCTCTGCCCCTCCCTCAGCCTCAAGGATTTTCATCACCAAGGCTGGGGAGGGGAGAGTGCCGAGTTGGGGTCGGCCCCCGCGCGGGCGACGGCCCGCTCCTTCACTCAGTGATGGGGGGAGGAGCAGGTGTCGCCCGTGGCGCTGGCAGCTGCAGCGTGCCCGGTCTTCAGACGCGAGTGGCTTCGGAGCCGCTCGCGGCGCCGGTGTCCGCCACGGCAGCTGGAAGAGGTTCTTCCGCCGGCGCGATAGCCGGGGCCGGCCACGGGCTGACCTCCAACTCTACGGCCTTCTGCCCGTCCTTGCCTCACGAGTTTTGGCACGGGCAGGGGCCTCCTGGCAGCGGCATCCACCCTGAGGTCAGCGTTGCCGCTGTTCGGCCCCCCGGAGCAGAAGTCGTCGTCGTCGCCGCTGCTGGAGCAGGTGACGGTGCGCCGTTCGTCGGCCTTCTGTTGCTCCGCAGGCCTTCCCCCTCGGAGTGGGGTTGTTCGTACCTGCGGAGGGGGAACCGGAGTTCCGTTTGTAATGGCATTTCGATTGCCAGGGTTTTTGTTCATTGTGGCTGTCGAGGCCTGAACATGTATGTAATTTCGGCACGGAGCCGTGTTTTTTCCTCATTTTCGAGCACTAAGTCTCGCCTGTTGATTATCTGTACCGCTTCACCAAGCATGAGTCGCCCCGTGTTAAGGTGACGAGTGAGGTATCCGTATCCCGGAGGCGTAGGAATCCCTCGGCTCGATCGGCCTTGTTGTCTGAGGCTCCTCTAGCTTAGTTAAAGAGACCCCTCGGCCGCTCTTCGACGAGCCGAGGCCAGGGGTAGCGATATCAGTACGAACAGAGGCGGAGTTGGCTCGAAAATGGGAACCTGGTTGGCCGGAGCCTAGCCGGGTTGTCCGTCAGCGGATCCGACGCCGGAGTCGATCAGCCGAGGCCTCGGGTCGGGCTAGCGCCCTTGGAGGATGGTTGGCCGAGGCCCCGGGGGTAGCCGGCCGAGCCGCCTGCTCGGGCCGGATTCTCGGAGAAGTCCTCGGATCGCGTCGCCGTCCGAGGCTGGGTCGGACCTTGCTGAAGACGTCGTCGATGCCGAGGGTGCTACGGCCCCCTTCAGCGTGAAGACCCGAGCCTGCAGGATCAGATCGTCTTGTAGCGTGTGCCTTCTGCGGCCGCTGAGGCCAGAAAACACACCCTCGCTGCGCTTGCAAAGCTGCGTCTCTTTTCCCCTTATTCCGAGCATCTGGACTTTCTATCGGTAACAGGGATGTTTGTGCGGGCGAGAGTTGCTTCTCGCGGAAGGTGATGAGTGAGGTATCCGTATCCCGGAGGCGTAGGAGTCCCTCGGCTCGGTCGGCCTTGCCGCTTACGCGTACCTTCGCCCGTCCATGAGGCCCTGTCTCCGACTTAGTCGAGAAAGCTTGAAGGACCACTTTGGCAGAAGAGCTTCCGAACGTGAAGACTTGTTCGGTCCACGGAGTCGCTTTATCCGAACGCGAGTTACTTATCGCAGAAGGTGATGAGTGAGGTATCCGTATCCCAGAGGCGTAGGAGTCCCTCGGCTCGGTCAGCCTTGGCTGCTTACGTGTACTCCGTCGTTTCCAGGATCCGCTTTTTGAAGTAGTCAAAAAGCACGAAAGAAATTCTGCTAAAAAGAGATCTTTTTTCGAGGGAAAAATTCGACGCAGAGGGGGTCTCCCCCCTTTTAGCCCCCGAGGGAGGGTCGGGCTCTGCCGAGGCGAGGCCGACCCTTCCTTGATGACTAAACTTTGCGTGGGTACGAGATATGCGAACAACTTGAAAACATCTTAAGGGTAGAAGCGACGTAGCTGTTTGATGTTCCAGGCGTTGCCGTAGATCTCGCCTTGATTATTGGCCAGCTTGTATGTTCCGGGCTTCAGGACTTTGGCGATGACGAATGGCCCCTCCCAGGGGGGCGTGAGCTTGTGCCTCCCTCGGGCGTCTTGCCGCAGCCGGAGCACCAGATCGCCCACCTGGAGGTCTTGGGACCAGACCCCTCGGGCGTGGTAGCGTCGCAGGGACTGCTGGTACCGCGCCGAGTGTAGTAAGGCCTTGTCCCGAGCCTCCTCCAGCTGGTCCAGCGAGTCTTCTCGGCTAGCTTGGTTGCTTTGTTCGTTGTAGGCCCTCGCCCTCGGGGAGCCGTATTCCAGGTCAGTGGGCAAGATGGCCTCGGCCCCATAGACCAGGAAGAACGGCGTGAAACCCGTGGCTCGGCTTGGCGTTGTCCTCAGGCTCCAGACCACCGAGGGGAGTTCCTTCATCCATCGCTTGCCGAACTTGTTGAGGCCGTTGTAGATCCGGGGCTTGAGCCCTTGCAGAATCATGCCGTTGGCACGCTCCACTTGCTCATTCGACATGGGATGAGCTACGGCGGCCCAGTCCACCCGGATGTGGTGATCTTCGCAAAAATCCAAGAATTTTTTGCCGGTGAACTGGGTACCGTTGTCGATGATGATGGAGTTTGGGACCCCGAAGCGATGGATGATGTTGGTGAAGAACGCCACCGCCTGCTCGGACCTGATGCTGTTCAGGGGTCGGACCTCGATCCACTTGGAGAATTTGTCGATGGCGACCAGCAGGTGCGTGTAGCCCCCGGGCGCCTTCTGCAAGGGACCGACGAGGTCCAGACCCCACACAGCGAAGGGCCAGGTGATGGGTATCGTCTGCAGAGCTTGAGCGGGCAGGTGGGTCTGCTTCGCATAGAATTGGCACCCTTCGCAGGTGCGGACAATTCTAGTGGCGTCAACCACCGCCGTTGGCCAGTAGAAGCCTTGCCGGAAAGCTTTCCCGACAAGGGCTCGGGGTGCTGCATGATGGCCGCAAGCCCCCGAGTGTATTTCTTGCAGGAGTTCCTGACCTTCGGCGATGGAGATGCATCGCTGGAGGACGCCTGAGGGGCTGCGGTGGTAGAGCTCCTCCTCATCGCCCAGTAAGACGAACGACTTGGCGCGTCGCGCTACCTGCCGAGCCTCGGCTTGGTCGAGGGGTAGCTCTCCTCGGCGGAGATATTGCAGGTACGGGGCCTGCCAATTTCGATCAGGCGTGGCCCCGCTCTGCTCTTCCTCGACGTGCAGCGCCTCGCCCTCGGGGGTCGAGGGTACCTCGGGCTGTGCTGAGGGTGCCTCGGGCTGTGCCGAGGGTGCCTCGGGCTCGGGAGCGTCGTCGATCTTGACGGAGGGTTGATGCAGATCCCGGGAGAAGACGTCCGGGGGGACCGTCGTTCGCCCCGAGGCTATTTTAGCCAGCTCGTCTGCAGTCTCGTTGTAGCACTGAGCGATGTGGTTGAGCTCGAGCCCGAAGAACTTGTCTTCCAGGCGCCGAACCTCATCGCAGTAGGCCTCCATCTTCGGGTCGCGGCAGTGGGAGTTCTTCATGACTTGGTCGATGACGAGCTGTGAGTCACCGCGGGCATCGAGGCGTCTGACCCCTAGCTCGATGGCAATCCGCAACCCGTTGACCAGAGCCTCGTACTCGGCCACATTGTTGGACGCCGGGAAATGGAGGCGGAGCATGTAGCGTAGGTGCTTCCCAAGGGGCGAGATGAAGAGCAGGCCTGCGCTGGCTCCCGTCTTCATCTGCGACCCGTCGAAAAACATGGTCCAGAGCTCCGGTTGGATCGGAGCCGTCGGCAGCTGGGTGTCGACCCATTCGGCCACGAAGTCCGCCAACACCTGGGACTTGATGGCCTTCCGAGGGGCGAACGAGATTGTTTCGCCCATGATTTCCACCGCCCACTTTGCGATCCTGCCCGAGGCTTCTCGGCACTGGATGATCTCCCCCAGGGGGAAGGATGACACCACGGTTACCGAATGAGACTCGAAGTAGTGTCGTAACTTCCGCCTTGTCAGGATCACAGCATACAGCAGCTTCTGAACTTGTGGGTAGCGGATCTTGGTCTCGGACAGCACTTCGCTGAGGAAGTAGACTGGCCTCTGAACGGGCAATGCATGCCCTTCTTCTTGCCTCTCGACTACAATCGCGGCGCTAACCACCTGAGTGGTAGCGGCGACGTAGACCAAGAGGGCTTCTCCATCAGCTGGGGGCACCAAGACAGGCGCCTTTGTAAGGAGCGCCTTCAGGTTCCCGAGGGCTTCCTCGGCCTCAGGGGTCCAAGCGAAACACTCGGCCTTCCTTAAGAGGCGGTACAGAGGCAGACCTCTTTCGCCGAGGCGTGAGATGAAGCGGCTCAGGGCCGCAAGACATCCCATAACCCTCTGTACGCCTTTTAAGTCCTTGATGGGTCCCATGCTGGTGATGGCTGCGATCTTCTCCGGGTTGGCTTCGATGCCACGCTCGGAGATGATGAACCCCAGGAGCATGCCTCGGGGCACCCCGAAGACACACTTCTCAGGATTGAGCTTGACTCCTTTCGCCTTGAGACATCGGAATGTCACTTCAAGGTCGGAGAGGAGGTCGGAAGCCTTCCTTGTCTTCACTACGATGTCATCGACGTAGGCCTCGACTGTGCGACCGATGTGTTCGCCGAACACATGGTTCATGCACCGCTGGTACGTCGCGCCCGCATTCCTCAAACCGAACGGCGTGGTGACATAGCAGTACATGCCGAACGGCGTGATGAAAGAAGTCGCGAGCTGGTCGGACTCTTTCATCCGGATTTGGTGATACCCTGAGTAGGCATCGAGGAAAGACAGGGTTTCGCACCCAGCAGTGGAATCCACGATTTGATCGATGCGAGGCAGAGGGTAGGGAACCTTCGGACATGCTTTGTTGAGACCAGTGTAGTCTACGCACATCCGCCATTTCCCCCCTTTCTTCCTCACAAGCACAGGGTTGGCAAGCCATTCGGGATGGAATACCTCTTTGATGAACCCTGCTGCCATTAGCTTGTGGATCTCTTCGCCAATCACTCTGCGCTTCTCCTCGTCGAATCGGCGCAGAGGCTGCCTGACGGGTCGGGCTCCGGGCCGAATATCCAGCGAGTGCTCGGCGACATCCCTCGGTATGTCGGGCATGTCCGAGGGACTCCACGCAAAGACGTCGGCGTTTGCGCGGAGAAAGTCGACGAGCACTGCTTCCTATTTAGGGTCGAGCCCGGAACCGATCCGGATCTGCTTGGAGGTGTCGCCACGGGGGTCGAGAGGGACGGCCTTAACCGTCTCCGCTGGCTCGAAGTTGCCGGCATGACGCTTCACATCTGGCACCTCTTTGGAGAGGTTCTCCAGGTCGGCGATGAGGGCCTCGGACTCGGCGAGGGCCTCAGCGTACTCCACGCACTCCACGTCGCATTCGAATGCGTGTTTGTATGTGGGACCGACGGTGATGACCCCGTTGGGGCCCGGCATCTTGAGCTTCAGGTAGGTGTAGTTGGGGACGGCCATGAACTTCGCGTAGCATGGTCTTCCCAGTACCGCGTGGTAGGTTCCTCGGAACCCGACCACCTCGAACGTCAAGGTCTCCCTTCGGAAGTTGGAGGGCGTTCCGAAGCAGACGGGGAGGTCGAGTCGTCCGAGGGGCTGGACGCGCTTCCCAGGGATGATCCTGTGGAAGGGCGCAGCGCCTGCTCAGATGGAGGACGGATCGACGCGCAGGAGCTTGAGGGTCTCGGCGTAGATGATGTTGAGGCAGCTGCCCCCATCCATCAGGACCTTGGTGAGCCTGACGTTGCCGATGACGGGGTCGACGACGAGCGGGTATTTCCCCGGGCTCGGCACGTGGTCGGGGTGGTCAGCCTGGTCGAAGGTGATGGGCTTGTCGGACCAGTCTAGGTAGACTGGCGCCGCCACCTTCACCGAGCAGACCTCCCGGCGCTCTTGCTTGCGATGCCGAGCCGAGGCATTCGCCGCATGCCCACCGTAGATCATGAAGCAGTCGCGGACCTCAGGGTACTCTCCTGCTTGGTGATCTTCCTTCTTGTCGTCGTCGTGGGCCCTGCCACCCTCCGCGGGTGGCCCGACCCTGTGGAAGTGGCGCCGAAGCATGGCGCACTCCTCGAGAGTGTGCTTGACGGGCCCCTGATGATAGGGGCACGGCTCCTTGAGCATCTTGTCGAAGAGGTTTGCACCTCCGGGGGGCTTCCGAGGGTTCTTGTACTCGGCGGCGGCGACAAGGTCCGCGTCGGCGGCGTCGCGTTTCGATTGCGACTTCTTCTTGCCCTTCTTCTTGGCGCCGCGCGGAGTAGACGCCTCGGGTGCCTCTTCCGATGGGCGGCCCTGGGGCTGCTTGTCCTTTCGGAAGATAGCCTCGACCGCCTCCTGGCCAGAGGCGAACTTGGTGGCGATGTCCATCAGCTCGCTCGCCTTGGTGGGGGTCTTGCGACCCAACTTACTCACCAGGTCACGACAGGTGGTGCCGGCGAGGAACACGCCGATGACATCCGAGTCGGTGATGTTGGGCAGCTCGGTGCGCTGCTTCGAGAATCGCCGGATGTAGTCTCGGAGCGACTCTCCCGGCTGCTGCCGGCAGCTTCGAAGGTCCCAGGAATTCCCGGGGCGCACGTATGTGCCCTGGAAATTGTCGGCGAAGGCTCAGACCAAGTCGTCCCAGCTGGAGATCTGCCCCGGAGGCAGGTGCTCCAACCAGGCGCGAGCAGTGTCGGAGAGGAACAGGGGGAGGTTTCGGATGATGAGGTTGTCGTCGTCCGTTCCACCCAGTTGGCAGGCCAGGCGGTAGTCCGCGAGCCACAGTTCCGGTCTCGTTTCCCCCGAGTACTTTGTGATGGTAGTCGGGGGTCGGAACCGGGTCGGGAACGGCGCCCGTCGGATGGCCCGACTGAAGGCCTGCGGACCGGGTGGTTCGGGCGAGGGACTCCGATCCTCCCCGCTGTCGTAGCGCCCCCCACGCTTGGGGTGGTAGCCTCGGCGCACCCTTTCGTCGAGGTGGGCCCGACGGTCGCGTCGATGGTGCTCGTTGCCGAGGTGGTCCGGGGCCGCAGGCGCGGTGTTGCGCGTGCGCCCGGTGTAGACCGAGGCTTCCCGCATGAATCGGGAAGTCACGACATGAGGTTCCGAGGGGTATCCCTGCCTTCGGGAGGCAGTGCTCTCGGCCCGTCGGGCCGCAGCGCCTTCCAGGAGATTCTTGAGCTCTCCCTGGATTCGCCGACCCTCGGTAGTTGATGGCTCCGGCATCGCACGGAGAAGCATCGCTGCGGCTGCTAGGTTCTGGCCGACCCCGCTGAATGCGGGTGGCGGCCTGACCCTGACATCGTTGGCGACGCGGTGCTGGAGACCTTGGGGCAGGTGACGTATTGCTCCGGCCGGGGGTTGGCCCGCCCATACCCGTCCGACGTCCCGTCGGATCGGCTCAAGCGCTCCTGTTCCCTCGTCGAGCCTGGCCTGCGCCTCGCGGACTTGCTCGAGTTGTGGGTCGTAACCCCCCGCCGGAACGGGGACCACAGCTAGCTCCCGCGGGATGTCGGCGCGAGGCACCGGCCTAGGAAGATCACCGTCCTCCGGCATGCCGAGATGGTTGCCTTCGGAGGGATCCCCTAGCTCGATGTGGAAACATTCGCGGCTTGGGCCGCAGCCCTCGTCGTTAAGGCAGCGGCTTCCGTCGGAACAGTCGGAGAGGCAGTAGTTACATGCGGTCATGAAGTCCCGCATGGCACTGGGGTTGCCAAGTCCAGAGAAATCCCAACAGATGCTGGGATCGTCATCTTCCTTGGACCCAGAGGGCCCGTAGGTTGAGACGTCCGTCAACCAGTCCTAAGGCGACCGCATACGAAACCCCAGTGGGGTTGCACTCGCCTCAATGAGAGCGCCCGTCAAAGCAAGGTTGCTAGGCGGGTTGAGGCCGAGTCGAAATGACGTAAGATGGGAGTTAGTCAGTACCTTTTGGTCGACGCGGAGCGACGTAGTCACATCGGGGACTGGTTGCGCCGTCATCTCAGGTACAAGGGCGACGTCCTGCAAGCTTTCCGCGAGCGCGCTGGCGTCGTCTTCTTGCTCGGGATCAGCGTGTCGCGGGGGGACGGCGCTTGCCTTCGTCTCGAACGCGAGGTCGACGCCCGGCGTGCCTTCCGTCTGGGCGTCGGGGGCGTCGATTCGCTCGACGGCCGACGAAGCGTGGCCTCCCGCTTGGCCTTGGTTGCCCCGCCTCCTCCTCCGTTGGCGGGGGAGAGGACGGAGCGAGCTCGAATGTTGTTCTTCCACCACGCGGGGAAGATGTCGTCGATTCCGCCGCCGGCGGGCGGGTTGTCGGCCGCCATTGTCGTTGTCGCACGGCGGTGGAAGGAGTATCATGTCGTAGCTGCCGTCGAAGGACATGAACTCAAGACTCCCGAAACGGAGCACCGTCCCGGGCCGGAGAGGTTGCTGGAGACTGCCCATCTGGAGCTTGACGGGAAGCTGTTCGTCAACACGCAGCAGGCCCCTACCTGGCGCGCCAACTGTCGGCGTTTCGAGACCGGGGGGTCCCTAAGCCGACGAGTGAGTGTGCTGCATGCCCCAGCCCAGATGGGTCGAGCGCGTGGGCGAGCGCGAAGGGGGGAGAGGCGAGTTGGCCGGAGACGGGCGTGAGAGAGGTGGAAGTCCCGCGGCCTTCGTGTTCGTCCCGCGCCCAGGTCGGGTGCGCTTGCAGTAAGGGGGTTACAAGCGTCCACGCGGGTGAGGGAAGCGAGCGGCCCCAAGAGAGCGCCTGTCCCGTCCTCGGTCCCACGCGGCCAACCCTCTCTAAGAAGGCCCTGGTCCTTCCTTTTATAGTCGTAAGGAGAGGATCCAGGTGTACAATGAGGGGTGTAGCGGAGTGCTACGTGTCTAGCGGAAGGAGAGCTAGCGCCCTAAGTACATGTCAATGTGGCAGCCGGAGAGATCTTGGCACCCTGCTGGCGTGATGTCGTGGCTGTCGGAGGAGCAACGGAGCTTGGCGGAAGGACAGCTGTCGGAGCGGTCGAGTCCTTGCTGACGTCCACCTGCTTCCATAAGAGAGCTGAGAGCCGCCGCCGTCATGGAGCTTGGGAGGCGCCATCATTGCCTATCTGGCGGAGCTGGTCAGATGGGACACCGGTCTTGTCCTCTACGGCCCGAGTCGGCTCGGGGTAGAGTGGTGATGGCGCTCCCTGTTGACGTGGCGGGCCCGCACCCGAGGCCGGGCGACGTGGGGGCTCCTCCGAAGCTGGGGTCGAATCTGTCTTCCGTTGCCGAGGCCGAGTCCGAGCCCCTGGGTCGGGCGAGGCGGAAGTCGTTCGGCAGAGGCCAGGGCGGAGTCCGAGCCCTGGGGTCGGGCGAGGCGGAGTTCGTCGTCTTCCGGGGCCGAGCCGGAGTCTGAGCCCTGGGGTCGGGCGGAGCGGAGTTCGCCGTCTTCCGGGTCTTAGCCCGAGTCCGAGCCCTGGGGTCGGGCGGAGCGGAGTTCGCCGTTTTCCGGGTCCGAGCCCGAGTCCGAGCCCTGGGGTCGGGCGGAGCGGAGTTCGCCGTCTTCCGGGTCTTAGCCCGAGTCCGAGCCCTGGGGTCGGGCGGAGCGGAGTTCGCCGTCTTCCGGGTCTTAGCCCGAGTCCGAGCCCTGGGGTCAGGCGGAGCGGAGTTCGCCGTCTTCCGGGTCTTAGCCCGAGTCCGAGCCCTGGGGTCGGGCGGAGCGGAGTTCCCTTTGGCGCCCCTGGCGAGGCCTGACTGCCTGTCAGACTCACTCTATCGAGTGGCACTGCAGTCGGAGTGGCGCAGGCGGCGCTGTCCTTCTGTCAGACCGGTCAGTGGAGCAGCGGAGTGACGGCGGTCACTTCGGCTCTGCCGGGGGGCGCGCGTCAGGATAGAGGTGTCAGGCCACCTTTGCGTTAAATGCCCCTGCAACTCGGTCAGTCGGTGCGGCGATTTAGTCAGGGTTGCTTCTTAGCGAAGCCAAGGCCTCGGGCGAGCCGGAGATGTGTCCGCCGTTAAAAGGGGGGCCTCGGGTGAGACGGAAGTCCCTCGAGGTCGGCTGCCCGAGTCCGAGGCTAGACTCGGGTGAAGCGTGATCGAGTCACTCGTATGGACTGATCCCTGACTTAATCGCACCCATCAGGCCTCTGCAGCTTTATGCTGATGGGGGTTACCAGCTGAGAATTAGGCGTCTTGAGGGTACCCCTAATTATGGTCCCCGACAGTTATAGCGGCGTAAGTAGTATAGTGTACTATAAGTTGTACATCAGAAAAATAGCATGTAAATCTATAAAATCAATTTTCATCTCTCACCTCATTAATTTGAGATAGGATTATATGATAACTTTGGAAAGTGGTGGAATGTCACATTCTAAAAAAATAGTATATTCTATTAGTAAGATTCTAATTCCTCAAAATGAAATAAAATAAACGGGACCTAACAGTAATTGTCTATGCATATTTGTTTAGAAAAGAGAGAAAGAAAATCTGAGTTTTTTTAATCCTCTACATATTTTTCTAATTCTATTTCTTTTCATACGTGACTTGATTTCCTTGGAAAATTTATCCACCGCAGCTGAAGTCGTTCTCATCTCTGTCGCCGTCTGAGCTCTCTGGAAATATCCCAGCCGCGTCTCTGCTCATCTTCCTGAGATTTTTTTATCAACCGCGTGATATTTCTTCGGTATTCTTATCTCTTCTCTCTTAGCCTCATCCCGTCGCCAGATTTTCTTGCGAGCGCTCATTCCTCCGTCTCCCTGGCTGGCGCTCGGCTTTCTCTCCCTGAGCTCCCCAGCCGCGCCCTGGTCGAAGCTCCCTGTGCGCGCCCGGCCCCAGGTCCGCGTCTCTCCCATGGCGCGTTCCTGCTCCAGCTCTAGCAGCACCGGTCGCCCCTCTCTGCTCGCTGGCGCTTCTCCTTGTTCCAGCTGCGGCCGCCGTGTTGGAGATGCTGCAGGCCGACGCCGTGATGCTGCAGCCGAGCAGCTCCCCCTGCTGGCAGCCGTTCGGTCGAGCTCCATCCCTGCCCATCTCCCAGCCCGGATCTCGTTCCTGCTCGGCGTTCGTCCATGGACTTGCTCGCCGTGCCATCCACCTCTGTGCGCACTCGGTCGATCCTGCTGTCGTCTGTGCGCACTCGGTCGATCCTGCTGTCGTCCGTCGTGGATGTTCAGCTCGCCGGCGCTTACGCTTTGATGGCCGTGCACCTCACTCGGCTGTTCCGAGTCCGCTAGTTGCCGTTGCTCATCCGCGCTAAGACCTCACTTGCTGTGGTTCAGCTCGCTAGTTCGTCGTTGTTCCGTAGTCTCGTCTCAATGCCACCCCCTGCGTGATATCTTCGACTTAGTGTTCGCGCCGACAAAAGAATCTCAATAAGATGTAGAGAAACAAGCCACTGGTCGATGCTTCAAGTGCTCGACAAAAAGCTCGAACAAGTCGTGGGTCGTCATCCTCGCCTACGCCAAAAATCTAAGAAAATTAGGCGCATAAGAAAATAAATCAGTACGTGGCCAGAGAATTCTCGATGTGGACGAAGAAGTGTAATTCGATGTGGCACTCACCATGTATTCGGGGATGTGGCACTCACCATGTATTCGGGGAAAGGCTAGAGCTGAAAGGCGTTGTCCATTTCATGATTTCAAGTCGAATTTAATTATGGTAAGCTAATTCGCCACTTCCAATAATTGGTTTAATGGATAGATTGCTAGGTACGTATGTCACGACGATTATTCCGCTTGTAGCTCGGGCACGTATTTATTTGACGCTTGTTGGAATACGGGGCTACATGTAGCAGGGTAATTGTGTCCACGATTGCGAAGTCGTCGTGCTGCGTAGCTAAGTTTAGGATATGCGAGAAGGATTAAATCGGTGTTTCGTATCCGATGAGTGATCGAATTAATAATATAAAAGATAGGTTAAGTATTTTATCTGGCTAGCTAGTAAGTTCTGACGATGTTGTCGTGCCGATTTAGTTTGTTTAAATAAATTAATGTTTTGCTAATAGACATTTTAATTAGCGGGCGGGTGATGCGAAGTCGTCCGGTCTGGTAGTTTAGAATGTTAACGTGCTTTTGTCCTTGTTTTAAGATTTAAATGTCTTAGACTAATGAATTTAGAATTATTAAGTTTTTGGTGTCGAACTTTAAAAGGCAAGTAGAGCGTGAATATATATATTATTGATTGGCGATGTGTTGCTATAGGTGTTTAATTCGTGGACATGTAGTAATATTTAGTCTCGCACTATTCTTGTTTATATGCATTCATATACATAATGCATTTCGTTCAGGTACGTTAATTAATCGCGTGATGCGGAAGACGAGCCAAGTCGACCCCAAGCGCGGGCTACTCCGCATGGTGATGCTGATGGACGAACCTGCCTGAACAAATGCCAAAACGAAAGGCTGATCGCTAGGTGGTCGTCACCTAACAAACACTAACCTAGTGTTTATTCCAGGCAAGCCCCGGTGCATGCAACCCCTTCCTTGTGTTTTTAAATTATTTTTACACACTTTAAGTCTAGCGAAATGTGCATTAGGTTTATAGGAGTTGCTTGGAAACGCTTTGATGCATTGCCTACCTTGATATCCATACCCTTATAGATACTTTTGATGAAGTATCAAAATATGATTTACAAAAATGCTTAGCCCTGCTTAGATCTTGTGGATAGAGATTGTCTTTTGCATTAAGGCCTAGCTCAAGGGTTATCCTGAGGAAGGATGACTTCTACCTGCAAGAATATTTTCATTAGGAGCGTGGTGGGATCTTACTGCAAAGTTCCCTATAATGCTCTTTTCATCCTAAGGAACACAAACAATCCTAAGGATGGAAGTACTTAAATCGGGACTTGGGCTACGAACAGGTGATGTTCTACCTAGGTTGATTAAGGATTGGATGTGTATGTAGGCTTGATGATCGAGGACCTTTTAACTGGTCACATGCCTCATCATGGGTAAGCTTTGCCTCAGGCAGACTAATACCAGAATAAGATAACACGCAATGGGAGTGGAGAGATGGCGAGAGTAGCGTGTACCCTCCGTGGCAAGAGGCTGAAAGGTGGTGTATCTGTGCTCTCGGTTGGCGTGAACCTGATCTGGTCTTAAGAACCCCGATGGCGAGTTGACATATGCAAGGGTTAAGTGCTACATATGTCGTGTGATTGGAGATCCCCAGCTGGGTATTAATCGATTCGAATCGTCGTTACTTCTCGGATATGAAGACTTGGTCACTGACCTGCAACCTAAGTCAGGATGTCAACATTATGAATAAAAATGATGTTGTATTGATGAGATGGTGAAATTAGACTAGATGCAATCAGAGTCTATTAATATTTAATCTGGCGTTAAAACATTGAAAGTAAGGATTCACTTTAGTAAGCTATTTCTGCAAAAAATATCTAAGTTGATCCTTGCTAAAGCCTTTTCCTTGATTCCTATTTAACCAGCATACCCTTGAGAGTCTTTTCTTTAGTCGGGTAAGTCTTGCTGAGTACTTGCGTAGTTAGGGTTTTATTCCCTGTTGTTTTTCAGGTTATAGTTTTGTGCTGTTGTTGATGGTGTTAAATGCTGGTGGGCTCGGCCTTCTTATAAGTCTAAGTAAGTCTTCTATACTTCTTATTGAGGATGGTCACTTAAGCTAGCATATATTTCAAACTTATAAACAATTTATAACAATTCAAAGTTATTTCTTTGGATCACTTTTGTAATCACTCCGATCATGTACATTGTAAAACTTGATGTAACATGTAAAAATTGGTAATAAGATTTCCGCTACAAAATTGTTGGTGTGTGATTTGTGTTTACTTAATCCCACGGTTCTGGTTGTAAGTGGTTTATCCGAGGTCCTTGGGGCACTCGGACAGATCCTGTTAAATTATCTGGTGCACATGCATAGCCGTCTGAGGTCTATGAGATAAGGACAGGTGCATGTGGGCCCAATAACTTGGGAGGTTCTGCCACAGGTAAGGACAATGTGGTCGGTGATGCCTTGTCTCGAAGGAATGTGTTATTGAATCAACTAGAGGTAAAAGTTTTGGGTCTTGAAAATTTGAAAGAAATGTATAATGATGATCCTGAATTTTCAGAACCATACAATCATTGTAAAGATGTAAAAGGTTGGGAAAAATATCATATACATGATGGATTTTTGTTTAGAGCTAACAAACTTTGTGTATCAAATTCTTCGGTTAGATTGCTTTTATTGCAGGAGTCACATGGAGGTCTAACAGGTCATTTTGGACAAAAGAAGACTAATGAACTGATTAGTGATCATTTCTATTGGCCCAAGATGAGGAGAGACATCATCAGATTTGTGTAGCTTTGTGTCACCTGTCAGGCTGTCACAAAGCCAAGTCAAAAACTGAACCCTCATGGTTTATATACTTCTTTACCCGCTCCTAAATTTCCTTGGGAAGACATAAGCATGGATTTTATTTTAGGGCTGCCGATGAATCAAAAAAAGAGAGATTCTATTTTTGTTGTGGTTGATAGATTTTCAAAAAATGGCTCATTTTATTCCATGCAACAAGAGCGACGATGCTTCACATGTTGCCAATTTGTTTTTCAGAGAAATCTTGAGGCTACATGGAGTGCCCAAGACCATCGTATCTGATCGTGATGTGAAGTTTGTGAGCTATTTTTGGAAAACATTGTGGGCAAAGCTTGGGACTAAACTTTTGTTCTCCACCACATGCCACCCCCAAACTGATGGATAAACTAAGGTGGTGAATCGTACATTGTCAATGCTGCTGCGAACAATGGTAAAGAAGAACTTGAAGGATTGGGAGGAATGTTTGCCACACGTGGAGTTTGCTTATAACAGGGCAGTACATTCTACAACTAATTTATGCCCCTTCGAAATTGTTTATGGGTTCAAACCTATTGCTCCAATAGATTTGTTGCCCCTTCCATTGCAGGAAAGAACCAATATGGAAGCTTCCAAGTGTGCTGCATACATAAAAAAGATACATTAGAAGACCAAGGAAACAATTGAACTCAAAGCAGTGTGCAAGGCTACAAGCATGAACAAGCATAGGAAGAAAGTGTTATTTGAACCAGGGGACTTGGTTTGGATTCACTTACGCAAGGAGCGTTTTTCTGATTAGCGCAAATCCAAATTGATGCCACAAGGGGATGGTCCATTTCGTGTTCTTGCCAAGATCAATGATAATGCATACAAGATAGATCTTCCTCCAAGCTATGGCGTGAGCAACACGTTCAATGTTGCTGACCTCTTACCATATACGAGTGAAGACACTTCAGAGTCGAGGATGACTCCTTTTCAAGGGGAGGAGGATGATATGACCACGCTATTAAGCAACACATTACAACCCCCAAGTCATACTACATCAACTCAAGTACAACCAACATCATCACAAACCCAACTCTTTGATGGACCAATTACACGTAGTCGAGCTAAGAAGCTACAAGAGGTGCACGCGCTACTTTATGAATTTAAATTAAACACTAATCAGAGCTTTATGCTACCTAATTCGTGTATGTTGATAATACTTAGGTTCACCAAAGAGTAAGGACAAAACATATCAAGGGGAATCAGCAAGAAGAGCTATGTCCGAGTCAGTCCAGCGCAATAGAACCGTCCAGAAGAAACAGTCATATCTTTTGATTCCTAAAAGCTATGAAGACCCATAAGTACTTTTTGGAAAGCTCTTGAAGTCTAGTTTCCAATGCTTCTAAGGCCTACTTAATCAAATCTACCAGAAAGGCAGTGTTGGGGACTTGTTCTCAAATGCTATGATTTAAGAACAAGGCAACACAAAAGTAGGTTAATGGTTAATGCCCTTTGTCCTTCAAAGCATTATTTCCCTAAGGATATAACGATCTTCGGACGAAGGTTATAAAAGACGTACCTTCACCATCACAACATATATCAATGAAAGATGAAGCATATAAAATAGAGAAATAGCATGAATAATCATATGACATTAAAATATATTTCTTATTATATAATCATGAACGAATAGGAATAACACAAGGTTACATTTGTACCTCCGGCTCGGCAGAAGGTATGAGAACAAGCGTGACGCACAAGCGAGTACAAATCAGCGTGAACAATATGGGGGTATTGTTCATCTATTTATAGGCATAGGGCGCAGCCTGTGTGAAATTATATTTATACCCTTTACAATCGATTACAATCATGACACAAACTATCATGGGTCAATCTGTCTTTTCATCTTTAAGTCAGTGCAACCCTTTGTCTCAAGGCATGTCGTCATGCCAAAGTTCCCTGGAATGTACCTTCGGCGTGATTTCTGTGCTGATCTTCTGAAGGTGTTTCTTCTTACAGGACCTTCGGCTACGAAGCAGACCCCCAACAGTAGCCCCTTCGCGGTGCTAGATCGTTTTTCGTAACGAGCTTGATCCGTGAAAATTTGTCCTAGGCTTCGGAATGCCGAAGGTCCGAAAAACACCTTCCCTGAGCTCATTGCCGAGAAACGATTAAAATAATCCGAGCGCGAGGTGGACCATGCGCGGGTACGCGCGATATGACGATTCATCTCCCACGCACCGTGGTCCACCGTTCAATGGGTGCCGGTGACTGTTGAGCGGGTGCGGGCGACTTGACGATTCACCTTCACACCTGCAACACTATATAAACAGACGGGTAGGTGTGAAGTTACCACGGCATTCATTGCCATTGCACTGTTGTGCTGCTGAAAAATTTAACCATAGCAGAAGCTTTCTCATCGTATTCTCAAGCCAAGCATCATTTTGATCTAGCTTCGTCATAAGAGGGAGCTTCGTCAAAACTATAAAAATCATCAACATTCATAAGAACTGCAAGGAATTCAACACCTGATGGCCAGAGTACGTTCAACTGCTAGGGTGACCCGTGACGGAGAGGAGGCCGAAGCCATAGAGACTGCCCCGATCTCTGAAGTGATGAAACGATCGGGTCTGGTTGTGACAGAGAGAGCTGCTGACGAAGGTGCATCTGCTGCCAAAGCTGAATATGCTGACTTTGAAGAAGATGTTGTTGATGAAGAAGAGGAAGATTATAACACTCTCATGCCAGCCAAACCCAGCCACTTGGACTTCGGAAAATATACCGTTTCTGAGGCTGATATGCCCAAGATGATAAAGCTAGGCTACTTCGAAGAAGCTAATTCGCTTCGCCGGGGAAGAAACCACTCCGACACCGGAAAATGATGAGGTGGTAGTTTTCAGGAGTTTCTTCAGAGCGGGATTGAGGTTTCCTTTGAACGAAATGATTGGGGAAGTTTTGGAAAATTATGAAATCTATTTTCATCAGCTGACTCCTAACGCTATCGTTAGGCTCAGCGTCTACATCTAGGCACTCCGAAGCCAAGGAATAGACCCGAATGCCGAAGCTTTTTGCCGAGTGCATGAGCTTCATTATCAGACGAAGGCCAGAGAAGATGGACTTCATGAGAATTTTGGTTGTTACAACTTCGCTTACCGCAAAGATATGAAGTCTCCGGTGGTTAGCTATCGCACCAAGTGGCCAACCGGTTGGAAAAATGAGTGGTTTTATGTTAAGGCCGATGAGAAGAAGAGGGAGAAGCTCAAGACACTAGTACTGAGCCCGCTGAGCTTAAGCTTCGGGTTGACTAGGCCCCTGTGCCGCATGTCGACGAGGTCATCGTGCCAAGAAGCTGTGGCAGAATTCCGAGTGGTAGCCGAGCAGATCAGCACCAGAGATCTAGTCCAAGAATATCTGGCCTATAAGGTGTTCCCGACACTGAGTGAATGGAACATGCCAAAGCTAAAGGGGACAAAGGAGAAGAATGAACTTGTGCGACTACCTTATCGGTTCAAATTTGAGAAACAGTTTAAAGGGCCATGCCAAGAATGGTTAGAAATGATAGAAACCATGTGCAACGAAATTTTGGGTAATTACACTAAAAAAGAAGATCAGCTGATGACCGCGGCCTTCGGCACCCGACCGAAGCGAAGGTTGAATCGGGTGATGGATGCATTGAATTTTGAATATCCTGACTATGAGTGATTGAACAAGGGTGCCGAAGGCCAAAAGAGAAAGAGGATTGTTAGTGTTCTAAGCAGACAAGCTGCTAGAATGGTGAAAGAAGATGAAGAAATTCTGAAAAAGAGAAAATTTAGCCCTGAGCCGAAGGTGGCTACTCCAAAGAAGAGGAAGGATGCGGCTCCGAAGCCAAAGACAATTGAGATAGAGGAAGAGACTCCTTCAACACCTTCTACTGCTGACGTAGAAGAAATTCTAAAGGTAATGACTGAATCCCTTCCTATCAAGCTAAGTCCACTGGGGCCGCATCTGACGAAGCTTTTACAGAAGAAGAAGAAGGAGCCTTCGGCAGCGAAGAAGTCTGTTGGGCCAAAAAGGCAGAGGATTATTACTGTAATTGAAGCTATTGAAGAAACACCACCACTGGCCTCAGCATCAAAGATAACACCTGCTGTCGAAGTTGCTATAGCTACCGAAGCTGCTCCCACTGAAGCTACAACTGCCGAAGCTACAACAGCTGAAGATACAAATCTGGAGAGCATATTTTCTGATATTGATAAAATGTTGTTGAATATGGCCACGGAAGAAGATGTTGCAGCTGCCGAAGAAACCCTGGACACAGTGCCTGGAAAAGGGAAGGAGATCGCCGAAGATATTTCGGATGAAAAGGACTTCAATTTTCAAAATATAATTGGTCAAAAGTTATCTAAAGCAGAGAAAGAGGAGCTGAGAGATTATGCTATATCTTGTGACTACCAGCCAGGAGCGTTGCTCTTCGGTGGTATTGATGAAGAAAGCTTAGGATGCCTCCGAGACCGAACTGGAGCGAAGGTTATCAGTACTCTATCAAAGAGTGTTGGTTTCCCGAAGCTCGAAGCTGACATCAGTCGCTACCGACGACAGCATATCGTCGGTAGTTTATTCTATTCTAATTTCAAGGTAAAATTTTTTCCTTCGGCTTTTCATTGTTTTACGATGAAGGTAATTGCTGATGAAGGTTATTTTGCATAGAGTATGCTATTAAGTAAAGCCTTAAGGATGCAACAAGACCTCGAGGATAAGAAAACTGAGGTTATAATTGAAGGCTTGGAAAGGAAAATTAAAGATCATGAAGCTGCTCTTGAGAAGAAAGATTTTGTTCTTCAGACGATGGAGGGTTCACTGACAGAAGCCCAAGCCGAGATTGCCAGATTAAACAGTGAACTACTCCTAAAATAAAAAAAATTCGAGCAATAAAAGAAGAATCTCGATACGAAGCTTAAAGCCAAAGTCGAAAAGAGTTTGAATTTGCAGAAATCATTGAAGGAGCTTCAGGATAAATGTCTAAACTTCGGCAACCGATGCGTGCAACGACTGAAGCAGGTCTTCAACTCAGTTGGAGCCAGCTCTGAGAAATTTGAACCTTCGGTTGAAGACCTGCCAGGCACCTTCGATCATATTGAGGGCGAAGTTGATGCACTTGACGAAGTTATAGCTGGGCATGGTGACTTCTGTGCTCTTCTAGCTTCTCGAGGCACAGCTGTTGCTTTCATGAAAATTGGTTGCATGCATGGGAAGATCGTCAATAGACCTAACTTCAGCTTATCACCAGTAGATTTAACTGATATCCCCAGCCTGGCTCGAAGCATAGGTAATAGATTCATAACACAAATTGGACGAAGGGTGGGCGAAGCTTAGCTAGTGACGAAGCTCGAAGTCACCTCAAGCCGGTAATAAACTCATACCTGGTGCTTACCTTCTCCTTGAAACTTGAGTTTACCTTATAACGCTTTGTTATGTACAGGATGACAAAGCCGAAGAGCAATGATCCAAAGCTTGGCGGATAGTGATGAAGTGATGAAGCTAAAGACACTGCTGTGAAAAAGCTCTAGAGAAATTTTTGAATTAACCTTGTAAAAAATACTTTAATTTAGGAATCAAACACTACTCTGTAAATTTGTCCATACCTTGTAATATATTTTTACCTTTCCATCCATATATGAACTGCTTTGATGTGGACGAAACTTGTATCTTTTTGAGCCGAAGGCGAAAAACACCTTCCCTTCTTTTCGTACACAATGAAGCATAAATTTGCTTCTTTTTGCTCTCACCGAAGCCTTGTCATTAGAGCCGAAGCAACTATCTGTACTATGATGATGATGATCCTACAAATTTCTAAATGAATGTATATGAATGCAATGAATGATGCGATGTATTGTGCAAATGAATGTCCAGACACACGCTTACGAAGCCACATCCAGACTCTGCATTCCCTTAGGAACGATTGAAATCTCTTTGCCGTTTATTTTTTGGCTTCACCGCTTATTTTTCGGTGTAAGTTCTACATTCCCTTAGGAACGTCTTTTGAACCTCTTCACCTTCTATTTCGGCGGTATAAGTTCTGCATCCCCTTAGGAATGTCTTTTGAACTTCTTCGCCTTATATTTCGGCGGTAATTGGCTCTGTATTCCCTTAGGAACGACTTTTGAGCAGAAAACTTACGCTGCGCTCCCTTGGGAACGACTTTTTGTAGCTTCGTCGTGCTCTGCATCCCCTTAGGGACGACTTTTGAGCTTCTCCCTGGTTTTTTTCTCTCTGCACTCGATGGTGCATGCTCAGATTTTACATTTTACATTCTTTTTAGGGGATTTGGCTCTCATAGAGCTAAATAAGAAAAGAGAAATTACAAGCTATGGCCCCATTAAAAACCTTTCTCCCCCTTTGGAAGGAAAAGGGTGCCATAGGGAAAAATGAAAAAAGATTACATCAAATTATACATAATATCTTCGAAGCTCATCCGCGTTCCAAGATCTAGGGATGTCATTGCCGTCCATATCCTTCAATCTGTAAGAATCGGGCCTTGACGAAGATACCACCAGAAAAGGTCCCTCCCATTTCAGCTGTAATTTGCCTACTGTGTCCGGATTGGCCACTCTCCGAAGTACCAAATGCCCTGGCTTAATATTTTTCAGCCAGACTTTTCTGTTACGCCATTTTATTGTTTCGGCTTGGTATTTATTGATATTCTCCACAGCTTGAAGTCTAGTCCCTTCTATAGTATCTTTTGCTATGTGATAATCAGCTTCGTCTTCTGCCGATGCTGCCGTTCTTATTGACCCCGCTTTAGCTTCTTCTGGGGTTATAGCTTCGTCACCAAATAACAATTTGAACGGCGTAAAACCTGTTGATCTTGATATGGTTGTATTGTGGCTCCACACCACTTTAATCAACTCATCTGGCCACTTTCCTCTAGGCTGATTGAAGATTAGCTTCATTATTCCCGTCATTATAATGCCATTTGCTCTTTCAACAAGTCCGTTTGACTCTGGATGCCTGACTGATGCAAAATGAATCTTCGTGCCAATCTGATCACAGAATTCCTTGAAAGTTTCGGCATCAAATTGTGTTCCATTGTCTACAGTTATAGCCTTCGGCACGCCGAAGCGACTAACAATGTTTTGCCAGAAGAATTTCTAGACTGTGACCGAAGTTATTGTAGCCAAAGGCTTCGCTTCAATCCACTTAGAAAAATATTGCATGGCCACCACAACATATTTCAGATTGCCTTGCGCTAGTGGAAGTGGGCCTAGCAAATCCAGGCCCCATCTTTGCAACGGCCAAGTGGGCTGTATTAGCTGAGTGAGAGATGAAGGTTGTTTCTGGTCTCTTGCACATTTTTGACAATTTTCACATTTTTGAACTAATACTGCTGCATCCGAGGCTGCCTTCGGCTAGTAAAATCCTTGTCTAAACAGTTTTCCTAGCAAGGGCCTAGACCAAATGTGAGATCCACACAGACCTGCGTGTATCTCCTTTATTAATTCAACACCTTCAGCTCTTGATAAACACTTGAGAAGTGGAGAACAGAATCCACGTTTATATAATTCCCCTTCTATTATCACATATGGTCTTATCCTTGCTTCCATTCTCTTATTGTAAGCTTCGTCATCTGAAAGACAATTACATTGGAGGAAAGATATAATTTCAGTTCTCCAATCTTCACTATGTACTAGAGAAATAACAAGCACTGCTCTCTCCATGAGTTCAACCAAAGTTGCCTTTATTGTTTCAAAAAATACTTCCGAAGGTAAAGGGAGCCCTTGAGCCGCCAATTTGGCTAGTAAATCTGCATGCTCATTGTCACCTCTTGGGATATTCTTGACAGAAAAACATTCGAAAGAAGCCTCCAACCTTCGAACTGTATCCAGATATTTTTCAAGCTTTGGATCTCTTGCCTTGCTACTTTTGTCTACATGGCCAGAAATGACTTGAGAATCAGTTTTTAGAATGGCCCTTCTTATTCCCATTGCTCTCAACTTCCGAAGCCCCAACAGAAGTGCTTCGTACTCAGCAATATTTTGTGCAACTGAAGTCAAGTTTGGCTGCATAACATGTTTTGACTTTTGAAGGTGCCACTAGGACCGCAGCCACTCCTGCACCGAAGGTTCCCCAAGAACCATCGCAGAACACTGTCCAAGCTTCGGTGTTTTTGTTTATTTCTTCTTCGTGAGCCCCTGGCGTCCAATCAGCGATGAAGTCTGCTGATGCCTGGGACTGAATTGAAGATCTATGCACATAGTCAATGGTGAATTCATTAAGTTCTGCAGCCCATTTCCTAATCCTTCCATTAGCTTCTATGTTCCTCATAATGTCCTTCAGAGGCTGTGACAAAGGAACAATTATACGATATGCTTGAAAGTAATGCCGAAGCTTTCTGGAGGCCATTAACACAGCATATAGCACCTTCTCCAATTCTGTACAATTTTTCTGTGACAGACTTAGAACTTCGAAGACGAAGTACACTTGAGCTTGCTTTTTGACTTGGCCATCTAGCTTCTCCTATACAAGTGTCGCACTCACTGCAGAATGCGAAGCTGCAACATATAAGAGCAATGGAGCCCCTAGCGAAGGTGGAGTTAATGTTTTTAAATCAATCAAATACTGCTTCAACTCTTCGAAGGCTTTTTGCTGAGCTGGGCACCATTGAAAGACTTCGGCTGACTTCAGTATTTCAAAGAATGAGAGATTTCTTTCTGCTGATCTGGATATGAATCTGTTTAATGATGCTAGTCTACCTACCAGCCGTTGAGCCCCTTTCTTTGTACTTGGCGGTTCCATCCGAAGGATAGCTTCAATCTTGCTTGGGTTAGCTTCAATTCCCTTCGTTGATACTAGACAGCCAAGGAACTTGCCCTTCTTTACCCCAAAAACACATTTTTCTGGATTTAACTTCAAACCAGCTTGCCTGAAATTGGCAAATGTCTCTTGTAAATCAGCAATGTGATTTTCTTGCTTCGTGCTTTTAACTATAATATCATCAACATAGGTCAGCACATTCCTGCCTATTTGAGAATGAAGGACTCTGGCTGTCATTCTGTTGAAGCTTCCTCCGGCATTTTTAAGCCCCTCAGGCATCCAAAGATAGCAATATGTGTCACTCGGGGTTATGAAGCTAATCTTCGGCTCATCTTCCTTCTTCATCCATATTTGGTGGTAGCCTGAGTAACAATCTAGTAGACTCATGAGCTCTGACGAAGCTGCTGCATCTACTAGAGAATCTATTCTTGGCAATGGAAACTCATCCTTTAGACAAGCCTTGTTAAGATCTGTAAAATCAATGCACATTCTCTATTTACCGTTGTCCTTCTTCACCATAACAGTGTTGGCTAGCCACTCTGGGTATTTCACCTCTCTGATAACGCCAGCACTAAGAAGCCTCTTCACTTCGTTCCGAGCACCTTTAGCTTTGCCGTTAGACATTTTTCGAAGCCTTTGTTTTCTTGGCCGAAAAGATGGATCCATATTGAGTGAATGCTCAATGACATCTCTGTTGACACCGCAAAGATCATTGGCTGACCAAGCGAAAACATCTTTGTTGTTGAATAGAAATCTTAGCAAATTCTTTTCCTGCTCTTCAAATAACTGAGACCCCAGCAATACCTTTTGTTCTGCTATATCTTCACATAGAAGCATAGGCTTCGGCTGATCCACCGAAGCAGCCTTCTCTTTTTTGTATCTATACTGCTCACAGGCTTCGACGCCATCTATGTTATGGATTGCCTTTGAGTCTGTCCAGTTTCCTTCGGCCTTCCTGGCAGCTTCTTGACTCACATGAACAGCAATGGGCCCTTGTTCCGAAGGTATCTTCATGCATAGATATGCTGGATGAAGTATTGCTTCCAAAGCATTAGGTGTCCCACGACCAATGATTGCATTATAGGGATACTCCATGTCAACAATGTCAAAGACAACTTGTTGAGTCCTTGTGTTATGAATGAAGCCGAAGGTCACTGGCATTGTGATTTTGCCGACTGCTACAATCTGCCTTCCTCCGAAGCCACATAGAGGATGTGTAGCATCATGAATCTTATCCTCTGGTTCTTGCATCTGTCTGAAGGCCTTATCAAATATGATATCTGCTGCACTGCCTGTATCAACCAGAACATTATGGACCAGAAATCCCTTAATGACACAAGATATGACTATACCATCATTATGAGGGTAATCTTTGAGCTGAAGGTCCTCCTGGGAGAAGGTGATTGGGATGTGGGACCATTTTGACTTGATGAAGGGTCCCTGCACCCCAACATGTTGTACCCTTCTCTATGCTTCCTTCTTCTGCTTCTTGTTAGCCGGCTCTGAACCTAAGTTGCATGTTATTGAAAACACCAGCTTCGTAGCCAAAGGTGCTTCGGCTTGGGTGCTGAACGAAGCCATCAGCTCAAAAGTGGAAGTGAGTTCACAGGAGGTGGGCGTCAATGTTGGGGACTTGTTCTCAAATGCTATGAATTAAGAACAAGGCAACACAAAAGTAGGTTAATGGTTAATGCCCTTCATCCTTCGAAGCATTATTTCGCTAAGGATATAACGATCTTCGGACGAAGGTTATAAAAGACGTACCTTCACCATCACAACATATATCAATGAAAGATGAAGCACATAAAATATGAGAAATAGCATGAATAATCATATGACATTAAAATATATTTCTTATTATATAATCATGAACGAATAGGAATAACACAAGGTTACATTTGTACCTTCAGCTCGGCAGAAGGTATGAGAACAAGCGTGACGCACAAGCAAGTACAGATTAGCGTGAACAGTATGGGGGTACTGTTCATCTATTTATAGGCACAGGGCGCAGCCTGTGTGAAATTACATTTATACCCTTTACAATCGATTACAATCATGGCACAAACTATCATGGGTCAATCTGTCTTTTCATCTTTAAGTCGGTGCAACCCTTCGTCTCAAGGCATGTCGTCATGCCAAAGTTCCCTGGAAGGTAGCTTCGGCGTGATTTCTGTGCTGATCTTTCGAAGGTGTTTCTTCTTACAGGACCTTCGGCTACGAAGCAAACCCCCAACACGCAGCCGACCTACTTTAGTGCTGACTAGTCAGAAGGACAACAGTCTGTTTGATGACCAAGTTTCCGTATTAAACTGCATCATTCTACGAAGTTTCATTAAGCATGCTATACATGGTGAGAAAGCTTATCAAGTCAGCTTTCCAACGCATCTAGCCCACATCATTTGGAGATTCCTAGGAGAAGTTATTGTCAAAATACTAAAGGTTGCGCAGAAGTCAAACAGCCACACGGAAATCAGTTCTGCAGATCTCCCGAAGAGGCTCCTTCACATTAGCACGTGAAAATACTTTTGTTTCGTGTTTATACCTCTCTAGGGCTGGATGTTACTAGTATAAATACCCCCTATGTCTATGATGTAAGGCAGCTTTGGATAATCTAAAACAGAACCCTTTTGTTCAGCTGTGTGCTAACAAATATTGAGAATGATCTCTACCCCTTTGCTCTTGTGAATTACTTCGCGGGATTGCAGAAGCGGCAGCTTCATCCGCTCCCAAGTGGTGCTCCTACTCCCTTCGAGGTCTCCTCGATTGATTGTAGGCTGTGTTGGTTGGTTCTTTGAGAGTGTGGTTGGGCGAATCCTCGATTCAGGTTGCCGGTTAAAGATGGTGGTTGGCTTCGAGTTTTATTTGTCACGTTGCACTACTTATCGCTGCTTACAGCAAGTTATCTTGGCTTCTTCGAAGCTAGTTATCTGAAGATTGATCCTACGTCGTGAAGATCGGGCATCGTGACGCATCAGGTAATGTATTAGTATTATATAGGCGACACTCTAATCTATTGAGCTATTATGACCCAAAAGATCATGACCTAAAAGTTGGGTGTCTCATACTTATTCATCTTATCTACAAATCTATCTTACCATGTGTTTCTAACCTAGATGGTCAATACCAAGAAGGGAGGTGGTATCGATCTACCTACTCGTATTCATCAAAGGCGGGTAGTTTTCCAACCACAACCGGAGATGAATCCTCCTCCGAATCGTCCACCGGTTGGGACAGATGTTGTGGTTGCCGCTCAGATGCAACTGCCGCAGCAGATGGCTAACACCATGGCGGAGATGCAAGCTCAGATCCGCCAAGATTGACAGCAGCCACCACATCCACCACCACCTGCACCACCCAGGGATAAGCACCAAGAGTTCTTGAGCCATAAGCCACCCACCTTCTCTAGCTCTCCAGATCCACTATAGGCAGATGATTGGCTGAAGACAGTGAAGAAAATGCTCAACATCGCTTAGTGCACCGACAGGGAGAAGGTCTTCTACGCATCGGGTCGCCTCACTGGCTCCACTGCTGACTGCTAGCACTCATACTGTGTTGCTCACGCCGCTACTGATACTATCACCTGGGCAGAATTTACAGCTAATTTCAGAAATTATCACATTCATGCTGGGTTGATGAAGATCAAGAAGAAGGAATTCCTCTCCCTCAAGCAAGGGAATATGACAGTGAGTGAATATAGAGATAAATTCATTCAACTGTCAAGGTATGCTCTAGAGGAAGTTGCTGATGACGAGAGGAAACATGAGCAGTTCCTGAAGGGACTTATCACATTCATGCTGGGCTAATGAAGATCAAGAAGAAGGAATTCCTCTCCCTCAAGCAAGGGAATATGACAGTGAGTGAACACAGAGATAAATTCATTCAACTATCAAGGTATGCTCTAGAGGAAGTTGCTGATGACGACAGGAAACAGGACCAGATGATGTCTCACACCTTCCCATCTTTCTAGAAGCTTCTAGAAAAGGCCATAGCACTTGAACACAAATGTGTTCAGCTTGGAGAGATGAAGAGGACGGCCATCACCCAAGGCCAAGGAGCAGCATCATTCGTTCTCGCTTTGCTCCACCCCAGGGCACACCATCTCGTTCTGGAGGAGGGCAGCAGTCTTACCAGCGTCCTGCTCAGTAGACACCTCAGGCCACCACTTCAGACTCCGCGTCCTCGTTAGGCTGCCCCCACTGGCACCCCAGCGAGACCTGCTGGCCAGAACATCGCTACAGGCACCACATGCTTCAAGTGTGGTGAGGTTGGGCATTATGCCAATGCTTGTCCTAAGAGGATCCCCAACACACTAGCTCGAGGTAGTAATTAGGGGAAGCAGAATCAGACTCCAGCTAACAACAAGGGGTTTGGTATTGCTAGAGTTAACCAGATCAGTGTTGAGGCTACTGCTGATGGTTCTGAAATTGCTATTGGTACGTTCATTATTAATTTAGTTCCCACAGCTATATTATTTGATTCTGGATCTACGCACTCGTTCATTTCTGCTCGTTATGTCAATACACATGAATTACCTCTTCACACTATGCAAAACCCATGGTAGTAATCACCCCTAAGGGGCATATTGAAGCAAATTTTATGAGCAACAGATTAACAATATCAATCATGGGGAGAGAATTCTGGTCCATGCCCATAGTGTTAGAAGAGAGCAGTATAGACATGATTCTTGGCATGTCATGGTTGAGGAAAGCAAAAGCAGTTATACATTGTGCTAAGGGAACCACAGAACTCACTAGTCCAAATGGGGAGAGATTTGAAGTCATGATTACCATAACCCCCTCCACCAAACCCGCCATTTATCTAGTAGATGGTAAATTTGTGGGTAGATATATCCGTGTGGTTAGAGAATTTCCATATGTCTTTCCAGAAGAGTTACCCGGAATGCCACCAGATAGGGAAGTGGAGTTTGTTATTGATATCTTACCTGGGACCGCTCCTATTTCTAACAGAGTTGCAGGAGTCAGGATATATTCGTCCTAGTTCCTGACTTTGGGGGAGCACCAGTTCTGTTTGTTCAGAAGAAGGATGGTTCCCAGAGGACGTGTGTTGATTACAGATCACTTAATGATGTCACCATTAAAAATAAATATCCCCTTCCACGTATTGAAGACTTGTTTAACCAAATGAGAGGTGCCAGGGTATTCTCCAAGATTGATCTCAGATCGAGTTATCATCAAATGAAGATTTGGCCTTCTGATATTCCCAAGTCGGCTTTCTCTACCCAATATGGGCTGTATGAGTTCACTGTCATGTCGTTTGGCTTGACTAATCCACCATCCTACTTCATGAATCTGATGAACAAGGTGTTTATGGAGTATCTTGATAAGTTCGTCGCGGTATTCATTGATGATATTCTGATTTATTCCAAGAATGATGGAGAACATGAGGAACATCTGAGACTGGTATTGTAGAAGTTAAGTGTTGGGGATCTTCTCCGCCAAAGGTCCTCAAGGCAAAAACACCTTCGGTAAGATAGTACAAAGGCAGGTGCGACATGAAGGTATAAGCCAATGATGATGCGGACAAAATCCGAAGCTACGACTGAAAGAGCTTTGGCTTGGTATTATGATAAAGGCGAAGGACGATACCGACTTAAAGAGGAAAAGACTATATAGTCCTTAATAGTTCGCATTATGATTATAATTAGTTATCAGGGACATGGATGTAATTTTGTTCGGGCTGCGTCCTGTGCCTATAAATAGATGAACAGTACCCCTGTACTGTTCACGCTGGATTGTAATCACTCTTGCGTCATTTTTGCATCTTCACCTTCTAGCAAGCCGAAGGTATCAATGTAATATAAATATTGTGGATATTTATTCATGTTTATGAAATGTGAATATAAATAATTTACTGATATATCATCATTATTTATATTTATTTTGTATTACATGTACTTTCGTTTGTATTTGTTTACTGAGATGATGAAGGTATGTCCTCCATGACCTTCGTCTGAAGATCATTATATCCGAAAGGAGATAATGCGTTGAAGGACGAAGGTTTTTAATCGTTAACAATTGTGTTGCTTTGTTCTTGATGTATAGCATTCAAGAACAAAGACCAACATTAAGGGACAACCAACTCTATGCCAAGTTTAGTAAGTGTGAGTTCTGGCTTGATGAGGAACCATACCTTGGGCACATCATCTCCAATAGTGGAATATCAGTGGACCCAGCTAAAGTGAGGGAGATAGTAGGATGGAAGATACTAAGTTTGGTCACTGAAATCCGGAGTTTCCGAGGACGGAGCCTCTGCTACCCTTCTTGGTGAGAACGCTTCCCTATTCCTTGCCTTCACCCCCACTCCGCATATCGCCTCTTGGGTTAATGTTTTGCGCTCGGATTCTTGGTGGGGCGAAGCACTAGCCATGGCGCCACCTTCGGCTGAACGCACCGCTGCGGCTGGGTGCGAGATGTGGGTGGGGCGACCCTGTCCGTAGGATGTAGGATCGATGCGGGTGATGAAGGTAGCCTTGGGCCATTGGATCACTAATGGATGGTCACGATTAGATCGTGTTACCTCTGCGATGGATATAATCTGAGCCGTTGTATCCGGATCAGATGGAGAAGATTCGATCGCGTGGTAATGGATTCTGAACCATAGATCTTGGATCCGATGGGGGAGGTTGCATACCAGTTCGCATGAAGCCAACTTAATATGAGTCATCGTATTTTGATCTAACGGCCCCAGTGACCTACCCCTTCACCCCGATCATTATGCTTAAGAACCCCTCTTCTTTTGCAGAATAAACCCCCAGTCCGTAGCTATAGAAAGAATATTACCAGGGGTCCCAAGTTTTATAGAAATAACCCTGACATTTCTAGATTTCTATTCGCAGACCAGAGGAAACTCTTATTTTTATAAAATTAAATCTAAAATTGATTTTAGGACAAAAATAATTCTAGAAAATGGTAAAATCCATATCTCTCTCATTTTAACTCTGTTTTGCTCCGTTCAAATTGCGTTAGCTTCTTAATAAAATTGTTTACACATTAAAAAGCATTATTTCTATTATTTTGTATAATTTTATAATTGGATATTTAATTAGCTTATGTTACTCGATTAATCAATCTAGTCAAGTCAACTTGACTATAATTATAATCTGACTAAGATGTGATCACTCCTCAAGATATAACTTAGAATTAGTTATGTTGGTCACTTATTCTCAAATTCTATCAATTAAGAACAAGGCAACACAAGCGTTAATGGTTAAAGACCTTTGTCCTTCGAAGCATTATCTCCCTAAGGATATAATGATCTTCAGACGAAGGTCATGAAGGACGTACCTTCATCATTTCAATAACCAAAATACAAACAGAGACATATGAAACGCAAAGGGAATATGAATAATCATTTCAGATCATTAAATTATTTGTATTCTTATTATATAAACATGAACAAACATCAATAATATTAATGTTACATTTGTACCTTCGTCTTGACAGAAGGTAAAAAAGCAGGAGTGACGCGCGAATGATTACCAGTCAGCGTGAACAGTATGGTGTTACTATTCATCTATTTATAGGCACAGGACGCAGCCTAGGCAAAATTACATTTATGTCCCTAACATTTACTATTAGCCAAAAGGTAAGCTGTCGAGGACTAAGCAATCTTTTCCTTTTTAGGTCGGTTTTATTCTCCACCATCGCCCTTGTGCTAAGCCGAAGCTTCTCCATCCACAGCTTCGGAGTCGATTCATCCTTCTTCCAGATTGCGCCTTTTATACCATGCACACCTTCATCTCAAAGCGAAGCTTCCTGTGACAGTATATTATACTGGAAAACATGTTAGTTGTGTTTTTGAGGACCTTCGGAAGAGGAAGGCCCCCAACAGTAGTCCCTCATAGTATTAGTTTGTTTTTTCATTTAACAAATTCAGACTGCGACGCGAACGAAGGCCTTTAGCCGAAGGTCCGAAAAAACACCTTCCCTTCGCTAGAATAGCGAAAGTCAATGACATGTAGGGCCTGCCAAGTTGCAATGCACTCGGCATATAAATAGGAACCTGCAACAATAGCATTTGCTGCGCCATTTCAATCGCTTGTGCTATTTTATCAAGTTTTAATTTTATTGTTGTCAAATTTCGCTTGTTTTGTGAGATTCGACATTTGTTCAATTGTCCATCAAATGGCTGATGAGAAGAAGGTTGCTGATCCTGCACTAGCTGGCTTTTACGAGGCCATTGAAAAAACAAACACAGAGAAGATTACAAACAAAATACTAGCTGATTTGTCTGAAGATTCTGACAATAGTGGAAGCTTTGATATGGAAAGTGAAGACGAAGATGCTGAAAATCGACCCTGGCGACCAAGTCACACTATCTTCGGAAAATCATCTATTAAGCAGAGTCAAATTGACGCTATGAAATGGAGATATTTTTAAGATATTTCAATTGTGAGAGCTAGAGGGGATAGTGCCGCACCTGCTCCCGAAGAAGATGAGGTGGTTGTTTACAGGAGCTTCATGAAGGCAGGGCTTCGGTTCCCATTAAGCAAATTCCTGGTTGAAGTACTGAAGACCTTCGAAATTTTCCTTCATCAAATTACCCCTGAAGCCATTATCAGGATGGGGGTTTTCATTTGGGCCGTGAGAAGCCAGGGGCTAGAGCCAAGCACAAAATGCTTCTACAACATGCACGAGCTGCTGTATGAGACGAAGGCTACTAGCAAGGAGCAGTAACACAACAACTTTGGTTGTTATGGCTTCGTGCCTCGTCTTGATGTAAGCTATCCAGTTCCAACATTTCAGAAAATGTGGCCAGGAGCCTGGATGGAAGAATGGTTTTATGTGAAGAATAATTTAGTTGAGAGGGAGGATACAAAAGAAATTATTCAACGTCCCATTTGGTCTCGCTTCGACATCAGGAGGCCAGCCACTGCTCTTGGGAACGATATAGAAGCATGCCAGAGAATCTTCAACACTGTGTGTACTTTTATTGGCACAAGAGACTTGGTTCAAGAACACATCGCCTACAGAGTATGGCCTCTTGTGAGTGAATGAGAGATGTCGAAGGAGGCTACTGTCGGGTCTAGTCAGGGCGGCCTGGTCTATTTAAAATATACCTTCAGATATAGAGGCGAGTTTGATGAGACAAACGATGAGTGGTTGAGCAGTATTTAAGCAACCAGTGACGAATTGTTTGGGGCCTACACAAGGGCCAAAGATGATGTAATGACCTTGGCCTTTGAAGGCCGAGGAAAGAAAAGATTGAATAGAGTTTTTGACGTCATAGGTTTCATCTACCCTGATTATAGCTATCCCTTGCGAAAGCAGGGAAAGAAAAGGAAAACTGTCGCTTCAGCTATCTCTGTTGTGCCGAAGGGCAAAAAGATCAAGGTCTTAACACACCGGCCAAGATACATCGAAACGGCCATATTGTCAAAACTTGGCGAAGGGACATCTTCAACTGCTGAGGCAGAACAACCTGCTCCTACCACCCCTAGGGAAGAACTGACTGAATTGCCGAAGGTTCCTGCAGCCAGGCCAGTCGAAATGCCAAGACATGGTGCCAAAGCCAAACAAAAGGCGGTCAAAGAGCCAGAGCTAGAGAAAACAGTAGAGCTGCCAAAAATCTTGAGCCCACCAGCAAAGCCAGAATTGCCGAAGGTATCAAAGGCTCCCGCAATAACTCCCCAGAGGAGGAGAATGGCTAGTGTGCTGGACGCCGTCCTGGAAACAACAAGGGTATTGACTCCTGCCCCTACTAAAGAGGCAGCTGAAGCTGCTACAGCTCACGCTGAAACCGAAGCTGGGCCCTTCGTGCCCACTGAGGCAGAGCCTGCTAGAACTGAGCAAGAATCTTCAAATGCTGACCTGGCTCTAGAGAAGGAAGTCGTGCCCAAAAAAGCTAAATCTGCTATTCCCAAAGCACCCTCCGAAGATTGTGACTTTATTATTCGACATGCTTCAGGAAAAAGGTTGTCTGAAGAAGAAATTGCAGAAGCCATACACTATGCCCGGGAACTGAAATACCCAAAGGGGGCCTTGGTGTACAATGGCATCGACGAAGATGATTTCTTATACTGTGTCCCAGACAACAAAGAAATATCCGTTTGCCGGGAGATGGCCAAAAATATAGGATTTCTGAAGCTTGAAGTTGGCCTCTCTGCCATGTCGAAGGATGACCTCATGGACAGCCTTGCGCACAACAGTCTCAAGGTACAGAAGTTATGAACTTAAAAATAAATTGTCTTGTCTTTTATTCTCATGTTGATCCTTTATCCTTCTTCTTTTTGCAGGGTTTAATTCTTAGCAACGCTTTGAGGGCGCAGAAGAATGCTGAAGATGAAAGCTGCCAGATAGCCCTCGGCAACCTTCGGTCAGAGGTTATCAGGCTGAGAAATGAAGCCTTAGAAAAAGATAAAATTCTTCTTTCATTGGTGGACAAAGTGAAAAAAGACGAAGCAAAATTTAATGCTCAATCTGAAGCTCATAAAGCCGAAGTTGAAGGCCTTCTGAAAAAACTTGCCGAAGCTAATGAAAATTTTGAAGTTGCAAAGGTAAAGCAAGAGATAAGCGAATGGTCAAATGCTAGGTTGGAGAAGAATGTTGAGGAGCTTCGTGAATCCAAGGAGAGATGCTTTGAGAAATCCTTGGAGTGCGTAAGAAAATTGAAAACCATCTTTGCCAAGGTGGGTGCATATTCTTCCGAAGAGAATTTCATTCGAGGTGACCCCGAGGGAGTTATTGATTGGATAAGTGGAGAAGCCGAAGCTTTTGAAGGGATCCTCAGTGATCGTGGGGACATTTGTGCCTTTGCCGGCGCGTGAGGGGTTGCAGCAATTCTGGAGAAGGCTGGTTGTGACCATGTTAAAGCTGCAGTCCAGACCGAAGCTGCCTTCTCCATAGACGACACGAAGGAACCCTCGGCCGAAGCTACTTCAGTGGGCGGAAAGTTTTATTCCAATGTCTGGGTGAACAATGGCCGATAATTGGCCAACAAAATCATAAAGAAAAATGAAAAAGAAACCCATGATGCTCGAGAAGAAGTTAAACGAGCCGAAGAAGCTGCCGAGCGCGCAAGGCGTATAGGTATTATTATTGAATTTTAGCTTTGGTGTTTATTTTCTGGCTTCGAACTAACGGTTTGTTTACTACAGCTGAACTCTCACCACTACCCGAGCCATACGACCCCCAGGCCGATCCCGTTATGAAAGAGGCGCTGGATGTGATGAGTGTTGCCAATTCCATCGTCGACGAAGTCGCCAATAGACTTCTGAATGAGGCCGCCGAGAAAATTCTTAAAGAAGATTAGGCTTTTGTTGTAATGATACAATGTAACATTTATGTATGAGACAATTAAAAGACATGTAAATTGATGTAATATATTTCTTTGCGATGCATGAAATTTACGCACGTACCGTTTTTGAGCCTTCGGCAAAAAAAACACCTTCCCTTCTTTTCATGCTTCGTAAAGAAAGAAGCCCCTTTTATGGCAGATCTGTTGTGTAATACTGTCAACATATTTTCCTGATAAAATTATATTTGCCAAAGGTTTGCTTCGTGCCTCAGCACATTTTCATTCAACGAATTATTGCCGAAGACCTGCTTCGTACCCAATATTTGTTGTTGATGCGATATGATGTATGATGTAATGTTATGCGGAAAGGTGCTATGATATGATGCAACATGATGTTTATGTCGAACACACACACGCCCACACTGAAACACTCAAGACTCTACATCCCCTTAGGGACGTTTTTGGAGTCTTTAAGCTCTGCATCCCCTTAGGAACGACTTTGGAGCTTCTTCACCTTATATTTCGGTGGTATTCAAGCTCTGCATCCCCTTAGGAACGACTTTGGAGCTTCTTCACCTTCTATTTCGGTGGAATCTAAGCTCTACATCCCTTAGGAACGACTTTGGAGCTTCTTCACCTTCTATTTCGATGGAATTTTTGGCTCTGCATCCCCTTAGAAACGACTTCTGAGCTTTGGAACTTACTCTGCGCTCCCTTAGGAATGGCTTTTGTAGCTTCAGAACTTACTCTACGCTTCCTTAGGAATGGCTTTTGTAGCTTCGGAACTCCTGCGCTCCTTTAGGAACGGCTTTTGTAGCTTCGGAACTCCTGTGCTCCCTTAGGAACGGCTTTTGTAACTTCGGAAGTTAGTTAGGAGGGCGCATTTTACTCAGTCCTTCGTGACTTGTTTTTCATACAAAAAAATAAAATGGCAGAAAAGATGAAGATGCATCAAGAGTAGGATATTCTTTTAGTAGATATGCTTGGATTCAGGCACAGTGTTGTTAACTGTGCGAGCTTCAGACTCCTCCCGAAAGTCACGCTGCTGTTGAGCGTGCTGGTGCCCTTCTGGCTACTGGCTTCGGTTCAAAGTAGGTGGTAACGGTGGTGGTGGTGGGAGCTGAGCCCAGGAAGCTTGAGAGTGTCTTGCCGAAGCAACAGAGGTTGTAGGCTGTTGATTACCTACGTACTATGGGACATAGGGAGAGTAGCATGAAGCAGTATGTAGAACCTGCTTCGGCTGATTATGTCATGCCTCAGCTTCGGCAATCTCCTTTTGCTTCTGATTTGTGACTTGGTGTGTTCTTGTGGTGTGACCCTTGTCTTCACTGCAGAATAAGCAATACAGTCTTCTGGGCTGATCTCCGTATCTTCCTCCGAAGCTTCTGCCCCCTCTGCCTCTTAGGGCTGGTGGCCTGAAGGAGCTTTGTTGTGGCCCTGATGACTCGAAGCTGTGATGTTGCCTTTGGGGTTGACTTCCTCTATCATCACTTGGATTGGCATTATGGATTGACATGACGTGTCTGGGGTGAAGTCTTCCTCCGAAGCCCCTAGCCATCTCAGAAAACCTGTAAGCTTCCTCCCTTCTTTGGCGGAAATCATTATCAGCCCGAATGTATTCTTCCATCTTCTGAAGAAGCTTCTCTAGGGTTTGTGGGGGCTTCCTAGCAAAATACTGAGCCGTAGGTCCTGGTCGAAGCCCCTTGATCATGGCCTCAATGACAATTTCATTAGGCACTGTAGGAGCTTGTGCTCTTAGACACAAGAACCTTCGGACATACACCTGGAGGTACTCCTCATGGTCTTGCGTGCACTGAAACAAAGTCTAAGCAGTAACTGGCTTCCTCTGAAAGCCTTGGAAGCTAGTGATTAGCATATCCTTGAGCTTCTGCCATGATGTGATTGTCCCTGGCCGGAGAGAAGAGTACCAAGTTTGTGCGACACTTTTGACTGCCATGACAAAGGATTTCGCCATGACTGTAGTATTGCCCCCATATGAAGATATTGTTGCCTCATAGCTCATTAGGAACTACTTCGGGTCTGAATGCCCACCATACATAGGAAGCTGAGGTGGCTTCTATGATGGGGGCCATGGGGTAGCCTACAACTCTGCTGCCAAAGGAGAAGCATCATCAAAAGCAAAATTGTCATGATGAAAATCATCATACCATTCATCATCGTTGTATGAATTGTCTTGACGAAGCTCTTTGTGTTGAGGCCTTCGGTCTTGATCATCCTGGTTGAGGTGACGCATTTCCTTAGCAGCCTCATCAATTTTCCTCTAAAGATCAGCGAGACGAAGCATTTTTCCTTCTTCTTTTGAACCTGCTGATGGATAGCTTCGAGGTCCCTGATTTCTTGATCCAACTCCTCCTCCTGAGGTGTTGGGCTAGTAGCCTTCCTTTTCTGGCTCCTAGCTTCGCGTAGTGTCTCCTGATTAACGTCCAGTGGCTGCAATGCAGCCCCTGGCCCTGCTGTCTTCTTCGGCAGCATGACGAAGGTCAAAGCTTGCCGAAGGTGGTCGAATGAGTTAACCCGAGGTGGACGCCAATGTTGGTCACTTGTTCTCAAATGCTATCAATTAAGAACAAGGCAACACAAGTGTTAATGGTTAAAGACCTTCGTCCTTCGAAGCATTATCTCCCTTAGGATATAATGATCTTTAGACGAATGTCATAAAGGACGTACCTTCATCATTTCAATAAGCAAAAATAGAAACAGAGACATATGAAACGCAAAGGGAATATAAATAATCATTTCAAATCATTAAACTATTTGTATTCTTATTATATAAACATGAACAAACATCAATAATATTAATGTTACATTTGTACCTTCAGCTTGACAGAAGGTAAAAAAGCAGGAGTGACACACGAATGATTACTCATCAGCGTGAACAGTATGGTGTTACTGTTCATCTATTTATAGGCACACGACGCAGCCTGGGCAAAATTACATTTATGTCCCTGACATTTACTGTTAGCCAAAAGGTAAGCTGTCGAGGACTAAGCAGCCTTTTCCTTTTTAGGTCGGTTTCATTCTCCACCATTGCCCTTGTGCTAAGCCGAAGCTTCTCCATCCACAGCTTCGGAGTCAATTCATCCTTCTTCCAGATTGCACCTTTTATACCATGCACACCTTCATCTCAAAGCCGAAGCTTCCTATGACAGTATATTATACTGGAAAATATGTTAGTTGTGTTTTTGAGGACCTTCGGAAGAGGAAGGCCCCCAACAAGTTGTAATGTTTTTCTCACATACTTTATACTAGTTACGGAGGATATATTTTTACTATTTAACCACCTAAAACTTGAGAATATTATATCTTTTTAACCGTACTGATTTTAGCTGTTCCCGAACCTGCGCTCTCGTAGTACAGCGTAGAACATCATTATGCAATTTGTGCTTATGTTTGGTGTGATGTTAATTTTTCCTATACTATATTTGTTTGTATTGCTACGATTAGCAGCGAGGTTGCGAGAATCTGAAGACCAAATTGGTACCTAGGAATTTTGAGTCTTAGGCAAGTTGTGCCCTTGATCACTTTTTTTACCTAATAATGTTTGTTGTTAATCACCGTGACATGCTCAGGTTAATTTGATAGGACCTAATAGGTTTCCCTAGGATTGTTTATCCCCCACCTTGCAAACAGATGAACTACTGGGTAGATTTTCTATTGCTCTACCTGGTTTTGGGACACTAATGCTTTATTATGATCATGTTCCAATTATGTTGTTGTTTAATTATTGTTCATGATAAGAACATATTGTTAATTGGAACATGGAGAACCACCCGGCAAAATAGTGCTACCACAAGGGTGGAATGGGACGCCCTTGGCCAAGTAATTAGGAAACCTAGGGAGAGATTACCTTACCCGGAAGGGGCAAGCAGGGAGGTGTCGCTGCTAGAGTATAGGGAGGTCTTCGGGTCGAATTGTCTGTAAAGCTTTTCGGACGAGGGATTCCTATGCTTCGTTCTTCCTGAATCCGTAGCGGGTTTTCTCGAACTAGTGGAACTTTGGAAAGGCCTCGTAGTGCTATCCTGCCTCGCTTCCTTGGTAGAGGTGTATGGGGTCCGTACAACCCCGCGGCAAATGGGTAACACGACTTGTGGTAAAGATGTGCATCCTCTGCAGAGTGTAAAATTGGTATATCAGTCGTGCTCACAGTCATGAGCAGTTCGGACACTCACATGATTAACTTATGGAATTAAACTTAATATGTCATATGCATGGCATAGTGGGTGTTGTTATTAATCTTGATCTCTTATTTAATTGGGTTGGTATCTACTTACACTTAGTAACTGCTAATAAAATTCTAACCAACTTTAAAAGCAATGCTCAGCTTTAACCATCTCCTTTGGTAAGCCCTACACTTCATATGAGCTCCCACCTTTGGTGAGTTCATACACATTATTCCCCACAACTTGTTGAGCGATAAACGTATGTGAGCTCACCCTTGCTGTACTCACATTCCCCAAGTTAAGAACAGGTACCACATGATGAGGAGAGTGAAGGATGATGTGATGAATTTGTGAGTGGTCTAGGCCGCCGTCTCCCAATCAACTTTGGTTGCTAGATCGTTGTCTTCGTATGATGTAATTATTTAACAAATTTGTATAGAACTCCATTATATAATAAAGATGTGACATTCGTTCTATACCATGAGTCATCATATGTGTGAGACTTGATCCCAGCACACATGGTGATTATTTTCGCGCCCAAGTTTTGGACTCCCTAAAATCCGAGTGTGGCAGTGCCCCAGTGTGGACTACGACGAGACCTTGAGCCCCGTAGTCAAGTTCGCCACCATTCGAGTCATCCTCTGCCTTCCCTCTCTCTCTCGAGACAGGGTGATCCATCAACTCGACGTCAAGAATGCCTTCCTCCATGGCACTTAGATGGAGACTATTTAATGTAGCCAGCCCACCGGCTTCATCGACGCCACTCGCCCAGATCTGGTCTACCAGCTGAATCGCTCCCTGTACGGCCTCAAGCAGGCGTTGCAGGCTTGGTACAGTCACTTTGCCTCCTACTTGGCCTCCATCGGCTTCGTCAAGGCCAAGTCGGACATGTCCCTCTTCATCTACCGACGCGGTGATGACACCGTCTACTTCCTACTCTATGTCGACAACATTGTGCTCATGGCATTGACCACTGACCTTCTACAGTGAATGATCATCGCCCTTCAGCGGGAGTTCATGATGAAGGACCTGTGGCCCCTTCACCACTTCCTCGGCATCACCCCCGAGCGTCGGCCTCAGGGTCTCTTCCACCACCAGCGCCAGTACGCCATCAACATCCTAGAGTCGGCTGTCATGTCCGACTGCAAGCCCTGCTCCATGCTTGTCAACAATCAGGCAAATCTCTCTGAGGATGATGGCCCCCGGTCACCGACGCTACGTCCTACCGGTGCCCTCCAATACCTTACATTCAATAGGCCCGACATCGCCTACGCCGTCCAGCAGGTGTGCCTGCATATGCACACCCCGTGGAAGCCCCTCCTCACCTCTCTCAAGCAGATTCTATGCTACTTTCACGGCTCCCTCGACTACGACCTCCTACTCCAACCCTCCCTGATGTCAGAGCTCATGGTCTACACTGACGCTGACTAGGCTAACTGTCCTGACACGCACCGATCCACTTCTGGTTATGTCGTGTTCTTGGGTGCCAACCTTATCTCCTGGGCCACCAAGCGCCATCCTATCATCTCTCACTCTAGTGCTGAGGTCGAGTAGCGCGCTGTGGCCAACGGTGTGGCCGAGGCCTCCTAGCTACGCTAGCTTCTCCAAGAGCTCCACAGCCCCCTCCAGTGGGCCGCCCTCGTCTACTGTGACAACGTCAGCGCGGTCTACCACTCCACCAATCCCGTGTAGCATCAACGCACGAAGCACGCGGAGATCGACCTGCAATTCGTTTGCAAGCGTGTGGCCATCGGTGACGTTCGAGTTCTCAGCGTCCCCACCACGTTGTAGTTCGCCATCATCTTCACCAAGGGGCTATTGTCCAGTGTTCTCGCCAAGTTTCACTTCAATCTCAACATCTGTACAGTATAGAGTTCAGACTGTGGGGAGTGTTATAGTGTTGTTTACGTCTCTTTGTATACCTCCATTGTAATGGGCCTTGGGGCCCACAACACTCAGCTATATATATTTACTTAAGCTTCCTCATTATTGTTGCTTACTTAAGTTGTGTTCTTTACCATTCTTAGCTTAGGATATAGGCTAGTTGGTAGGAATGAAACTTAGGCCGCATAACTCTATTTTGTAGTAGAGATAACAACACTTAGACAAAAACCTTAGTTTCACTAGCTTGTTTGGTTATCCACATAGGATTTGTTTAAGAGATTAATTAAGGCCTAGTTAATAGTGCAAAAAATAGAAGTCCTAATTAACCCTCTCTAAGATGTCCATGTTCCTTTCAAGGAGAGAAGCAAACAACACAGTGGTCGAAGGCGAAGTAGGTGACCATGATGGTGGTGGGGTGGGGCTCATCACGGTGGTGCAGGGCAGGGAAGCACGGTTGGCGGCGGGGCACATGGTGTGTGGCAGCAGATGGATACTGGTTGAAGAGGACACTCATTTCCACGAAGAGAGGCGGCACGGGGTATGGATGCACAAGTTAAGTATGTCAGCCATCAACCAACATAGTTTAAATACTTCAGTACCTTTAATGACCAATGTCCTTAAATTTAAGTACGTCGAGCTCCCCATGGGCCAAAGTATTTAAGCTTAAGTATGTCAGTTTTGAATAACCGACATTCTTAATTGAATTAAGTACGTCATCACTAATGTACTTAATACAACTGACATTTCTTCTGTTTTCCTATATTGGCAACAAAGGTACAAAATGTAAATGTATAACATAAAAAGTGATAGAGATGTAAACTCTTGTCCGGTGTTATCGGTATTTTTATTGAGGCATCGAGAAGTGTGCAAGCTTACCCATAGTTCTCATTGGAGCCTCTCATAAGGATGCCCACTCAAGGGACAAGCTCCTAGTCGGGTAACTCCGCATGAGGCCTTTCCCACACTCAAGTGAGTCTCCAAGATAGCCTCTCCCGGAATGGTCCCTATCATCTTTCACTATTGACCTTCTGGTTGAACATTGTGGACCTTGTTTGCTCTGGTACATAATGGTGATCACACCATAAACGCAGTTGGTATGATCTTGTAATACTACTGAAAGTTGCCTAGAGGGAGGGGTGAATAGACAAAACCTGAAATTTATAAACTTAAACACACACTAAGGTCGGGGTTAGCGTTAGAATTAAATCCAAGTGTGGAAGACTGTTTCTCTTGCTATGAGTTGCACAAATGATGCGGATAACGTTTTGGGAGCAAACTCAAATCAATATTAGCAAGGAAACATTAGAGAAGGGAAAGAGAGAAAACAAATCAAATGGAAATCAACACAAGTGAACCCGGTGATTTGTTTTACCGAGGTTCGGTCCCAAAGAACCTAGTCCCCGTTGAGGAGGCCACAAAGGTCGGGTCTATTCCAACCCTTTCCCTCTCTCAAACGGTCACTTAGACCAGATGAGCCTTCTCCTTAATCAGTCGGGTCACTAAGACCCCGCAAGGACCACCACACACTTAGGTGTCTCTTGCTAGCTTTACAAAGCAATTCGAGAATAAGAATGGGAAGAGAGACGGCAATCCAAGCAACAAGAGCACAAATGAACACAAAAACTCTCTCTCTCTCTCAAGTCACTAAGTGGTTGAGTTGATTTTGGGACTTGGAGAGGATTTGATCTTTGGAATTGTATCTTGGAGTGAATGTTATTGCTCTTGTATTGAATGAGAACCTTAGAAAACTTGGATACCAATGAATGAGGTGGTTGGGGGTATTTAACTATTTATAGCCTCCAACCACTTCCTAGTTGTTGGCTGTTTCTGCTGGCGATGGGCACACCGGATCCGGTGGTGCACCAGACAATCATTGTTCACTGTCCGGTCTGCGCCACATCAGCACGCCTGTTGGGGTTTGGAGCTGTTGACCGTTGGAACCCTTTGTCCTTTTGCTGCACCGGACAGTCTAGTGACCTCTGACTTCGCTACTCTGACTTCTGCGCGGCACTACTCATCACTATTTACTTTTGCAGTCGACCGTTGACGCGTAGGTAGTCGTTGCTCCGTTGGCTCACCGGACAGTCCGGTGAATTATAGTGGAGCGCGCCTGGCGAATTCCCGAGAGTGGCTGGTTCGTTTGCGCCTGGGCCTGGTGCATCGGACATTGTCCGGTGCGCCATTTTCAGCACACTCTCAAGTCTTGCTCCAAAAAAATTGAGTCCCCAACTGAATTTCTTTCTTGGTTTGTGTTGAACCTTATGCACCTGAGATAAATGACATCTTGACAAACTAGTTAGTCCACGTGGTTTGTGTTGATCGTCAACCACCAAAATCGATTATAGGAAATGATTAGGTCCATTTCCCTTCAATCTCCCACTTTTTGGTGATTGATGCCAACGCTAACCAAAGAAAATATGAAGTGTGAAATATAACTAGTTTGCAATTGAGATAGATGTGCATAGGTTACTTAGAATTAAACCAATGAAAGACTTTATTCATATGTCTAAGAATGAATGGATTGCATTTCTATTATTTAACATTTTGGACCACATTTGCACCACTTGTTTGTTTTTGCAAATCTTTTGGAAAAAAATCTTTTCAAATTCTTTTGCAAATAATCAAAGGAATAGGTATATGATTGCAAGGAGCATTTTTAAGATTTGAAATTCCTCCCCTTGTTTCAAATGCTTTTCCTTTGACTAAAATAAAAGCTCCCCTTGAATGAATTCTCCCTTTAGCTTTCAAGATCGTTTTTGAAATAGATATTAAGTGAAATTATACCAATTGAAAGTTTTCATGCTATATGAAGTTTTGAAGTCAAATAAGATACCAATTGAAAACTTCTTGATACACCAAATGAAAGTCTTGATACCAATTTTGAAATATACATTAATTTTTAAAATGGTGGTGGTGCGGTCCTTTTGCTTTGGGCTTAATACTTTCTCCCCTTTGGCATTAATCGCCAAAAACGGAGAACCTTGAGAGCCCTTTTCACACTTTATCCCCCTTTGGGGCCTAATTCTTTTTCCCAAATGGTAATAGATATGAGTGAAGGGTCATACCAATTGAGAGTTACATGAGTACCGGCAAAGGGTAAATGTTGGGGGCCTTCGTCTTCCGAAGGTCCTCAAAAACATGATTTAACAATGTTTTCCAAGTGTAGCATATGAACAGGTACCTTCGAACTCGGGTTAAAAGCATACACGATGTGAAAAGCATGGTCGAGACGAAGGCTGATGTTGCTCCGAAGCTACGCGCAAGGGAGCTTCGGCTCAATGGCGGAAAAAGGAACCGACTTAAAGGAGAATAGGCATGAATGTAGATTTACACAGGATATGCCCTGTGCCTATAAATAGATGAATAGTACCCTCGTACTGTTCACGCTGACTTGTATTCATTTGTGCGTCACGCTTGGACTTTTACCTTCTTTCAAGCCGAAGGTACCAAATGTAATTCAATATTGTTTCTGTTTATTCATGTTAACATAAAGAGGATATATTAGTAATGTCATATAATTATTCATGTTGTCTCTTATATTTCATATGCTTCTTCTTTCATTAACATATACTGCGATGATGAAGGTATATCCTTCATGACCTTCGTCTGAAGATCATTATATCCTAAGGGAAATAATGCTTCGAAAGACAAAGGACCTTTAACCATTAACATTTGTGTTGCCTTGTTCTTAACTCATAGCATTTGAGAACAAGTTCCCAACATTGGCGTCCACCTCTGGTGTACTCACTACCACAACCTTCGGCAAAGCACTGACCTTCGTCGTGCCGCCGAAGAAGATAACAGCGCCAGGGGCTACTGCACTGCTGCCACTGGACACAAACCAGGAGACTGTCTCTCTCTGAGAGGCTCGAAGCCAGAAGAGAAAGGCCAGAAGTCCAACATTCCAGGAGGAGGAGTTGGACCAAGAGATCAGGGACATGGAAATCATCCATCAACAAGTGCAAAGGAAAAAGGAGAAGATGGCCCGGCTGGCCGATCTTCAAAGGAAGATCGATGAAGCTACTGAGGAAGTGCGTCATCTTGCTCAAGATGACCAAGATCGAAGGCCCCAACACAGGGAGCTTCGTCAAGAGGGCCTATTCAACGAAGATGGATGGTATGATGATTTTAGTCATGATACCTTTACTTTTGATGATGCTTCTCCCTTGGCAGCAGAACTGCAGGCTACCCCATGGCCCCCATCATACAAGCCACCTCATCTCCCCATGTATGATGGGCACTTAGATCGAAAGCACTTTCTGATGAGCTACGAAGCAACTATATCTTCATACGGGGGCAATACCGCAGTCATGGCGAAGTCCTTCGTCATGGCAGTCCGGAACGTAGCCCAGACATGGTATTCTTCTCTTCGTCCAGGGACAATCACGTCGTGGAAGAAGCTCAAGGACATGTTGGTTACCAGTTTTCAAGGCTTTCAAACAAAGCCAGTCATAGCTTTCAAACAAAGCCAGTCATAGCTCAAGCCCTGTTCTAGTGCACGCAAGACCATGAGGAATACTTTAGGCGTATGTCCGAAGGTTCTTGCGACTGAGGGCACAAGCGCCCACAGTGCCCAATGAAATTGTCATTGAGGCCATTATCAAGGGTCTTCGGTCAGGACCTACGGCTCAATACTTTGCTAGGAAGCCCCCACAAACTCTAGAGAAGCTGCTTCAGAAGATGGATGAATACATCCGGGCTGACAACGACTTCTGCCAAAGAAGGGAAGAAGCTTACAGATTCTCAGAGATGACCAGGGGCTTCAGAGGAAGAATCCACCTGAGGCATGTCAGGTCAATCCACAGCTCCAGTCAGAATGACGACAAAGGAAGCCAACTCCAGAGGCCACAGTACACCACACAATCTTCGGGGCAACAGCAAAGCTCTTTCAGGCCACCAGCTCCAAGGGGCAGAGGCGCTAGGGGCTTCAGAGGAAGATATGGGGATCAGCCCAGGAAGATCTATTGCTTATTCTATGGTGAGGACAAGGGCCATACTACAAGAATGTGCCAAATCACCATTATGAAGCAAAAGGAGATCGCAGAAGTCGAAGCTCAGCAGAATCAGCCAAAGCAGGTCTTGCACACTGCTTCGTGCCATTCTCCCTACATACCAGAATATGTGGGCAATCATCCTACAACTTCTGTTGCTTCGGCTAGCCATTCACAGCCTTCCTGGCCACAGCCCCCACCGCCACCACCGCTGCAACCTACCTATTCCCAAAGCCAGCAGCCAGAAGGGCGCCAACACTCCCAACAGCAACGTGAATTCCGGGAGGAATCCGAAGCTCGCACAGTCAACAGTACTGTGCCAGAATCAAAGCACATTTATTGAGCGATATCCTACCTCTGAAATACTTTTATGTTCTATGTCATTTTGTTTTTCAATAAGGAACAAGCAATGTAAATCTAGTTTTTAATTCCATGTAATAATTTTGCTTCTATCAGAATGAAATATATCTTCTTCACAGACTTACGAAGCTCAAAAATTGCCGAAGCTCAAAAGTCGTTCCTAAGGGAATGCAGAGCTAAAAATTACCAAAACTACAAAAAAAAGTCGTTCCTAAGGGAACGCAGCGTATGTTTTGCTGAAGCTACAAAAAAGTTGTTCCTAAGGGAGCGCAGTGTAAGTTTTCTGCTCAAAAGTCATTCCAAAGAGAATGCAGAGTCAAATACCGTCGAAATATAAGGCGAATAAGTTCAAAAGACGTTTCTAAGGGGATGCAGAACTTATACCGCCAAAATAGAAGGCGAAGAAATTCAAAAGACGTTACTAAGGGGATGCAGAACTTACACCGTAAAATAAACGGTGAAGCCGAAAAATAAACGGCAAAGAGATTCCAGTCGTTTCTAAGGGAATGCAGAGATTGTGTGTTCCAGAGTGGGAGTATGAGTATGTGTCTTCGGCATCATTATCATTTTGCATCATATCATCATATCATTTCGCATAGCATCACATCATACATCATATCGCATCAATGACACAAGAATGGAATATGGAGCCGATTTTCGGAAAATATTGTCAAAGTTACACGAAGTAAGCTTCGAATTACAGCTTCGTCGGTCTGCACACAAGAGGGATCTCTCTTTCCAAAGCATGGATATCTTTATTTGTACAAACTACGGATCTTCTTTCTTTACGAAGCATGAAAAGAAGGGAAGGTGTTTTTTCGCCGAAGGCTCAAAATGGTATGTATGTAAATTTCATGCATCGTAAAGAAATAGATTATAATAATTTACATATTCGATCCAAAAGATACACACATCAAATATTATAGCTTCGTTACAATAAAAAAGCACAATGACCATTCTAGTGTCTATTACATCGATCATTTAAAAATGTTTTTACAATAAGTGCTAGTCTTCTTTTAGGATTTTCTCCGCAACTTCATTTAGCAATTTATTGACGACTTCGTCAACAATAGATTCAGCCATATTAAAGATCTCCAGTGCTTCCTTCGTTTCTGAATCGGCCAGGGGATCGAACGGTTTCGGCGGCAGAGATAATTCAGCTGAAATAGGAAAAAGTTAATCAGTCCGAAGCCATAAAAACCAATACCGAAGCTAAAAGCCAAGAAACAATACCTATACGTTTTTCGCGCTCTGCAGCTTCTTTAGCTTGTCTCGCTTCTATTCGGGCATCATGGGTGTCTTTTTCACTTTTCTTTATAATTTCATGAGCCATCTCTCGGCCATCATTCACCCAGACATCATTATAGAATTTTCCACCCATCAAGGTTGCTTCAGCTGAAGGATCCTTTGTGTCGTCTGCGGAGAAGGCAGCTTTGGCCTAGGCCATAGTCTTGATGTGATCACATTATGCCTTCTCCAAGATAGTTGAAATCCCCCGTGCACCAGAAAATGCACAGACATCCCCGCGATCACTTAAGATTTCTTCGAAGCTCTTGGCCTCCCCCACTTATCCATTCAATAATGCCTTCGGGGTCGCCTCGTATGAAGTTTTCTTCGGTAGAGTAGGCGCCCACGTTGGCGAAACTGGTTTTTATTTTCTTCACACAGGCCAAGGATTTTTCAAAGCATATTTCCTTGGATGTGCGAAGTTCTTCAACGTTTTTCTCTAAATGATTTTTCCAATATTCGCTGATTTCTCGGTTAGCTTCTGCAAGCGCGCATTTTTCTTTAGCTTCGGCCAGTTGCCTCCAAAGGTCTTCAATTTCAATCTTTTGGGCTTCGGCCTAGGCTTTGAAGCTAGCTTCATCTTCTTTGACTTTGTTAACCAGAGAGAATAAGATTTTGTCTTTTTCAAGACCTTCGTTTCTCAGTTCAATTACCTCTGAACGAAGGTTGTTCAGAGACATTGTATAACCTTCGTCCTCTATATTTTTCTGTGCCCTAAGGGCATTACTAAGAATCAAGCCCTGCAAAGTGGAGGAAAGAATAAGTATGACAAATAAAATACCTCATTTTTCAAATTTAGAGTTAGTTTTTATACCTTTATGCTATTGTATGCTAGGTTGTCAGCAAGTTCGTCCTTCGATAAAATCGAAAGACCGTCTTCTAGCTTCGGGAATCCGATGCTTTTACCTATCTCCCAGCAAACGGATATTTCTTTGTTATCCGGGAGACAGTACAAAAAGTCTTCTTCGCCACTACCATTGAACATTAACGCCCCCTTCGGATATTTCAATTTTTGGGCATAGTGTTGCGCTTCAAACATTTCTTCTTGGGATAGTGCCTTTCCCGAAGCATGACGAATAATGTAGTCAATACTTTTGTTCGACGCTTCGGGACCAGGACCTTCGATTTTTTCAGTTGCAATCCACTTCTGTTGATTTATCCCCAAACCTGAAGGTATACTTCAGCCGAACCAAATCGCCCTCACTAGAGTCAGTGATGGTCTCCTTCGACATTTCCCAGCTTTCCACAAGTGGCCATACCCTGAAGGCTATATGTTTTTGAATTAAATCTCTTGTGCCAATGAAGGAGCAAACAGTGTTGAAGGCCTTCTGACACGCTTCGACGGTGTCATAAATTTCAACCTTCGGCCTTCGGAGGTCGAAGCGGGACTAGATGGGGCGCATGATGACTTCTTTAACGTCTTCCCTTGCTTTTAGATCATTATTCACATAAAACCATTCTTCCATCTAGGCTCCGGGCCACCTCTTCCGAAAAGTTGGCACTGGGTAGCTTGCATTGGGACGAGCAATAAATCTATAACAACCAAAGTTGTTGTGGTATTGTTCTTTACCAATGGCCTTCGTCTCATATAACAGTTCGTGCATATTACAGAAGCACTTCACGCTTGGCTCTAGTCCTTGACTCCTCACTGCCCAGACAAAAATCCCCATCCTTATTATGGCTTAGGAGGTGATCTGGTGAAGGAAGATCTGGAAGATCTTCAGCACTTCAACTACAAACTTGCTCAAAGGGAACCGAAGTCCAGCCTTGAAGAAGCTTCGGTAAATCAGAACTTCGTTCTCCTCAGGGGCAGGGACGTTGTTGTCTCCGCCAGCCCTCACAATAGACATATCCCAAAAGTACCTTCCTGTCATGTTCTCAAGATGACTCTGTTTGATGGTCGATTTTTCGAAGATTGAATGACTTGGCCGCCAGGGCTGAACCTCAGAATCTTCATCCCCACTTTCCGCATCATAGCTATCGCTGTCACTAGTATCATCAAACAAACCTTCTAGTATCTCTTTAGTAATTTTCTCTGTGTTTGTTTTTGCCATCGATTCAACAAATCCAGCAACATAAGGATCCACAGCCTTCTTCTCCTCAAACAGCTTCGCTTCTTCAGTCAGCTTCGTTTCCGCAACAACCTTCTTTTCCTGAGACATCTTTTCTCCAGACTTGGTGAAAACGCGTTTTTTTAAACCGAAGTTCAAAGAGCTTGAAAATCTAGCAAGCGCTAGTGAGCAAGAGCTAAAAGATTGAGAAAATAATGCAAATGGCACAAGCAGCGTATAAAATGCAGCTGGTGTGAGTTCCTATTTATACGCCCAGCACGCTGCAAATTGGAGGGCCCCACCTGTCATTAACTGTTGCTATTCTAGCAAAGGGAAGGTGTTTTTCTGGACCTTTGGCTTAAGGCCTTCGTCCATGTCGCAGTCTGAATTCGTTATCTTAACAAATTAATACTGCGAGGGGCTACTGTTGGGGGCCTTCGTATTCCAAAGGTCCTCAAAAACATGATTTAATAATGTTTTCCAAGTGTAGCATATGAACAGGTACCTTCGGACTCGGGTTAAAAGCATACACGATGTGGTCGAGATGAAGGCTGATGTTGCTCCGAAGCTACGCGCAAGGGAGCTTCGACTCAATGGTGGAAAAAGGAACCGACTTAAAGGGGAAAAGGCCATCTAGTCCCCACTGGATTGTCCATAAGTCAATAGTAAATATGAAGGGCATGAATGTAAATTTACACAGGCTGCGCCCTGTGCCTATAAATAGATGAACAGTACCCCCGTACTGTTCACGTTGACTTGTATTCATTTGTGTGTCAGCTTGGACTTTTACCTTCTGTCAAGCCGAAGGTACCAAATGTAATTCAATATTATTTCTATTTATTCATGTTAACATAAAGAGGATATATTAGTAATGGCATATAATTATTCATGTTGTCTCTTATATTTCATATGCTTCTTCTTTCATTAACATATACTGCGATGATGAAGGTATGTCCTTCATGACCTTCGTCTGAAGATCATTATATCCTAAGGGAAATAATGCTTCAAAGGACGAAGGACCTTTAACCATTAACATTTGTGTTGCTTTGTTCTTAACTCATAACATTTGAGAACAAGTCCCCAACAGTAAATGATACCGTCAGAGTTGGAGTGGAAGCCTTGTCTTGGCCGAATACTCCATTTCCCTTTCAATCTAAGACTAAGTATAGAAATACACTTAAAAGCACATTAGTCTTAGCCTTGGCACAAGAAGAATAAGAAATATGCATTTGTACCAAATAAAAGAGACATGATCAAAGGTATATTTATGAGCATTGTGTGCAATGCTTCAATCAAAATTCCGAGAATCAAGTATATTTAGCTCATTCCTAAGCTTTCTAAAGGTTTTCTCATCTAGTGGCTTGGTAAAGATATCAGCTAATTGGTTGTGGGTACTCACATAAGCAATTTCGATATCCCCTTTTGTTGGTGATCTCTCATAAAGTGATACCGGATGTCTATGTGCTTAGTGCAGCTGTGTTCAACGGGATTATCCGCCGTGCGGATTGCACTCTCATTATCACATAGGAGAGGGACTTTGCTCAACTTGTAGCCATAGTCCCTAAGGGTTTGCCTCATCCAAAGTAATTGCGCACAGCAATGACCTATGGCAATGTACTTGGTTTCGGCAGTGGAAAGAGCTACGAAGTTTTGTTTCTTTGAAGCCCAAGACACCAGGGATCTTCCCAGAAACTAACAAGTCCCTGATGTGCTCTTCCTGTCAATTTTACATTCGGCATAATCAACATCAGAATACCCAATTAAATCAAAGGTAGATCCCTTGGGGTATCAAAGCCCAAACTTAGGAGTGTAAACTAAATATCTCATGATTCTTTTCACGGCCCTAAGGTGAACTTCCTTAGGATTTGCCTGGAACCTTGCACACATGCATACAGAAAGCATAATATCCGGTCGAGATGCACATAAGTAGAGTAAACAACCTATCATTGACCGGTATACCTTTTGATCTACGGATTTACCTCCTGTGTCGAGGTCGAGATGCCCATTAGTTCCCATGGGTGTCTTGATGGGTTTGCCATTCTTCATTCCAAACTTCTTGAGTATATCTTGAATGTACTTAGTTTGGCTGATGAAGGTGCCCTCTTGGAGTTGCTTGATTTGAAATCCATCTCCCCCATCATAGACATCTCGAATTTCTATATCATAATCCTACTAAACTCTTCACAAGATGACTTGTTAGTAGACCCAAATATAATATCATAAACATAAATTTGGCAAATAAACAAGTCTTTGGCAATTGTTTTAGTGAAGAGGGTAGGATCAGCTTTTCCAACTTTGAAGCCATTAGTGATAAGAAAGTCTCACAGGCATTCATACCATGCTCTTGGGGCTTGCTTGAGCCCATAAAGCACCTTTGAGAGCTTATAAACATGGTTAGGGTACTCACTATCTTTAAAGCCGGGAGGTTGCTCAACATACACCTCTTCCTTGATAGGACCATTGAGGAAGGCACTTTTCACGTCCATTTGAAATAACATAAAACCATGGTAAGTAGCATAGGCAAATAATATACGAATTGACTCAAGCCTAGCTACGGGTGCATAGGTTTCATGAAAATCCAAACCTTCGACTTGTGAATAACCTTTGGCAACAAGTCAGACTTTGTTCCTAGTAACCACACCATGCTCATCCTGTTTGTTGCGGAATACCCACTTGGTACCTACAACATTTTGGTTAGGACGTGGAACTAAATGCCATACCTCATTCCTCGTGAAGTTGTTGAGCTCCTCTTGCATTGCCACCACCCAATCCAGATCTCTTAGTGCATCCTCTATCCTGTATGGCTCAATAGAGGACACAAAAGAGTAATGTTCACAAAAATGTGCAACTCGAGATCTAGTGGTTACCCCCATGTGAATATCACCAAGTATGGAGTTGACGGGGTTATCTCTTTGAATTGCTTGGTGGACTCTTGGGTGTGGCGGTCTTTGATCCCTGATTTCTTATTCATCTTCCTTGTCTCCATCATCATCTCCCCCTTGATCATTGTCCTCCTCTTGAGGTGGTTCATTGTCTTGATCTTCATCCTCTTCTTCTTGAGCCTGATCCTCATCTTGAGTTGGTGGAGATGCTTGCATGTAAGATGATGGTTGCTCTTGTGCTTGTGTGAGCTCTTTGTATTCTTTTGGACACACATCCCCAGTGGACATGTTCCTTAGTGCGACGCACGAAGCTTCTTCATCATCTAGTTCATTAAGATCAACTTGCTTTACTTGGGAGCCATTAGTCTCATCAAACACAATGTCATAAGAAACTTCAACTAATCTAGTGGACTTGTTGAAGACTCTATATGTCCTTGTGTTTGAGTCATAACCTAGTAAAAAGCCTTCTACTGCTTTAGGAGCAAATTTAGAACTTCTACCTCTCTTAATAAGAATAAAGCATTTGCTCCCAAAGACTCTAAAATAAGAAACATTGGGCTTTTTACCAGTAAGGAGTTCATACGATGTTTTCTTGAGGATTCGGTGAAGGTATAACCGGTTGATGGAGTAGCAGGCGGTATTAATCGCCTCAGCCCAAAACCGGTCCGATGTCTTGTACTCATCAAGCATGGTTCTTGCCATGTCCAATAGAGTTCTATTTTTCCTCTCCACTACACCATTTTGTTGAGGTGTGTAGGCAAAAGAGAACTCATTCTTGATGCCCTCCTCCTCAAGAAATCCTTTGATTTGAGAGTTATTGAACTTCGTTCCATTATCGCTTCTAATCTTTTTGATTCTCAATCCAAACTCATTTTGAGCCCGCCTTAAGAATCTCTTTAGAGTCTCTTGGGTTTGAGATTTTTCCTGCAAAAAAGAATACCCAAGTGAAGCGAGAGTAGTCATCCACAATTACAAGACAATACTTACTCCCGCCGATGCTTATGTAAGCGATCGGGCCAAATAGGTCCATGTGGAGTAGCTCAAGCGGCATGTCGGACGTCATGATGTTCTTGTGTGGATGATGGACTCCAACTTGCTTCCCTGCTTGGCATGCGCTACAAATCATGTCTTTCTCAAAATGAACATTTGTTAGTCCTAAAATGTGCTCTCCCTTTAGAAGCTTGTGAAGATTCTTCATTCCAACATGGGCAAGTCGGCGATGCCAGAGCCAACCCATGTTAGTCTTAGCAATTAAGCAAGTGTCTAGTTCAGCTTTGTTATCATTAAAATCAACTAAATATAGCTAACCATCTAACACTCCCTTAAATGCTATTGAATCATCACTTCTTCTAAAGACAGTAACACCGACATCAGTGAATAAACAGTTGTAGCCCATTTTGCATTATTGAGAAACAGAAATCAAATTGTAATATAAAGAATCTACGAGAAAAACATTAGAAATGGAATGGTCAGGGGATATAGCGATTTTACCCAAACCTTTGACCAAACCATGATTTCCATCCCCGAATGTGATAGTTCTTTGGGGATCATCATTTTTCTCGTATGAGGAGAACATCCTTTTCTCCCCTGTCATGTGGTTTGTGCACCCGCTATCGATTATCCAACTTGATCTACCGGATGCATAAACCTACAAAACAAATTTAGGCTTTGTTCTTAGGTACCCAAATGATCTTGGGTCCTTTGACATTAGAAACAAGCACCTTGGGTACCCAAACACAAGTCTTGGGACTCTTGTGTTTGCCTCCAACATATTTGGCAACTACTTTGCCTGATTTGTTAGTTAGTACATAAGAAGCATCAAAAGTCTTAAATGAAATATTATGCTCATTTGATGCATTAGGAATTTTCTTATTAGGCATTTTTATATGAGTGGTATGCCTAAAACTAGAAGCCTCATTTCTATATATAAAAGCATGATGAGAAACATTATGAGGTTTTCTAGCATAAATCTTCCTAATCTTATGCTCAGGATAATTTGCAGGATATAAAATGTAGCCCTCTCTATTCTGAATCATGGGAGCCTTACCCTCAACAAAATTAGACAGTTCTTGGGGGCTTTAAGCTTGACATTGCTTTGGCTCCCTTGTTGGAAGCCAATGCCATCCTTAATGCTAAGGCGTCTCCCATTATAGAGCATTCTTCTAGCAAATTTAAATTTTTCATCTTCTAGCTCATGCTCGGCAATTTTAGCATTTAATGTAGCTATGTGATCATTTTGTTGTTTAATCATAGCAAGGTGATCAATAATAGCTTCAACATTAATGTCTCTACATCTAGTACAAATAGTAACATGTTCAACAGTAGATGTAGATGCTTTGCAAACACTCAATTCTTCAATCTCAGCATTTAAATTATCATTCTCAATTCTAAGACTAGAAATTGAATCATTGTACATGCTAAGCTCCTTAGTTAAGTTTTCATATTTTCTACTTCTAGAGCATAAGCATTTTTCAACTTAACTAATTTTTTATTTTCTTTAACGAGCAAGTACTCTTGACATTCCAAGAGATCATCCTTCTCGTTAATGGTTTCAATCAATTCATTTAATTTTTTCTTTTGGTCCATGGTGAGGTTGGCAAAAAGAGAAATTAAATCATCATTATCATCACTAGAGCTATCCTCATCATCAGATGTAGTGTATTTGGGTGTAGCTCTAGAGTGTACCTTCTTCTTTTTGCCGTCCTTAGCCATGAGACACTTGTGGCCGACGTTGGGGGAGAGAAGTCCCTTGTTGACGGCGATGTTGGCGGCGTCCTCGTCAGAGGAGGAGTCGGTGGAGCTCTCGTTGGAGTTCCATTCTCGCCCCATGTGCGCCTCGCCACCCTTCTTGTAGTACTTCTTCTTCTCCTTCTTCTTCCCCTTCTTGTCTTCATCCCTGTTACTTTCACTAGAATATGGACATTTAGCTAAAAATGATCGAACTTACCACACCGGTAGCACAGCCTTTTGGAGCGGGCTTGTAGTCCCCCTCCTTTGCTTGAGCATTTGACGAAAGCTCTTAATGATAAGATCCATCTCCTCATTGTTGAGCTTGGAGGCGTCGATCGGGAGCCTACTTGATGTAGAGTCCTCCTTCTTTTCTTCTGTTGCTTTGAAAGCAACGGGTTGCACCTCGAGTGTGGAGGTGTCGCCTTGCTCCAAGTTGACAATATGTTTGGAGTCTTTGATCACAAGTTCAAAGCTCACAAACTTTCCAATAACCTCCTCGGAAGACATCTGTTTATATCTAGGATCCCCACGTATTAATTGAACTTGAGTAGGATTACGAAAAACGAGGGTTCTAAGAATAACCTTGACCATTTCATGGTCATCCCATTTTGTGCTCCCGAGGTTGCGCACTTGATTCACCATTGTTTTGAGTCGGTTGTACATGGCTTGTGGCTCTTCCCCTTTGTTGAGGACAAATCGACCGAGCTCTCCCTCAATCGTCTCCCGCTTGGTGATCTTGGTCACCTCGTCCCCTTCGTGCGCCGTTTTGAGGACGTCCCAAATTTTTTTGGCATTCTTTAACCCTTGCACCTTGTTATATTCCTCTCGACACAAGGAGGCAAGGAGTATAGAAGTTGCTTGGGAGTTGAAATGCCTAATTTGGGCGGCCTCGTCCGAGTCGTAGTCCTCGTCACCCACTTGTGGTGCCTGCGCTCCAAACTCAACAATATCCCATATACTTTCGTGGAGTGAGGTTAGATGGTGCCTCATTTTATCACTCCACATGCAATAATCTTCACCATCAAAATATGGTGGTTTGCCTAGGGGTACCAAAAGTACAGGAGCGCGCTTTGAAATACGGGGATAGCGAAGGGGCATATTACTATACTTTTTACGCTCATGGCGTTTCGAAGTTGTCGACTCGGTGCCATATGCGGAAGGTGATGAAGAATCGGTCTCGTAGTAGACTACCTTCTTCATTTTCTTTTTCTTCTTGTCACCCTTCCTTATGACTTGATGGAGGAAGAGGATTCCTCCTTATACTTGTTGCCGGACTCCCTTGATAAAGTCCTCCCCGAGCCCGTGGCCTTGTCGCCGGTCACGATCTCCCTCTTGGCGTGATCTCCAGACATCACTTCGAGTTTGTAAGACTCTAAATGAAGCATTAGTTCTGATACCAATTGAAAATTACCTAGAGGGGGTGTGAATAGGCGAAACCTAAAATTTATAAACTTAAACACACACTAAGGCCGGGGTTAGTGTTAGAATTAAATCTGAGTGTGGAAGATTGTTTCTATTGCTATGAGTTGCACAAATGATGCGGATAACGTTTTGGGAGCAAACCTAAATCAATATTAGCAAGGAAACTTTAGAGAAGGGAAAGAGGGAAAACAAATCAAATGGAAATCAACACAAGTGAACGTGGTGATTTTTTTTACCGAGGTTCGGTTCCAAAGAACCTAGTCCCCGTTGAGGAGGCCACAAAGGTCGGGTCTATTCCAACCCTTTCCCTCTCTCAAACGGTCACTTAGACCGGATGAGCCTTCTCCTTAATCGGTCGGGTCACTAATACCCCGCAAGGACCACCACACACTTAGGTGTCTCTTGCTAGCTTTACAAAGCACTTAGAGAATAAGAATGGGAAGAGAGAAAGCAATCCAAGCAACAAGATCACAAATGAACACAAAAACTCTCTCTCAAGTCACTAAGTGGTTGAGTTGATTTTGGGACTTGGAGAGGATTTGATCTTTGCAATTGTGTCTTGGAGTGAATGTTATTGCTCTTGTATTGAATGAGAACCTCAGAAAACTTGGATACCAATGAATAAGGTGGTTGGGGGTATTTATGGCCTCCAACCACTTCCTAGCCGTTGGTTGTTTCTGCTGGCGATGGGTGCACCGGACAGTCACTATTCACTGTCCGGTGTGCGCCACGTCAGCACGCCCGTTAGGGTTTGGAGCTGTTGACCGTTGGAACCCTTTGTCCTTTTGCTGCACCGCACAGTCCGGTGGCACACCGGACATGTAAGGTGACCTCTGACTTTGCTGCTCTGACTTCTGAACGACACTTTTAATCACTGTTTACTTTTGCAGTCGACCATTGACGCGCAGGTAGCCGTTGCTCCGTTGGCTCACTGGACATGTCTGGTGCACACCAGACAGTCATTGAATTATAGCGGAGCGCGCATGGCGAATTCCCGAGAGTGGCTGGTTCGTTTGCGCCTGGGCCTAGGGCACCGGATACTGTCCGGTGCGCCATTTTCAGCAAACTCTCAAGTCTTGCTCCAAAAAAATTGACTCCCCAACTGAATTTCTTTCTTGGTCTGTGTTGAACCTTATGCACCTGAGACAAATGACATCTTGACAAACTAGTTAGTCCACATGGTTTGTGTTGATCGTCAACCACCAAAATCGATTATTGGAAATGATTAGGTCCATTTTCCTTTCAACTACAATCCCATCTGATGTACAACAATGGTGCACGCAAGCGAGTGGTAATCAAATGCAAGCACATAATCAGTGTTCTAACTAACCTAAAAACTTTGCGCACTAAGCATTGTATTAGCTAGAGATACAAGAGATGAGCCTCAACTCACACAAGTCTTCCTTGAGCTCCCACATCCTCATTTGACCAATTAGGTTCGTATTTATAGCCCCCAAGGTGTGACATAGCCGTTGGAACTTCAATAGCCATCTATGTGCACCGTCAGACCATCCGATGCATGGTTGTCGGACCATTGTTTCAAAGCGTGGTGATTGTTAGCGACTACTATGTCAAAACTAGTCATTACCGACTATTGGGCTTGTCTTCATAGCGTTTGGTCGAATACTACAATCTCCTCTCTAGAACCTTACTACTAACGGTAAAACTCCAACGATGATCGAATACTCCTATGTCGGCTTCGTCTGACACTATTGTTGACTGTGAACGATGTTAGTGTTTGGTTTGATGTCCTGCTCTCTTCTCAGTCTAATGACCAATCCAATGCCTCTACGAACAGCCCTACTAGGATTTGTCTGATGTATGGTATGATGCCTTGATTCGACGACTTCAAAAATTGATTCTTTATGATCTTGACATCTTGTTTGGTTTTATTTTGTGTTTTGAACTTTTGCCTATCTTTTAGGTCTTAACTCAGCTTCTAATGTCTTTTTAGGTGTTGATCATTTAGATCATCGTTTCTTCTAAGTCCGAATCTAAATTACATCATATTAGAACTACATACAACACACTAGCAATCTAAATGGCTGTGTTGATCATCAAACACCCATTTTTCTTATAAATGTTAGTTACAACATAAACATTGTAACACCCTTGGTGTTACTGGCACTAAAACTTGAGCATAACATCATGTCCATTAACATTTCATGATTGTTTGTTACACCTAGAATGCATTCACTAGGTGAAATTTTCAAACAAGTTGTGATGATATGACTTGAAGAGTGCTTAACCTTAGGGTAGGGTACTTCACCCTGGAATTAGGGCATATGGATGAAAGTGAAGCCAAAATGAGTAAAAAACTCAAAATCCATTAGGAATGTTCACAAGATATCAACTTTGATGAACTTTAGTGGCACAAAAACTCTAGTGTGCCCAAACCCTAAAGACAAACCCTAGAAAACCCTAATTGGAACCCTAGGGGGGTAAATGCAAATTCCATGCACTTTTGGACCAAAGTGCAAATATCAAAGTGAAAGAGCACCACAAACCAAGTAACTTTCACATTGGAGAATTTTCAAGTTGAGTGATGAAATTTGGACTTATTTGCAAAAGGGTCACCTGAACACTATGTGAATAGGTTCTGAAATTCAGTGAAGTTGAGTCATTTTTGGAGCACTGTATTTCTAAAATCATAAGGATTTTGCTCTAGGTCAACACATCAAAGTTGTAGAGCTATGATAGGGGTATAACTTTGCTTAAGTGACTGAGTCTTGATGCTGTACAAAAATTGGAGTAAAATGGATAGAAAGTTTGGCTGTCAATCGAGTCAGAAGACTGAGATCTGACTGACAATGAACCTTGATGAACTTTGAATCCAATTTAAGTTTGATCGAGGGTGCAAATAACTATGGTCACTGTGGCGAAGTTGAAGCTCTAACATTAGTGAACAACTTTGTTATACCAAGCTTGACCAGGCGCTGAACGATTTTTGGAGTAAATCGCTCTCAAACATGCTCTGTCAGGCGCTCTGAATGGAGTTCTGATGGTACAGTAACCTGAAGAAGAATCCGAGTTCATTGAACTCGCCGCCGGTGACCCCGCGCCTGGATTCGCGCCGATCGCCGCAATTCGTGCTCAGCACAAAGTGGATAACCGAGGGGAGTAAAAGATCTTGGCGCTCGGATTGGCTCGGACCCAATCACTAGATAGTTCACCGTACCCACTTGGTCTGCGGTCGGTCGAGATGATCCTTGCCGGCGTTGGCCGCTTACCGTCCATGCGCCACGTTCCTAGGAGCTTTAACACGTCGCAGTGAACCGTAGTAGTAAGTCTGTCCATCGCCGGAGGCTTTGTCACGGTGAAAGCCATGATAACCCGTGCCAGTGCACTTCCTCTCTCTTCGGCCGCCAGCGCGCCTTCTTCAAATTGGATGCCACTGCCGATGGAGTCTATAAATTGCTGCCCTAGTGAGCTCCGCTAGGTTATTATGCACTCATTGCACCAGCTTGCACCTCTGATCATCCACCAGAGCCTCCCAATTTCGCATTCCCCCCAAATCTGTTTTCCACGCCACCGTAAACACTTCGCCGTGGCCAGCCCTCTGTAGGTCAGTTCAAGCTTCTTTGATTAGTGTTCTAGCCTCCCTCAAGCCTCCTGTTGCTGTAGACCCATTTGATTAAGCTAGACCACAACAAATCATCATGAACACTTCGGATTGTCTCTGATTTTTGCCATTGTCGTGGACAGAGAGGTTCCGGCCCGGATTCGTGCAATTAGTTGAGGGATTAGGGTCGCCTGGGGTAGGATTTGGTGTTAGCCGAGTTAGGGCACCAGCCGTTGCGTGTGAAAGTCACCTAGAGGGGGGGTGAATAGGCAAATCTGAAATTTATAAAGTTTAAGCACAACTACAAGCCGGGGTTAGCGTTAGAAATAAAGTCGAGTCCGAAAGAGAGGGCGAGAACAAATCACAAGCAAATAAGAGCCGATGACACGGTGATTTGTTTTACCGAGGTTCGGTTCTTGCAAACCTACTCCCCGTTGAGGTGGTCACAAAGACCGGGTCTCTTTCAACCCTTTCCCTCTCTCAAACGGTCACCTAGACCGAGTGAGCTTCCTTCCTTGATTTCCCGAGTCACTTAGACCCCGCAAGGACCACCACACAATTGGTGTCTCTTGCTTTGCTTACAAGGCTTTGAGAGTAAGAATGAGAGAAAGAAGAAAGCCAACCAAGCAACAAGAACAACAAAAGAACACAAGCCGATCTTCTCACAAGTCCTAAAAACTAGAGTTGAATTGTGGACTTTGATTTGATCGGATGCTTTGATTTGTGTCTTGGAGTGTTGTGTATTGCTCTTGTATTGAATGAGGAGTAGTGAATGCTTGGGTTCCTTGAAGAGAGGTGGTTGGGGGGTATTTATAGCCCCAACCACCAAAATGACCGTTGGGGAACTCTGCTGTCGAAGGGCGCACCGGACAGTCTGGTGCGCCAGCCACGTCACCCAACCGTTAGGGTTCGACCGTTGGACTTCTGACATGTGGGCCACTGGACAGTCCGGTGGTGCACCGGACAGGTCCTGTTCACTGTCCAGTGCGCCATCTGCGCCTGCTCTGACTTCTGCGCCCGCAGTCCGCGCACTGTAGCGTTGTCAGCCGACCGTTGAACTCGACCGTTGCGCTGGCGACCGTTGCTCCGCTTGGCACACTGGACAGTCCGGTGAATTGTAGCGGAGTGGCTTACCAAATTCCCGAAGGTGGCAAGTTTGGAGTTGATCTCCCTGGTGCACCGGACAGTCCGGTGCGCCAGACCAGGGCAGCCTTCGGTTGTCTTTTGCTCTTTTTATTTGAACCCTTTCTTGGATTTTTAATTGGTTTGTGTTGAACCTTTGGCACCTGTAGAACTTATAATCTAGAGCAAACTAATTAGTCCAATGATTTGTGTTGGGCATTTCAACCACCAAAATCATTTAGGAAAAGGTGTAAGCCTATTTCCCTTTCAGCGTGTTCCGGCCAGTACAAGTTCGTCAGAGGCATGCTCGTCGTCGTTCACCGTCGTGGACTTGGCGCTGTGAAGAAACAGAAGTGCAGGGGCCTAGCTGTAAATGTCAGAGACACAGACGAACAGTGCGCAGGGTTCTTTACCGATTATTTGAATGACCGAGGTCCTCTGCGCAAAACAAACGGCGCGGACGCGCGCGGACGCGTTTCGCCTGGACGTGGGTCGATTCGGGCTAGTTTCAGCCCATCACTATTCATCATTTTCCCTTTTCTTTTTCTACCAGACTTAGGAAATTTATAGGAAATTCTGGAAAAATGATAAAATCATGAGACTAATTTTACTAGACTCCTAAATTCTCCTAGTATTTAATAAAAATAGTTCCAAGATTTTTAGCCCCAACCATGAATTATTTAGTATTTAAAAAGGCCTAAACCTAGACTTTTGGAATTTTAGAAATTACTTCATTACTCCAAAAATCATCAAACTTTTTGGACAAGCTTAATATGATAATTAGAGCCCTTGGGTAAAGTTTGACATGTTTTGGACATCGTTTGATCCCCAAACCCAAAACCCTAGCTTTCCAAGGTAATATTTGCCTTATCCTGATAAAAGTACTGACTCAGAAAACCCTAGTTACCAAGGTGTACCGTGAAGGAAAGTTGTATTCAAGATACAACTTCATGTATCTCTAATATACCTACATATTTATAGCATCACATGAGCATTCATGTAAATGTATGGTTATGTATAGAAAATGAAGAAGAAGTAATTGTCGAAGAAGAAGAAACTACACCACCAACTGAGACTCCACTTGCTGGGAATAGTTTTTATTTTGATATCTGTGGAACATATCCCGAATCCCCTACAACACAAGGCAAGCCCCGGTGTATTTACCTTTTCCTTGTGATTTTTAACTCTTTATCACTTGAATGATGCATTAAGTGATACGAATTGGGTGCTAAACCAATTGCTGCATTTCCTTCATTGGAATTGTTTAGCCTTCCTTGATTACCTATTTTGTTAAAAAGTTTTCTGATGCTTAGTCTTGCTTTAGAAAACAAAAATGTTTTGGTTTTAACAAAAGATGATGCTTCAGATGGAATGGGATGTTTTCAAAAATAAAATTTGATGGTGGATCCATCATGGCCATGATGGGTTCAACATTGGAAAATATGTACCTCTGTCAGGTACCAAACTTTGGGATTGTAAATGATAAAGACGAGACCGGGTGGGTGACTTGCACGAGAAGGAAGTCTCGGTGTAGTGTATCCGTCTGAGTCGATTAAGGACCATGTCGATATAGGCTTGATGATTGAGGACCTTTTTAATTGGCCACATGCCTCATCATGGGTAAGCTTAGCCTCGGGCAGACCAATACCAGAAAGGCCAACACGCAATGGGAGTGGACAGATGGCGAGAGTAGCGTGTACCCTCCGTGGCAAGAGGCTAGACGGTGGTGTATCTGTGCTCTCGGTTGGCGTGAACCCGGTCTGGTCTTGAGAAACCCGGTGGCGAGTTGACATATGCAAGGGTTAAGTGCTACATATGTCGTGTGGTTGGAGATCCCCAGTTGGGTATTAATCGATTCGGATCGTCGTTACTTCTCGGATATGAAGACTTGGTCACTACCATACACGTAGCAATCGAGTGAAATGAAGGGTGGATAAAAGACGGCTAGTATAGGCCAAGTGCTTGATCTATGATAGAAAGAACTCTAGATGCATGTAATGACTTAACCTGATAATAAAATTAGATTTTTAAGGATCCACTGTTAGTAAGCATTTATGCAAACAAAGTCTTTGATTCTTGAATAGCCTTACCTTGGCTCCCTCAAGCCAGCATATCCTTGAGAGTCTTTTCTTTTGTCAGGTAAGACTTGTGAAAGTACACTCCGTACTCAGGGTTTTTGAACCCATGTTGTTGTAGGTGAGGAAACAACAGAGTTTTGTTATTTCTGTTCAAAGGAGGTACCCAAGGAAGAGCCCCAGCAGTGAAGTTGGTCGCGGGAGGATGTTGGCCTCCCACTTTGAAAACAATAAACTTTTGTGCGGGAGGGTGTTTTGCCTCCCTGGTCTGTAATAATACTTTATGCACTCATAATACCCTGGTACTGTAACAATAATACTCTCTCTATATTGATGAATGTAAATTAATTTATTGTAATTTGCTTCTGCTTATTCTTTCCTCCGATGTGACGTAATATTTGTGTGACGAGTGAAGCGCCCTTGGGCGAAACAATGAGGATACAGTTACCGAACTTGTCGAGTGATTATGTGCATCTACAGGGTTGTCCAAGGTCCTCTGGACAAGAACAACTGTAGGTAGGCCTAATACCTTGGGAGGTTCCGTCACAAACATTATGAACAATTGTTAGTACATTTAGTAGTGATCTAATTTCAATTATGGTTATATATCACGGAATTAATTATTTTTTCTTGTGTGTTCATATATCATGATATTCTACATATGTTTTACCATAACAACACAAGGACACTTAATTAGTACTTTCATAAAGCCAACTTTCTACTGTATCATTATTATAACCGGTTTTTATGCAAAATATCCACATCAGAAGTCATATCCATTAATATGTACTCCCTCTATTCTAATTTATAATTTATTTGACTTTTTACTCTAAGTTTGACCACCTTGTTTTATTTATACAATTTCATAATTATTATTAATTTTTACAGTGATATTGTTTAACATATAAATATACTTTAAGTACGACTTTGAATTTTTTATTTTTTGCAAAAAAAAAAGATGAATAAGACGGAATGGTACGAATTATAAACGGGAATAGAGGGAGTGTTTAGTTATTCATATTAGCAAACCACATCATCTACTAATGATTGTCTCTTTATATACAAGCTAGGTTATCCATACTAACAAGCCAAATACCATCCAGTTTACAGACAAACCATAACCATACTTCAACATTATATGTAATCGCCGCAGCGAAGTAGGGCGCCTGTCCAGTATCAGATAATGGAAGTAGCCTCACATCTATCAACGCACAATGTAGGAACAGGATACAAGCAAAGAACAAGTATCCTCCTTTTCTCTACGTCTGATTTATTAAATTAATTCACACTACATCGTTAACAGTCAAATAGAGATTTATTTTAGTGGATTCTACTCCTGGCATGTGCTTCAGTTAAACCTAGTTCCACCCAAAAATAATTAGTACAATTTTACTCTCGTGTCAATGGGCCTTCGACAGATGGGGCAATCTGTGACTTGCGGTCCACATTCTGAACATGTCTGCATGAAAATAGAAACAAAAAGGCAATTAAATCATGAAAAATGAATTGTGTACGAAGCAGAAAATATACAGTGAAGTGTTGCATGTTTGACCTGGTGGCCACAACCAAATGCCATGTCCCGGGGTTTGGAAAGGCAAACTGGGCACATCTACAGAGAGTAAGACCAAGAAATTGTAATTAGATAATGTATTAGTTAACTAATAATAAGTCGACCACGCACCTGCATTGTAACAGAAAATCAACATAGTTCTTTATTACAGCTCATTATATTAACAACATGTGGGCCCTATAATGGGTTAGATTTCAGTGGCACGTGATAAATTTATCGAAGAATAAAACACAGGAAGTACTGAGCGGACACTTATAGCAAGTAAAACAAAATATAGAATAAATCCATAGGACGAATTTACCAAGGAACCAAATCAGACTACACATAGCCACATAGGAAGAGTGGTTCACCCAACTTTGGATGGTACAACTAGCAATTGCCCTTTACATCCTAGCCCTCAAATCCATTTTCAGGGGACCCACTTGTCCAAAAACATGGACCCCGCAGGGCCCATCGCTAACCGCGCGGCCAAGGAGGAGCTGTCTAACTCGCCAGCCTCGTCGGGCAGCACGAACGGTGGCTCGCCAGTGGTCCCATGGCCGGAGCTCCACACGCGGAGATCACTGCCGACCTCAACCCCCGCATCCTGCAACCAACAGTACTCCGACCCTATTCGAGACATGCGTTCATGGTGGCTTGATACTCTGAGAGTAAGAGTTATTATGCAGCCTAAACATCTCTTGCTCATCTCCTTCCTGCGCCTCTCCCTGTACTCAGTCCATAGCAAGAGCACCGACTGTTCCTACTCATCCCTCCTCTCCTGCTCAGACGAGCAACCTTTCGTCTCAGATAGCATCTTCCACATGCAGCAGCCCCTCACCAGTATGCCATGTCCGAAGGACAGCCCCAACGGTCGGTCGCTTTGAGTGCAGGGCACAGGCAGGAGGCCGAGGTTGCCGCGACAGAGGAACACGAGCGAGCAACAGCAGCGACGAGGGCAGCAAGGCTGGCAGCGACAAAACTGGTAACAGCGAGGGCAGAAGTAGAAGCAGCGGCGGCGGATGCTGCACGTGCGGCGGTAGCAGAGCTCGAGGCTCTGTGTGGGAATAGCGCCAGCAGCTCTACTTCTGTCGATGGCAACACCGACGACGAGCTCGGGCTGGTGAGGGAGGCAACACGCGAGCAGGCGGGACAGTGGGCAGTTCATCCCAATGGTGCGCGCGGCAGCAGACCAGACAGGCGTAGATGATGCTCTAGAGGGGGCAGCCCAGACAGGTGTGAATGCCCCGACGGCGCTCTAGAGGGGGCAGACCAGACATGCGCGGACACGACGGCGGCTAGGTCGATGGAGATTGCGGGATTTACAGGTGGCTCCGCTCTCCTTCCCCGGGTCGGTACCATGATCACAGCGGGGTCCAGGGCGTTGTCAGGGACATCGGTCCCGGTGGTGGGTGGCCTACCCTCAGCAAGACTAACTACGTCGAGCGGGCAGCGGTAGGTTCGCCACATGTGGGAAGCAGTTCGGTATCATGACGTCGACTACTATGAGGATCAACGGGCACTGGATGCCCTCATTGCTGCAGTCTCGCCCGAAATGCAGTTCTCGCTTTCACAAAAACGGATTGCCAAGGACGCCTGGGACGCCATCGTTGTGGCTCGCACCGACCATGTTGGGGGAGAACCTTCATCGCCGAAGGTCTACAAGTTACTGACTTCGTCGTGAAAAGAAAGGTTCAGATAGAAGTCTTCACCTTCGTCACCAAGTCAAAGCTAACAACAGGGACGAAGCTAAGAAGATTCAAGTTCGCGAGAACGCTGAGAGAGTTGATGCCGAAGCAGGTAGCTTCGGGTGGTGAGCTGTGGGTGACGAAGCAGAGACGAAGATAAAGGTCGTGGAAGACTTGTTCTGCAAGATATGTAGATGGAAAAGTACAATATTGCCCTCATAATGTTTGTAGTAACTATGTATAGGACTTGGGAACATATTTGTAATTTCATACAAAGTTGCACCCCACGACTATTAATAGAGGAACAGTGCTATGCATAAGTTACGTTTTCGAGTCTCGAGCACTGGATCGCTCAGCCTTCAAAGATACCTTCGGGCTCTTGCTCGTGTGAAGCCGAAGGTACACTTGTAATCACTTGATATCTTGCAAGGAATGAAATGAATACAAGTATGCTCATCTAGATGAGTGATATATCTTGCTCTTCTTGATTTTACATATTATTCTCATTATCTTATTATTATATCTTTTACCTTCTCCCTTTAAGTAATCTTCGAAGAAGAGTTAGCTAAAGGGAGAAGCTTCTAATTTAATAACTTGTGTTGCCTTGTTTTCGATATCTTTTAGAAATAAAAAACAAATGACCAACATTGGCGTCCACCTCTGGTGATTTCACGACCACGACGAAGAGCATGGCAATCCATCAAGCTTGGTCATCAAACTCAAAGAAGCTTGCGCTCCTTATCACTGGGGGCTCAAGCTTTGAACCCAGCAACAAAAGGCAGAGGAAAGAATCCCAAAAAGGGTACAACATGTGGGTGTCCAAGGATCCTACATCAAAACAAAATGGTCCCACATTCCCATTACATTCTCCCAAGAGGACTTTCGTCTCCAAGATTACCCAAACATAGATGTTATTGTGATCTCATGTGTCATAAAGGGCTTTGTAGTCCACAATGTCTTGGTTGAAACAGACAGTGCAGCAGATATCATATTCGCAAAAGCCTTCAAGCAGATGCGGGAGTCACAAGATAAAATCCAAGATTCAACTTATCCTCTATGTGGCTTCGGAGGGCAGCAGGTGTTGGCCCTTGGAAAATTGGCTATGCCCATCACCTTCGGCTATATTAACAATAAAAGAACAGAAGTTGTGTTTGAGATAGTCAACATGGAGTTCCCATACAATGCAATTATTGGAAGAGGAACACTCAATATCTTCGAAGCAGTTTTGCATTCAGCTTATCTCTGCATGAAGATACAAAGAAATCAAGGAGTCATGAGTGTATGGAAGTCAAAAGGCCACAAGAAGGGCAGAAGGGACCTTATAAGATCCCAAAATCGTCTACAATATTGATGAAGCCGAAGCGCAAGCTCAAACATCACAGAAGCAAATCAAAGAAAAAAGCATCTTCGGTAGATCAACCGAAGCCAATTCTGCTCTGCGAAGATGTGGCTGATCAAAGGGTTTTCTTTGGCTCACAGCTGTCTTCGAAGCAAGAATCAGACCTCAAAAGATTCATGTTTCATAATAAGCATGTCTTTGTCTGGTTAGCAAATGACTTATGTGGGGTTGATAGAAGTATCATAGAGCATGCACTGAATGTTGATCCAAGCAGTAGACCAAGAAAGCAAAAGCTTCGTAAAATGTCTGAAGAAAAGGCCGGAGTCAAAAGGTTATTCAGTGCTGGCGTCATAAGAGAAGTTGCATATCCAGAATGTCTTGCCAACACAGTCATGATCAACAAATCAAATGGCAAGTGGAGGATGTGTATAGATTTCACATACCTAAACAAAGCATGCCTAAAGTATGAGTTCTTAGTTCCAAGGATTGATTCCCTTGTAGATGCAGCGACTACTTCGAATCTTATGAGCTTATTAGATTGCTATTCAAGATATCATAATATTTGGATGAGAAAAAAGGATTTGCCGAAAACCAGCTTCATAACCCCCAGTGGCACTTATTGCTATCTTCGGATGCCTGAGAGGCTTTTTTTTCTCGAACACGCAGGAGAACTGCGTATCATTATATTAAGAAAAGGAAGAAGGGTCCAAAAATAGACCAAACACAATACAAAGGAAAGGCATCCTATGGTGGCCACATCTTAGAATACATGAAAGCATCCATGATAGAACACCTAATAAGGCCACCACCTACACAAACCTGACGCACCATCTTTGTACTAGACAACAACTTCATCTTTGATGATATCACAAACTACCCCTACCAGATCCCTGCAAGATACCTGGAATGGAGCTGTAAGAAGAGCCAGATGTTTGGCTCCAGCGAATTTCCATAGATTCATATCTTCTTCAGTTCTTCTGATAGCTCCCTCCAAGTTGGGTTTAATTCTGTCAAAAACACATCCATTCCTGTGATTCCAGAGAGTCCACAACCTGAGGGTAATTAAAGAATTAAATCATTTCTTGGCAATCCCCTGCAGCTGTTCACTAGTTCTACTCTACCACTGCATAGTGCTCTCTTCCCCCAGTTGAGGAGCAAAACCTTGCAGATTAACTTGTCCAAGTAGCTGGAACCAAAAGTTCCTAGCAAAGACACATCCCACCAATATATGGTCTATATTTTCTTGTTCTTGGTCACACAAAGGACATTTTTTAGGGTGGCTTAAACCTCTTTTCTGTAGACGATATGCTGTCCAACACCTTCTTAAATCAGCTAGACATAGGAAGAATTTACATTTAGGTGGTGACCAAGTTTTCCAAATTAAATCCCAATGTTCGGATCGGGTCGACCCAATGAAGAAACCCTCATAGGCTGCTTTTGCTGAGTAATTTCCATCAGTAGCAAATCTGAATATATGTTTGTCCCCCATGTCTGGTTGTAGCTGGATTGTTTGAAGTGCATCCCAGAGATCTAGGAGATCAGCAAACACTCCTACTGTCAAAGCCCCTTTGATATCAGTCAACCATTTTCTATCTGTTAAGGCCACATGAACAGTCCTGCTGTTCTTAATCCTCTTTGGAACAGCTGCAACCAGTCTAGGAGCAAGATCTTCTATTTTCTTTCCATGAACCCAGCGATCTTGCCAAAATAAGGTTGAAGATCCATTCCCAATTTCAGTGACCATGACAGCGGAAAAGAAGGCCAACATCTTTTTTGAGAAATGCATAGGCAGTGAGGACCAAGGTTTATCAGGTTCCGTTTTGCCCAGCCATAGCCATCTCATTCTCAAGGCCCATCCCAATTCTTTGAGACTAGAAATACCAAGACCACCAATTTCAAGAGGTCTACAGACTCTGCCCCAAGTCACTAAACAATGTCCTCCTCTGATATCTTTCCTTCCACGCCAGAGAAAGCCTTTTCTGATCTTGTCAATAGCCTTGAGAGATCCTGGAGGTAAGTCTACTGCCATGGCTAAATAAATGAGCCTTTTCTGATCTTGTCAATAGCCTCTTCTCCTAGCCCTTGTCATTAGATCGGCTTTCCACCCAGATAATTGGTCAGTCACTCTGTCAATTAAGGGTTGCACCTGATTTCTGGACAGTTTTTTTAACGACAAAGGCAAGCCGAGGTATTTACAGGGGAAAGATGAGAGCTCACATGGAAGCTGATCTTGTAGGGTTATCAAATCCTCCTCACCACATTGTATGGGATAAACACTACTCTTCTGAATATTAGTTTTCAAACCTGATGCTTCTCCAAATAGCTTTAAGATATTGATCACGGTATGGATTTCACTCTCCCTTGGATGAAAAAATAGAACCGCGTCATCAGCATATAGGGAAATCCTGTGTTGTAGGGGCCTGGAGGAGAGAGGTTGCGATGCCTGAAGGGCTCAAAAATGCTGGTGGAAGCTTCAGTAGAATGACATCCAATGTGTTAAGCACACAGGTATGCAGAAATGTTTTAACCTATGTTGATGACATTATTGTCAGAAGCACGAAGCAGCAAAGCCATATCTCAGATCTTTAAGAGACCTTCGCCAACTTCTGAAGCGTGGGCCTGAAGTTCAACCCTAGAAAATGTGTATTCGAAGTGAAAAAAGGCAAATTTCTCGGTTGCCTTGTATCAACAAAAGGGATTGAAGCAAATCCACACAAGATAGAGGCCATACTTCAGATGGTTCCACCGAATTCGAGGAAGGGAGCTCAAAGGTTAGCAGGAAGGCTTGCTTCCTTGAACAAATTTATTTCAAGATCTGCAGAGCTAAGCTTGCCTTTCTTCAAAGTGTTAAAATCAGCAAAGGTATTCCAATAGGAACCAGCTCAACAGCAAGCCTTCGAAGAGCTGAAACAGTATCTGATCCAGCTGACAACCCTCTCCCCACCATCGCCAGGGGCTCATCTGTTGCTCTATGTATCATCTTCACAGTCCAATGTAGGTGTTGCTCTAGTTCAGAAGGTGGAAGGAACAAAAAAACAAGTGCTTGTGTACTTCATCTCTGAAGTACTAGGCCCATCCAAAAGGGCTAGCTTGTGGACCTGCTCACCAAGCCCCTTGGGAGGATCAAGTTACTTGACTTTGCTCCAGGTCCGAGATGGCTCAACTGGCCCACAAGACGACGCACAAGACTTAGGTGGAGAATGATAGAATAAGTTTTGTGGCCATTGTGGAGAACACATCTATGTGTTACGGTCCAGGCTTTAGAGGATAGCATCTCTGCAGTTAGAGGACAGCCTTGTTGCAGTTTTGACTGATTTAGAGGACAACATCTCTACATGTTTAACATCTCTAGGAGCATCTCGATATATGCTTGACAGCTTCTTGGGCTATAAATATGTAACACAACCCTTAGATAGGTATGACATTGTGTAGTGTGTGAAAAATAAACAAAGAAAAAATGCCCCAACTCGCAGTGTCATCCTCTCGATGAAAGTAAGTCTCGTGACTTACAGCCTCACAGCGACGCACTATGGCTCCGCCTCCCCTAATCCGTCGGCACAGCGCACACATCGTGGCCAGGACTGATGGAATAAATCTTGAGCATCTTTGTGGAGGACAACAGTCCTTGTGGTCTTTGGTGCAGTGTAGGGCAGCAACATCTCAGTTTTTGACTAGAGGACAGTAGCATCTCAGTCCTTGTAAAGGACAGCAGTATCTCAGTCCTTTGTAGGACAGCTCCATGTGATGGAATAAGTCATATGGTCTTCATGTGGAGGACAGCATCTCTGCTACAACATGTGGAGGACAGCATCTCTGCTACAGCATCTCTGCTATAGGCAGGCAGCACAGCAGTAGCAGTCTTTTGACTGCTGTACTGTGGCAACAGCAGGCAGCACAGCAGCAGTGCAGCCTTTTGACTGCACTTTAGCATCTAGAGGACAGCACATGTGTGTTGTAGTGTGTAATATAGTATATAGTGCAGTGTAGTACAGCCGCTAGGGCTATAAATATGTATCCTCAATCCTTCTAAGGGTATGGCATTGTGTAGTGTTTAAGAAAATAAACAGAAAATCGTCTCAACTCATAGTGTCATTCTCTCGATGTGGGTAACAGTCTTGTTGCTTACAATTGGTATCAGAGCGAGGTTATCCTGCAGCCTAAACATCTCTTGCTCCTCTCCTTCCCGCACCTCTCCTCATACTCAGTCGACTGCAGGAGCTCCAACTGTTCCTTGCTCTCCTGCTCGGACGAGCAGCCTTTCCTCTGAGACAACCTCTTCCACACGCAGCGACCCCTCGCTAGCACACCATGTCTCTACGTTCGACCACTTCGAGTGCGCCGCGCCAGCAAGAGGCCGAGGTCGCCGCGGCACAAGAACGCGAGCGAGCAGCAGCGGCGGCTGCAGCGATAGTGGCGAGGGCAGCACGACTAGCGGCGGCGGAACTAGCAGCAGCAAGAGCGGAAGTAGAAGCAGCAGAGACGGCGGAGGCTGCCCGTGCGGCGGCGGCAAAGCTCGAGGCTCTACGCGGCAGTAGCGCCGGCAGCTCTGTTTCCGGCAACGACAGCACCAATAACGAGCTCAGGCTAGCAAGGAAGGCAGCGCAAGAGCAGGCGGCACAATGGGCGGCCATGCACCCCCATGGGGGCGCGGGCGGCGGCAACCCAGATAGACGCAGACGCGCTGACGACGCTCCGGGCAAAAACCTAAGCGGCGGCAGCCCAGACAGGCGTGGACGCGGTGGCGGTGCTCCTGGCGGCGGCGACTGGGTCAACGGAGATCATGGCCTCTACAGGCGGCGTGGCTCTCCCTCCCTGTATCGGTACCATGGTCACCGTGGGGTCCAGACCATTGTCAGGGACATCGGTCCCGGCGGTGGGTGCCCTACCCTCACCAAGACCAACTACGTGGAGTGGGCCGCGGTGATGAGGGTACAGCTCCAGGTTCGCCACATGTGGGAAGCAGTTCAGTATGGCGACGTCGACTACTACGCTAGATGCCCTCATTGTTGCAGTCCCGCCCGAGATGCAGTTTTCGCTTTCCCAGAAGCGTACTGCCAAGGAAGCCTGGAACGCCATCGCTGCGATCCGCATCGGCAGCGACCGTGCCCGCAAGACCACACTGTAGGCACTTCGCAAGGAGTGAGAGAACCTGGCCTTCAAGCCAGGTGAGGATGTTGATGACTTTGCTCTTCGCCTCAACACTCTGTTGCAGAAGATGGTGCAATTCGGCGAAGACACCTACGATGAGGAGAGAGCCGTTGAGAAGCTCTTCCGTTGCATCCCCAAGAAGTATAAGCAGATCGCTCGCTTAATCGAGTCTTTGCTAGACCACTCCACGATGATGATCGAAGAAGCGATTGGTCGTCTCAAGGTCATCAACGGCGACGAACCACAGGCCTTCTCTGGCCTATCACCATCGACGGGAAGCTACATCTCACTTGGGAGCAGTGGGAGGCCTGCCAGGGTGCCAAGAAGAAGGGGGAGTCCTCGACACAGAGCCGCAAACGTGGCAAGCCGCGCAAGGCGCGCGGAGGCGCCCAGGCCGGGGCGCGAGGACAAGCTGAGGGTGGTGCCCGCAGAGGTGCAAAAGGCGACGTCGTCGGCAACAAGAAGCCGACACGAGATGACGGCTATCACAACTGTGGCAAGCTTGGCCACTGGGCCAGGGAATGTCGGCAGCCACGACACGGCCAGGCCAACGTCGCACAGGCGGAGGACGAAGCTCTGCTCCTAGCAGACGCAAGCATCAAGCTACCTCCAGCGGAACCGGCCGCAGCGGCACTCGTCCACCTTGATGAGTCGAAAGCACGCACTTTCCTCGGCGACAGCTGCAGCAACGACATGATCCAAGGATGGTGCCTCGACACCGGCACCACTCATCACATGACCGGCCGACGGGAGTTCTTCATCGAGCTCGACTCTAGCGTCCGAGGCTCTGTCAAGTTTGGGGACGCCTCCAGCATAGAGATCAAGGGCGCCGGCTCATTCGTATTCACCGTCGCGTCTGGTGAGCACAGGCTACTCACCGGAGTCTACTACATCCCTTCGTTGAGGAACTCTATCATTAGCTTGGGATAGCTGGATGACAACGGTTCGCGCATGGAGGTCGAGCACGGAGTCATGAGGATCTAGGACCCCTCTCGTTGCCTTCTCGCCAAGGTACGCAGGAGTCCAAATCAACTTTACATCCTCAACGTGAAGGTGGCACAACCTTGTTGTCTTGCTGCTCGTCGGGACGACTGGGCATGGCAGTGGCACGAGCGCTTCGGGCATCTTAACTTCGAGGCCCTGAAGCGGCTCAGTGCCAAGGAGATGGTACAAGGTCTGTCGTGCCTTGACCATGTGGAGCAATTCTGCGATGTCTGCGTGTTGACAAAGCAGAGACAACTCACCTTTCCCAGCAGTCGAGCTTCTGAGCCAAGGAGAGGCTCGAGCTCGTGCATGGGGACTTGTGTGGCCCGGTGACACCAGCCACACCAGGAGGACGACACTACTTCTTGCTTCTCGTCGACGACCTCTCCCGCTACATGTGGGTGATGGTCCTTGGCAGCAAGGGAGAGGTTGCGAACGCCATCAAGCGTGTGCAGGTCGCTGCAGAGGCGGAGTGCGGCCGAGGCTACGCGTGCTGCGCACCGACAACAGCGGTGAATTCACCGTGGCTGAGTTCGCGTCGTACTGCGCGGAAGAGGGCGTTCAACGCCACTACTCCAACGCCGTATAGCCCGCAACAGAACGGCGTCGTCGAGCGGCGCAACCAGACGGTTGTGGGGATGGCTCGGGCTCTCCTCAAGCAGAGGGGAATGTCGGCTGTCTTCTGGGGAGAGGCGATGGTGACAACGGTCTACATCCTCAACCGCTCGCCCACCAAGGCACTCAACAGGATAACACCGTATGAGGCTTGGCATAGGCGCAAGCCGGCGGTCTCTCACCTACGGGTCTTCGGCTGCCTCGCGTTCACCAAGGAGCTTGGCCACATCGGCAAGCTCGACGACAGGAGCACCCCAGGGGTGTTCATTGGCTACATGGAGGGCTCGAAGGCCTACCGCATCCTTGATCCAGGAACACTGCGTGTGCGCACGGCGTGCGACGTAGTGTTCGACAAAGGGCGAGGATGAGCCTGGGACAAGGCGGTGGACGACGGCACGACTCCGACGTACGACAACTTCACCATCGAGTACGTCCACTTTGAGGGAGCCGGGGGAGTAGGCAACTCTTCTCCGAGTAGGCCTACCCCATTCCCCAAGTCTCCACCGACTCCAGCGCCACGCTCTCCAGCTCCAGCGAGCTCTTCGCCACCACGCAATCCAGCCACGACTCCGGCTACAATGAGCTCTTCGTCACCACGTACTCTAACACCGACGGTACCCTCTCCGGGAACGTCCTCTCCGACGCCAGCTCGTGTCAAGCATTACCCGGTGGAGCTCGTGGCCCCACTCTCCCACGACGAGGAGAGCGTAGACACGTGCTACGACAGCGAGCCGTTGCGGTATCGAAAGGTGGAGGACCTTCTCATCGACCCATCGGTCCCGGGCCTGGCGTCTCGCATTCTGGCGAGAGAGTTACATCTTGCATGCGACGATGGCGAGCCTCGGTCTTTCGCGGAGGTCAAGAAACAAGCGGCTTGGCGTGCTGCGATGCAGTCGGAGATGGACGCGGTTGAGACGAACTGCACCTGGGAGCTCACTAATCTCCCTCCTAGTCATTGCGTGATCACCCTTAAGTGGGTGTTCAAACTAGAGGGATGAAGCCGGTGCCATCGTCAAGCACAAGGCTCGCTTGGTGGCACGCGGTTTCTTGCAGCAGGAGGAGATCGATTTCGACGATGCTTTCGCCCCCGTGGCACGGATAGAATCTGTGCAACTCCTCCTTGCGCTGGCAGCCCAGGAGGGCTGGCACATTCATCACATGGACGTCAAGTCGGCGTTTCTTAACGGCGACTTAAAGGAGAAGATCTACGTACACCAGCCGCAAGGTTTTACGATCCCTGGCAAAGAGGACAAGGTGTTGCGCCTGTGCAAGGCCTTCTACAGCTTGCGACAGGCACCGAGGGCGTGGAATGCCAAGCTAGATTCCACGCTCAAGAGGATGGGCTTCATGCCAAGCCCGCACGAGGCGGCCATCTATCGGCGGGGCAATGGAGAAAATGCCCTGTTGGTGGGTGTCTACGTCGACGATTTGGTGATCATTGGTGCCAAGGATGCAGAGGTGGCGACGTTTAAGGAAGAGATGAAGGCCACCTTCCAGATGAGTGACCTGGGGCATCTCTCCTACCTGGGGATTGAGGTGCACCAGAGTGACTCTGGGATCACACCTCGCCAGACGGCCTATGCTAAGCGCATTGTTGAGCTGGCTGGGCTCACTAATTGCAACCCAGCTCTCACTTCGATGGAGGAGATGCTGAAGCTGAGCTGCGACAGCACGACGGAGGAGGTGGACGCTACTCAGTACCGACGTCTTGTTGGGAGCCTTCGCTACCTCATCCACACACGATCGGATCTGGCATTACGTTAGTCGGTTCCTACAGCGACCGTCGACAGAGCACGAGTAGGCTATGAAGAGGATCGTCTGCTATGTTGCGGGGACTCTCGACCACGGTCTCTACTACCCGAGGTGCCCTGAGGAGGCATACCTTGTCGGGTACAGCGACAGCGACCACACTGGCGACATCGACACCAGCAAAAGCACAAGCAGAATCCTCTTCTTCCTCGGCAAATGCCCCATCAGCTGGCAGTTGGTCAAACAGCAGGTGGTGGCCATGTCCAGGTGGTGGTCATGTCCAGCTGTGAGGCTGAGTACATAGCGGCCTCCACCGCTTCGACTCAAGCACTCTGGCTGGCTAGACTGCTCGGTGATCTCCTCGGGAGAGACACGGCAGCGGTGGAACTCAGGGTGGACAGACAGTCTGCATTGGCGTTGGCCAAGAACTCCGTGTTCCATGAACGGAGCAAGCACATCCAGGTGAGGTACCACTTCATTTGTGACTGTTTGGCAGAAGGAAGCATCAAGGAGCGCTACATCAACACCAAGGATCAGCTTTCAGACCTGCTCACCAAGCCCCTTGGGAGGATCAAGTTCCTTGAGCTTTGTTCCAGGTCCGGGATAGCTAAACTTTCCCACAAGATGACGCACAAGACTTAGGGGGAGAATGATGGAATAAGTCATGTGGTCTTCGTGTGGAGGACAACATCTCTGCTACAGCATGTGGAGGACAACATCTCTGCTATAGGCAGGCAGCACAGAAGCAGTCTTTTGACTGTTGTAGTGTGGCAGCAGCAGGCAGCACAACAGTCTTTTTGACTGCTGTAGTGTGGCAGCAACAGGCAACACAGCAGCAGTGCAGTCTTTTGACTGCACTTTAGCATCTAGAGGACAGCACCTGTGTGCTGCAGTGTGTAGTGTAGTATGTAGTGCAGTGTAGCACAGCCCCTAAGGCTATAAATATGTGTCCCCAACCCTTGTAAGGGCATGGCATTGTGTAGTGTTTGAGAAAATAAACAGAAAATCGTCCCAACTCATAGTGTCATCCTCTCGATGAGAGTAAGAGTCTCGTTGCTTACACCTTGCTGCAGTGTTTTGACTAGTGGACAACATTTTTGTGTAGTATTTTAGTGCAGGACAGCATATTCGCATCTCTAGGAAGCATATGTTGCAGCCCCTCGGGCTATAAATTGTAACCCAAAACGCTTATAAGGTATGACATTTTGAGTAGTATATGAGAAATAAACAAAAAATTGCTCCAACTCATAGTGCCATCCTATCGATGAGAGTAAGAGTCCCGTTGCTTACAAGGACATGGGGGAGCACCCAGGACTGTGCTTGCAAAGTCCTCATGAACCGCCTCAGACTCCCAGACGAAGGTGACGATAACAACTGTTTCCTACGCTACGTCAACATCTTCCAGGGGGCGCTCCATTTCTCTAACCCAGCGGTCCAAGAGCCTCGACTACCCGCGCTCGAAGGTCTCTCCATCCCTGGCCACCAGAGTATCGATGACATCACCCGCTGACGACGAGGTGGCGTCACTCGAGCCCGAGGTAGTTGAACCGCTCACCGGGGCTAACTCAACCGGTGGTGGCAGCGCGGCGAAACCAGCCTGGCTAACATAAATAGCAGGTTCCATGGCGTATCGAGGGCGGCGGCAGCCGACGGTCTTGCTCGTCGCTAGTACGGTGGTTGGGTGCAGCGGTTGCCTGCGGCAGAGCAGAGGCGGCGACAGCGGTAGAAAAAGCGGAAACGAAAGGGCATGAGGTCATAGTAAAGGTCGCGAGAGCAGGAGTAAAAACTCTACCCCCCATGTCACGCCTTATATAGCCACCGCGAAAATCCCACGATAATGGACACTTTCTCCCCCCCCCCCTCCAAAGCAGCTCAATTGATGATCGAGGGCAGCGTTTGTATCCTTCTTGCAAGACTTCGGGATCGGCTCATCAAGTTGAGCCTCCCCTTGGGGGCTACTGTTGGGACGAAGGCCAAACCAGACCTCGATCATGTTCGGTACTGACCCTGTCTACATGCATAGGGCACCAACACAATGCAAACAAGTCCTTGGAACGAAGACTCGTGTCACGCATGCGAAGGCTCCCTTCGCATGGTGCGGAGGGTCCGCAGAACCCAGTTGGGTTCCGCGGGCAACGGGGGCTCCATCCACAACAGAGGCTCCCGGTCGAAGGCCTCTATGACTTCGCTCTCCACCATCCTCGATCTAAGACGACGATCCGGACCAAGGCACACCAGACAAACCGAAGGCAGTCATTCCCCCTTGGCGTTACACTAGAAGACGCGGAAACACTGAAGGCCGGAGTCAAAGGACTACATGACTAACAGGGACACAATGGGCCCACCACCAGTAAAGTGGACCTGCATGTAGTAGGTAACCAAGGACACTGTTACCGAGTGTCCTTGGTGTAACTAGGTCCAGACGGACACTGTTTCGTAATTACCCAATGTACATTATATCCCGGGAATGTAGTAGGTAACCAAGGACACACATGTATGTTAGGCCATAGCCTCTTGGTTACCCTATAAATACCCCCGTCGTTTTGTGGACGAGACATGTTTGACAAGACATTCGAGCCATCCAACTTCCCGTTTTGTTGTGCATTGTTGCTCTCACTTGCTACCGAGTGTTTGGGCCCAAATGTCAGGACCCAACAAGAGGCATCTTGCTTCGACGTTGGTAGGCATAACTTTTAACTTTTCTATCAAAGAGAAGTTGATGCGACTATTTTTATTTGACTTTAAATAGTCAGAGCCGACCAGGCCAATTTTAAAAGTCAACCAAACCGTCTTTGCTAGTATTTCTACACGTAGGGTAAACCCAGCTAGGCTAGTTCCTTATAGCGGCCAGGCCGACTACCTGGCTTGGTTGGCTTCTAAAGTCCGTGTCAGGCTAACTTTCTTGGTGAAGGTCCAAATCAACCAATTTTAAATCCTATTGATGCTAAGGCAAATTTAAATATTCTGGAACAACTTTCTCACATCTTACAAAAAAATCGATATTTTTCCCTTTTCGTGATTTAACAAACTATCCTACTAGGTTGAAGGAATTTATTGTACCTGGGGTTCTAAAACTCTACTTTCGGCAGCTGATGGGGATGTAACTGATGCTGTGATAGTTGAATTTACAGCTGGCTCCTCCCTTGGATGTGAAGGCACACTTCGATAACTATTTGCCCGAGATGGTTCTGCTCTTGAAACTGTGCTATAACTTGCAAAAGGAGGAGGAAGTGGAATCCGCTCAGGTGACTCTCCAATTCGACGTCTGATTAGAGAAAAAACAAAGATAAAAGAGTGAATAAGCCCACAATAACTGGGAAACAAATATGAAATATGTGAATGTAAATGGCCTTCCTCATGTTTCTCCATACCCTAAAATTCCAAGCTCTAATGTTGCCTTGTATTGCAATGGAATTTCCATTAGTGCTGAAAGGGCGAACTCTGTCTCCTTTTTGCTTTGACTTATCTTTTTTGACATGATCGCAGTGAAGTTGACAAACTATGAGAGCAAGTGTTGAAAATACTATTACTTATTTTGGTTAACAATCCAAAAATAATAATCATGTACTTCTGGGACATACCTGGAAATTGTCAAAAGACCTAGCTGGTATATTGTCATCAAATTCCTTCATCATATCCCATGGACCATCTCCAACTCCAACAAGAATTATAGACAATGGGAATTGGCTATAAAAAAAGAAACAAACAAAATTCGAGGCCTTGATGCAATGTAAACGCGACCAGTGTTGTTGAAATACAGTATGAAAAAATGGGTCATGTTCTCGGAGACATTAATAAGGTCTAAAAATGTCTTGCTGAAAACTTATAAACCATGGAATCAACTATAAAACCACCTTTTTCTCGAATACGCAGGAGAGATGCACATCATTGTACTAAGGAGAAAAAGGTCCAAGATAGACCAACAAAGATACATGACCTTCTCATAGCATTGTGACTGCACTATTAACTTGTATAGCTTTACAACAACAAATCATTTTAGTGGCAATCATGTTGGGATAGCTAGAGATGAATCCCAATAATCTAGTCAACTTCCATCTATTTTCAACATCTTATTACTCCATTAGTAACTCCAAGAAATGCTGAGTAACACAAATGAATCTGACTAAATCCTGAGAACAATTATTATTGTCGTTTCAGAGTCGGTAATTGACTAACAAAACAAAGAAATCTCATTAAAAAACCCAGAGCCTCTTAGCATCATAATCTGTAGTCATACTGTCAGTCAGAAATAGATGCTCCAAAACTCAGAAATCCCAATTATATGTTGATTAGATTATAACCAGTTTCATGTAAACATGTGTGTTGTGTAATATTCTAGCATTTGGCAAAAAAAAAGGACAGCACTGCCTTATAAATTCATGCCTTCTGTTGTCAAACACTATTGAAACATAAAACCAAAGTACATATTCATTGTTAAATAACATAAATCATTATTTCATTATTACCTTGCTTGTACAATAGCATCAACTGTCATTTGCTCCTGGGTGCTTAACTGACCAAATTCAGTATCTACACTTCTTGTGACCTGTACAATGATAGCTTCAGACAAAGCCATAATAATAGACAAATACGTTTCATTTTTTTCCTCGTTAACAATAAGCAATAATCTGAAACAGAAATATCAGTAAAAAAGGAGGAATGGACCAGGGCATACCTGCCCGTCAGCAATAATTACTAAAACATGGTATTGGCCACCACTTTGCTCCACAATGGTTGTGGCCATGTCAATTATTGGGGCGAATGACGTAGGACCTTGATTAATGCCAAAAAATTACATGTTGGAGAGTTTGTATTAGTTACTACAAATAAAGGTGGTGAGGGTCCTATGCTACTACACACAACTGTTCCCAGATTCCAATTATATCCATGAATTTAACTGGTCACTACATATTTCCAAATTAAAAAAAAATCATACCCGAAAGGCGAAGATGAGGTACAATCTCTCTGTATCGAGCTAAAGCTTCTTGAAAACCATTGCATGGTCTTTCATCAGGATAGAAGGCAAATACATCTTGGTCATGAGTAGATGCTACATTATTGAAACTGAAAACTATTAGACATGTATAAATTCACCTTATACTGATAAAAGTAGCAGGCCATTACCGTCTCCAAAACCAAAGCAAGGAATTAAATTATCCTCATCAAAAGCAGATAAGGTTTTCCCAATGATGGATATTGCCTGTTCATAAGGATTTGGGTTGTCACTGATATTATGCAGGCTCATACCATTGAAGCAATTCTTTCCTGTAAATAAAGATAGCCAGGAATCAAGATTCAAGAACAAATGTTTTCTTTCTTTGCAGAAAAGGGCAGACAAACTACCTGTCCATTCATTACTCTTTGTGAAATCAATTCCTATGATCAAATTAGAAGACTCAAGACCAGCCTGTGCTAATGCTTCAATAACCTGCATTTTTAGCACAACATGTTAGGACTTAATGACCTTGTTTTTCACACATCAAATATGGGCTTGTGTATACATGTGGTAAGTGGTTGACAGATTAGAACACATGAGCATGGACTAGGACATTTACATAACACTCTACAAGTCATAAATAAGCTATGTTTTATGCATCCATTGGTCAACACAGCACCGAATACAAATTGTTGTAGTATATTCAAACATATTAACGTTATACAAGTATGAACTACTACTCAACACCAATCTACTCATATTATTTTCCAAATATTCAAAATAAACACTTAAAAGTAATTTGTGATAAAGTTCACAATGGATGGATGTGGGCACCCTAGAAATTAGATATTTGTGACTAGAGGGACAAGTATTAAACTATCACCACCAAGTCTTTCTCACTTGTTGACACCCAAAATTGTTAAAAAGGGCCGATCACAAGCTTTCCAGCAGAAACCGACTTAGCTGGCTTTGGTAACCTTGTCAAAATGCATAATGGACTTTTAAGGCAAGCTCTTAAGAAATGGAGTAAAAATTAATCTAATCTTAATGGTCTAATTAAGGACTTTAACTCTGCCCTAGAAACTCTAGATGCTTTGGAAGAAGTGATAGATATATATAGCAAGTGTATATTAGGCAAGTTCATATTAGGCAAGTCCACAATCAGTGTGATTAGCACCTGCCATGTATTGTGATTGGCACCTGCCATGTACTGTGATTGGCACCTGCCATGTACTGTGATTGGCACCTGCCATGTATTGTGATTGGCACCTGCCATGTACTGTGATTGGCACCTGCCATGTACACTCAGCCACATTGGCTATATATATGAACGTCACCACCTCACTGCAGAGTGTGGTGTCTTCTCCAATCTCCTATCCTTCTACATGGTATCACAGACCAAGATCAATTAGATCCTGGACCTTCTGCTTCCGCATCTCCCCACCTCCACCTTCCCGGCGGCTGTCCTCTGACGCCACCGTCCACCTCAGGCTGTGCGCCACTCCCCCTGTTCGCAGCCAGCCACGATGCCTGGTGACGACGCTGCTGCTGCAGCCGCCGCTGCTGCTGCCGAGGCCGCAGCCGCCGCTGCACCACCACCACCAGCACTGCAGGCTGTCGTCGTCCACCCCTACACCGCCGTCAACGTGAAGACCCACATTCCGGTAACTTTGGAGATGAAGAATCCCAATTTCACCAAGTGGGCGTCCTTCTTCAAGGCCCTGTGTGGGAAATTCAGTCTTCGTCCCCACATCGACGGGCCTCCTCCTCCAGCCGGTGATCCATCGTGGGACATTGCTGAGTGCACTGTCCGCAGCTGGATCTTGAACACCGTCGCCGACTCGGTTCTTGATCTTGCTATCACCGACGAGAACCAGTCCGCCCACGAACTTTGGGTGGCGATTGAAGGCCTCTTCCGCTCCAATCGAGCACCCCGCGCTGTCTTCCTGCTTGAGGAGTTTCACTCTTTGAAGCAGGGCGACTTGACGATCGATGAGTACTGCCAGCGACTCAAGATCAAGGCTGCTGCCCTACGGGACGTCGGCGAAACCATCGAAGACGCCCGACTCGTCCTCAGCCTCCTCCGCGGCCTCAACCCGCGCTTCAGCGGCACTGCCGACGACATCGCAAATTCTGTTGTCCTGCCATCCTTCTCCAGGGCCCGCGAGATGCTCTCCTATAAAGAGTTGCGTCTCGCCAATGACGAGAAGATCACCGCAGCATCCGCCATGGTGGCTGCCTCTGGCTCCACCTGCACCTCCACGGGATGCCGCTCCTCCTACGATGCTCCCATCGGTGCTCCTCCCAAGGGCTCCGGGGGTGGGGGCAACAGGAAAGGCAAAGGCAGCAAGAAGCAAGGCAGCTGGCGCGGCCAGGGCAGCGGCTGGCAGCAAGGCAGCAATGCCCAAACCGGGGGCAACCGCCCCATGGGGCCATGGTTCTGCTACAACCCATGGGCTTCCCAGGGCGGTACTCCTTCAAGTGGTGGCTGGCAGCAAGGCCCCAAGACCGGCAGCTGGCAGCAGGGCGGCCAAGGTGGGCGCAACCAGGGCCTCATGGGTGCCAACCCACAGGCCCACTTCGCCGCACCGCCACCTCCTTCCCCGGTGTGGGATCAGGCCGGCCTCATCGCCGCCCTGAACCAAATGGCGCTCCAGAACTCCGGCTGGGTCATGGACTCTGGTGCCACCTCCCACATGCACAACACGGATGGTATACTTCTCTCCCGTCAACCCTCCTCTGTCCCATCCATCACTGTTGGCAACGGTCATCACCTTCCTGTGTCTTGCTCTGGCACCTCCACATTGCCTGGCAGCACTTCATCCTTTTCGCTTCGCAATGTTCTAGTTGTCCCATCTCTAGTGCGCAACTTACTTTCAGTTCGCCAATTTACTCGTGACAACAATTGCACTATCGAATTTGACGCGTTTGGTTTTTCTGTCAAGGATCTGCAGACCAGACGCGTGATTCTCCGCTCTAATAGCTCTGACGGCCTCTACACCATCCCTGCCACGCCCCAAGCCAACCTCGCCACCTCCACCAACCTCTGGCACCATCGTCTTGGTCATCCAGGAGCTGCTACCCTAAATTTGCTTAGACAAAATAATTCCATCTCATGTAATAAGTCCACTCATACTCTATGTCATTCATGCCAACTTGGCAAGCACGTGCGGCTGCCCTTCGGAAATTCCAGTTCAGTTTCATCTCTACCATTTGAGCTTATTCACTGTGATGTTTGGACCTCTCCCGTTGCCAGTGTCTCTGGTGCGCAGTACTACCTAGTCATCCTCGATGACTTCACTCACTTTTGCTGGACTTTCCCTCTTGTCCGCAAGTCCGAGGTAGCCTCTCACATCATTAATTTTTGCGCTTATGTCCACACACAGTTCAGCCTCCCTATCAAGGCTATACAGGCTGATAATGGCACTGAGTTTGTTAATAATGCCCTCACCACATTCTTTGCATCCAGCGGCATTCACTCACGCCTCTCCTGCCCTTACACCTCCTCTCAAAATGGCAAAGCTGAACGCATCATTCGTTCTCTGAACGATATCTGCCGCACACTGCTCATCCATGCTCACATGCCGCCCCAATACTGGGCAGAGGCGCTAGCTACAGCCACCTATCTCCTAAACAGACGTCCCTGCTCAGCCATTGGCCATAAAGTTCCCTTTGAGCAACTCCACCAGCAACCCCCTGACTACACCATTCTTCGTGTTTTCGGTTGCCTTTGCTATCCCAACCTCACAGCCACCTCCAAACACAAGCTGGCACCACGCTCCACAGCTTGTGTATTTCTCGGATACCCCCCTTCCCATAAGGGTTACCGCTGTCTTGACCTCACCACTAGACGAATTATCATTTCCCGTCATGTTGTCTTCGACGAGATGCGATTTCCCTTTAGTGCTGACCCCACCAGTGCGCTTCCCAGCTCTCTGGATTTCCTTGTTACAGGTCATACCGTGTCGATGCCCCGCACTGCTGCCACGGAACCCCATGCGGTCGCTCCGTTGCCAGCCGACGTTGAGCAGCCGCAACATCGAGCTCACTTGGAGGAGCTCGCTGAGGACCCAGCCATCCTCCAGATTGGCCAAGTTCTTGCCCCTGCTCCGACTCAGCCTGCTCCGGCCGGCCCTCCACCCCTACGGGTGTACACTCGACGGCGTGCTGCTGCTCAGCCACTTCCACCAGAGCTGGAGGTACCACCACCGGCGCCCGCGGTTGCTGCACAGACGGCGCCCGCCGTTCCTGCACAGCCGGCGACCGCTGTTACTGTACAGCCGGTTCTGGCTCCGGCTGTGGCGGCTTCTTCGATCCCGCCGCCTCCCACCTCGAGTCGTCCGGTGACACGGCTACAGACAGGCTCGCTTAAGCCTGTCGACCGATACGGATTCCCACCGGCAACTCACGTCGTCACCGTCTCCACTGCCTCGTCGATTCCCCGTGACTACCGGGGGGGCCTTGCAGACCCCCAATGGCGTGAGGCTATGGCTGAAGAGCACAAGGCGCTTGTCGAAACCAACACCTGGCGCCTCGTTCCCCGTCCACCCGGTGCCAACGTGGTCACCGGCAAATGGATCTTCAGGCATAAGTTCCACTCCGATGGCACCCTAGCTCGCCACAAGGCTCGTTGGGTGGTCCGCGGCTTCACCCAGCGCCAAGGCGTCGATTACGACGAGACCTTCAGCCCCGTCGTCAAGCCTGCCACCATTCGGGTCGTCCTCAGCATCGCGGCCTCTCGCCAGTGGCCCATCCACCAGTTGGACGTGAAGAACGCATTCCTTCACGGCCACCTGAATGAGACGGTCTACTGTCAGCAGCCTCCTGGCTTCGTCGACCCGGCACGCCCTGACGCTGTCTGCCTTCTTCAGCGCTCACTCTACGGGCTCAAGCAGGCCCCTCGGGCGTGGCACCAGCGCTTTGCCACGTTCCTTCGACAGCTCGGCTTCGTCGCCTCTGCCACCGATGCCTCGCTCTTCATCTTCACTGAGGGCAACTCCACAGCTTACTTACTGCTGTACGTCGACGACATCATTTTCACAGCATCTTCGGCTACTCTACTTCGACGACTCATCGACAGGCTTCACTCTGAGTTTGCCATGACAGACCTTGGGGAGCTCCATCACTTCCTGGGGATATCCGTCACTCGCTCTTCCGACGGTCTCTTCCTCAGCCAGCGACAATATGCTGTCAACCTTCTTCAGAAGGCGGGCATGGCCGAGTGTCACTCGACGTCGACGCCTGTTGACTCTCGTGCCAAGCTCTCTGCCATGGAGGGCGCTCCTGTCACCGACCCCGCCGCGTACCGAAGTCTCGCGGGCTCTCTTCAGTACTTGACGCTCACCCGCCCCGACCTGGCATATGTTGTGCAGCAAGTGTGCCTGTTCATGCATGACCCGCGCGAGCCTCACCTCGCGCTGATCAAGCGCATCCTTCGGTACGTGAAGGGCACTCTATCGGTCGGTCTCCACATAGGCACTGGACCCGTCGACAAGCTGATTGCATACTCCGATGCTGACTGGGCTGGGTGCCCAGACTCCCGTCGCTCCACATCAGGCTTCTGTGTCTTCCTCGGCGACAATTTGATTTCCTGGTCCTCCAAACGGCAAACCACCGTGTCACGGTCCAGTGCGGAGGCCGAGTACAGGGCTGTTGCTCATGTGGTCGCAGAATGCTGTTGGCTTCGACAACTCCTTCAGGAACTTCATCTTCCCTTGAAGGTCGCCATAGTCGTTTACTGTGACAACATCAGCGCCATCTACATGACAGCCAACCCGGTCCATCACCGTCGTACCAAGCACATCGAGATTGACATCCACTTCGTCCGTGAGAAGGTGGCTCTCGGTGAGGTCCAAGTTCTCCATGTGCCGTCCAAGTATCAATTCGCTGATATCATGACTAAAGGCCTGCCAATTCAGCTATTTGAGGATTTCCGATCCAGTCTTTGCATCCGGATTCCTGACGCTTCGACTGCGGGAGGCTGATAGATATATATAGCAAGTGTATATTAGGCAAGTTCATATTAGGCAAGTCCACAATCAGTGTGATTGGCACCTGCCATGTACTGTGATTGGCACCTGCCATGTATTGTGATTGGCACCTGCCATGTACTGTGATTGGCACCTGCCATGTACACTCAGCCACATTGGCTATATATATGAACGTCACCACCTCACTGCAGAGTGTGGTGTCTTCTCCAATCTCCTATCCTTCTACAAGAAGAGAGACCTTCACTTACAGGAGTAAAACGTCAAACTCATTTCGAAGTAACATATCTTAAAATTGCTAAGATACAAAAAAGGAATATTGGGGGAAAAGGCGATTTTTTGCATTTTAGCAATTTTTTGGGAAAATCACATTTGGACCCCTAGAGGAAGTATTCCCGTTTTTGGACCCTTTGCTCAGCGCCATGGGCTGTGGCGCCGAGGTAACATGACTTGGCGCCATAGCCCATGGTGCCGAGGGGCGCTGGCGTGTTTGTGTTGTGTTGGCGCGGAGGTGGCATAGCTCGGCGCCATAGATCTTGGCGCCGAGGTCGTGTCCGCAGCGAAACTGATACGTAGAGTGTCAGTCTTGTGTCTGTTAAAGTTGTTGGCGTATACAAGAGCCCGATGTACCTCTTTGATGAGGGGCGTACGTTCCCTCTATCAGTCGTCATAAGGTCAGGTCACCGTGTCCTGGCGTGATAGGGACTGTCAAAGAATGCATGGCTGGAGCACCTGGCGTGGTGAGGGTTGTCCTAAAAATGAAGCACCTGGTGGATTCGAGCACTGCTACTGGTGTACTCATGCAATAGTTGTATAATTAAACTACCAAAACTTATGAAAGGTTTTTCAAAAAATATATATATATGAATGTACTTTATTATATAACCTAGCAATATATCAAACTTCAACTTCAAGGTATAATCCATACATGTTAAGAAATATAAAAAACAAAATCCTATTTATTAGTTTGATTATATAGCGACTGTACGAAGATTGATTTTGTAATAATTTATTTTATAAATTTATATCTATTTAAGCTTTGAAGGAGAGGGTAAAAATAAAACATTATGGGATAAACTCTTCGTCACTCCGTCACTACTGTGCCGCGGGAATAAAATAACCGAGATTCCTTGGCGGGGCCTATGGGGAGCGAATTTCACTTTGGTTTTTGCTATCCAGCCTCCTATCGTCGAGATTGACTAAAAAATAATTTGGCTTACTTCCAAATCAATTTGACACTCATTCTATCCAGCCATGCATTCTTAGTTTTTCAAAAAAAATTCAATTCTCACTGCCGCTGGCGCTCGACAATCCCCACAATGCTAGGACACGGTGACCTCACCTCACGAATCACGACGACTGACAGAGGGAACATGACCCCTCATCAAAGGGGTACATCAGGCTCTTGTCCACACCAGCAGCTTTAACTGACACAAGACCAGCACTGCACGTATCGATTTCACTGCGCACACAACCTCGGCGCCAAGATCTGTGGCGCCGAAGTCTGACATGTCAGCGCCAGCGCAGCGCACATGCCAGTGCGACCAACACCTCGACGCCATGGGCTATGGCGCCGAGCCGTGTTACCTCAGCGCCACGGCTCATAGAGCCGAGCAAAGGGTCCAGAAACAGGAATATTTTTTCAGAGGTCTAAATATGATTTTTTCCGAAAAAAGAGCTAAAATGCAAAAAAATCGGGAAAAAAAGATACACCATCTAGTGGACCAAATTAGGAGATGGAAGCACAAGTTTCTTTCATGATGCCACTACAGAAAGTTATTGTAAGACTATAGCTAGCTTGGTTGTAGAAGATGGCAGAGACATATTTGATCGTCATGTGAAGGCCATTATTCTTCTGGAATAATACATATTGATCTCCATGGATCTTTCAAAATGGTGTCTTAAGGCAATAGACAAAAAGAAGTGGGGGCTTCTATGGAGGGGACAAGAATAGACAAATGGTGACAACTGCTTGGTCATGTGGGAAAGGGTACAGCGGCCTCTTGAATATGGAGGACTTGGAATTCATAATCTTGACCTTTTTGGCTGGACAATAAGAATATGTAGGTTGTGGGCACAAAAGACAGACCCTTCAAGGCCATGGGCTGGTCTCTCAATTCAAGCTCCACAAAATGCCCAGGCTCTTTCAAATGTTGTGTTGGATGCCTTAGCTAGCAATGGGAAGAAAATTATGTTCCTGTTTTGGACTGATCGTTGATTAGATGACAATACCTTGGCACAGGTGACCCACAACATGTTCAGAACAGTCTCGAAATGAACTGCCAAGAGGCGGACTGTATCCCAAGCACTCCAAAATAGAAAATGGGTCAGAGACATAAATAGGGCTCTTACAGTAAGTTTTGGTTGAATATCTTCAGGTTTGGGACTTAGTGGATGGTATAGTTTTGCAACAAGATGTGCTTGACCAGTTTAAGTGGAAGTTGAATACGTTGGGCTCCTACAGGAGCAAGTCCGCTTATTAGCCTTCTTTGTTGGAACAATCAGGTTCAGTCCATGGAGAATAATGTGGAAAAGTTGGGCCCTCCTGCGTTGCAATTTTTTTCATTTGGTTGGTGGTTCATAACCATTGATGGATGGCTAGTCGTGATGCTCCTGTTGTTGATGATTCTAATATGTTGATGAGTTGTTGCTCGGCGATATAATCTACGGGATCGCACCACTATTAGGCCTACTGATAAGTATGGTTTTTCACGTGTGACTATTGTCCATGTACCAGGAGGCTTCAAACATTCCTAAATGGCAGCTCTAAGAAGCTAGGAACGTCACGCTCCCCGTTCCACTGTTCCTCGTTCCGGAAACAGGAACGGGAACAAAAGGACTGATGTGTCGAACGCTAGTGGGTCAGTGACCGCAGCAGCTGGAACATTGATAAGAACATGGAGTTCCTTCCTGCCCTTGTACTTGAGAGTACGGCGCTTCTCACCGCATGAACAGAGCTTGGAGCCACAGAGGCATGGACGCCGGCAGCTCGACGCTCGATAGTCGGTGACAAAGGCACGAAGACCATGGAACTCTTAAATTTGTGTCAGACTGGTTCGGATGAGGAATATCGTAAATCATTTGAGCGGATGGTTTATCACATTAGGTTATATGAACCCTCTGTGAGTTCTACGATGCTTACTGCTCAGTTTTTGATAGGACTGAAAGGGGAGCTGTGTTATCCTGTTGAAATGCAGTTGCCAGATTTTGTGGCCCATGCTGCTATTTTGGCTTCTATCCAAGAACAACTGATGCTGAAGAAAAAGTCATGCAGTGCCAAACCCAATTTGCCTAAGCCACCCCTTAGTGGCAGTTACAGTGGGACTAAAAGTATGTATGCACCATCTAAATTGTGGAAGGCTCGCTAGCTGAAGGAATACCAAAGAGCAAATGGGCTATGTTTTAAATGTGGGGAAAATTTTCTCTCCAGGCCACACGTGTTCTGGTGTCTTAGTTGCTCCTAAACCTGCTTAGCTCAATGCCATTGTGCCAGACACTCCTGATGGTGGTGACATCCTATCTGATGAGAAGGAATACCAAAGAGCAAATGGGCTATGTTTTAAATGTGGGGAAAATTTTCTCTCCAGGCCACACGTGTTCTGGTGTCTTAGTTGCTCCTAAACCTGCTTAGCTCAATGCCATTGTGCCAGACACTCCTGATGGTGGTGACATCCTATCTGATGAGATTTTGGATGCTTTGGAATGTCCTGTTCAGTCTGCTGACACTGATTATTTTGTTTCTTTGCACGCTAATTCTAGTGCTCAGAATGCTAAAGCAATCCACCTTCGGGCATTAGTGGTGTGGAGGATAGATATCCCTTGAGTCATCATGGCATTGTTATGCTTCGTAAGCCACCTACAAGGCCCCCAATGGGCCGCCTGTAAGGCGCCTAGTGGCCCTCAGCTGGGTGCAATCGAAGACGACCGAACGAGACGCACGTGTGGGCGCAAATGTTCCCAAGATCGTGTCCTGCCCATGTAGTGTACGCGCAGGCCTCGCAAAGACCAACTAACCACCGGAAGGCGTGGCGCGCTTCTAGCGAAAGTCGGTAGATAGGAATCGTGCTCCGAGATTGTGCGGGGTGATCTCCCCTTAGTCGGATATAAGGCTGGGAGGGAACCCCTACGAAACAGGGGACTCTCATACCGCAACCATCTTCCACTTCCAGAAATCACCGGTAATCCTCAACCACCAGCAATATACATCTCAGAACTCACAGGACATAGGATATTACGCATCCAAGCGGCCCGAACCTGTATAATCCATCGTGTTCCATCGTGCATGGCACAAACCATCGAGCTACGATCGACCTCGTCGTCCTCTCAAAAGCACTACATGGTATACCCCGTAGTGCGCCATCGATACTAAACACCGACAGCTGGCGCGCCAGGTAGGGGTCAAACCAACGACCTTTTGCTCAGAAAACAGGAGGTGGACAGGTCCATGGCGCGCCAGATAGGAGGTGTGACGTCGATTCACGACAACTCCATGGTCGTCGTCTTCAACACCATCTTCAACTTCGCCGCCGGGGAGGTCTTTCGCTCTAAATCCCTCGGTACGCATCTTGCGCAATCTTCAGGGCAATAATAAATATGGCCTTCTCCTTCGGTACTATTTTATCACTGAGCTAGTTGTCTACTCCGATGCTGACTGGACGAGTTGTCTTGACACTCATAAGTCCATGTTTGGCTATGCGATGTTCCTCGGCGACAAACTCGTCTCTTGTTCGTCCAAGCGCCAGCCCACCACCTCTCGATCTAGTGCTAAGGCTAAGTACAAAGTCGTTGCCAATAGTATTGCAGAAGCTTGTTGGTTGCGCCAACTCCTCTAGGAACTCCATAGTCAATTGACCAAGAGCACCCTAGTCTATTGCGAGGATGTGAGTGCGGTCTATCTCTCCACCAACCTAGTTTAGCATCAACGCACGAAGCAGATCAATATATTGACAGTCTTTCTATCAAATACTAATAGCAAATATTAATCATGTTAATCATCCAATTACTCCTAAAATTGTGCATGACTAAGTCAATTCTGGTTGGCACACTGATTACCTCCTCGTGGAAATTCTTGTCCCACTACGAAATAGCATGAAGTCTTCCACAATGTCTAACCGTCCATGCGCTAAGGTGGTAAGTGCATTTTCTATGTTCAAAGTTTTAAGAAAAACTTCTTGCGGAAATACCCACTGAAACACAAGGAGTCTACCTACCATACTAAGTTCAGATACAAGCACCACAGAAACTTGAAAACAAATACTACTTTGTCCAAACCACCATATCCCAATATAGCATTTCCTACTTGGAAGTTTCTTCTCTAGCTAGCATACTTGTTGGGGGCCTTTCTTGTCCAAAGGTCCTCAAAACAATAATTTGACAATTGTTTCTAAAGTATGTTTTAGGTATAATAGGGTAATTGACGAGGGATACCTTCGTCTGAGAGCGATGTGCGACCGACAATCACGCGCACACAGAGACGAAGCAACAAACTTCGGCTCCGTAGAGCGAACACGTCAAAGACTTAAGATGAAATCCTCAAGACTTGCTCAACACGGCTACAGAGAAAATGACAGCACTGCCCTTAGTTGATTTTGTAGTTCATGTGTATAGAACTAAGGTCATGAATGTAATTTTCACAAAGTTGTACTCCACCACTATAAATAGATGTACAGTGTCATGCACAGGGATAGACTTCTGAGGGCTGAGATTTGAATCGTTCTGCCTTCGAAGCTGTGATTTCTCCATCTTTGTATTGTTGCTTCTACCTTCCAAGGTATATTTGTAATTGTTTGTAATGAAGAAGAAGCAATAAAGGAAACATAGCTATAATTGTCTTCTATATGTACTTTCATTTTATCCGAAGATCATTTACTCTTATATATTTACTCTTATATTCTTCTTCTTTTAATCTATCACTGATTATGTTGCCCTGTTTTGGTCTCCCTTCAGGAATCAGAACAGGTAGCCAACAATACTCCAATCTTAATCTGTAATCAGTCAGTTCAAAAAATAAAGCTCCATATGTGGATTGCATCAGCTATCTTATCTGAATAAGGCAATAAGCTATCACTATAACACTCAGAATCTTCCTACATACTATGATCAGTTAAATAGTAAACAGGTACAGAAGTCCAAATTTATGACTCACTTAAACTAGAGCTACTGTCCAATACCAACGACATGCACCAGCATCAGGGCATTTGTTGGGACTTCTTAGCCGGCTTACAAAACAAGTAGACAAAAGAATAGCTTCTAAAGCCAAAAACGGTGAAGTAGCAGCCGTTTTGGGTGGATTTTTCTGGCTTCTCTGTTTTTTTAGAAGCCCAAGTTCCACCAAAGAGGGCCTATGATAGCTAATTCGACATATCCAATATCTGGATCGGAATGAAGTTCAAATCCATGCTCATTTGAAGCAGCATATAGTTTGTCAAGTAAAATCAATCAAACATCCAAATGATCATCCCCTTACTTTCAACATTTGATCCTCACTGCATCTCCAAGGATACATAACACAATGCATGCATACCTCATCCAAGGATCGGTACTGGTCAACAATCTTGGAGTACTTCCTCTCCAGCCTTGGCCGCTTACCCCCGGCTGTCACCAGCCTAGATGGCACCGCCCGCGTCTCGATTGCCCTCAGTGGTGGTGCTGACACAGAGTGTGTATGAGCCACCCCCACTGTTGGACGCGAGTAAGCGCTCGATGGCACCACAAAGTCTTCATCCGCTCGGGGCAGCGGCGCACTGGCACGCCGCCGTAAGCTGGAGGACGAAGAGCTCTCATCCGCAGCGGGAGCAAAAGCAAGGTGCGGAAGAGGCGGTGGGTCCCACAGCTGCGCCAGAGACGCAGACGCCGGCTCGTAAAGTTCGGGATGTGGGGAGGCTGGCGGCGACCTGCGCCGTGCCGCCGCCGATTCCTGATGGTGGTCATCCTGCTGCTCAGCTGAGCTGGCAAGGAGGCTGCCGACGATCCTGGTGGCGGTCTGCAAGACCAGGAACAGCACCCACAGCAGAAAGGTGCCGACCTTGCCGACCACCGCCTAGCAAATCGCGACAGCAACAAGAACCGCACACAGTTAGAGCCAAACTGAAAGAGCAAAAACCAATAGAAGTCTAGCTTCCAAGTTCCAAGAGCAAGAGCAGAGTCTTGCGCTCACGGGGAAGCAAGTCAAAGTCCTAGGCTCCTAGCTACGCCTACCAAGAAGCCGCTCATGCCGATGAGGAGAAAGAGGATCGCCGTGAGCTCAGATGGGATAGCAGACCGACGGGTCAGGGGAATTTGGTACAAGGCAGGTGGGGTGTGCAGGGTTTGAAGGAGTCAGGCAATAGATTTTTTTTTTTGCATATTTTGCATCTAGAGAATTGGATCATGAGCATGTTTATTGTAATACCTAGTTGATGATGCTTTGCTATGGTTTTTATATATTATATAAATAGGTATTAAAATAATTATTTAAATATAATTATTTTTATTTTTAAATAATAAGGTACGTGTGGTCTGGTGGTTATCTTTAAATTTTCGGAGCTGTGGGTGTGGATTCGAGTGCTTGTTCTGCACTTTTTTGTACAGTGTGGTAGATGCGTGGGTGAGGTCGGGTGCTGAGCAGGCGTAGTAGGTGGTTGTGTGGGCGCTGTAGATGAGAGAGGGGCGAGAGAACCAGTCAAAGAGCGTGGGGTGGGCCTAGAGTGTCAATGTGTCTAGGATAGTAGTTGAGAGAGGGACGCAAGAACCAGTCGGGGCACATGGGGCGGGCCCAAAGAGGGTGAAGTTGTGGTAGCACCAGGTGGCTACATTAGATTCTTAATAGAGTAGTATAAATCAATAGGTATTGAAATATTTATTAAATATAATTATTGTTTATTTATAAACACTAAGGTATGTGTGATCTGGTGGTTACACCCAATTGTTTAGAGCAAAGGGTTGTGGGTTTGAGTGCTTGCTTTGCACTTTTTTTACGCGGTGTGGTAGCACGGGGGTGAAGTCGTGGTAGCATCAGGTGCCATATTAGGTTTTTAATATTTATTGTAATTGTAATAATAATGTAATATATTGGCAAGAGATGTCCGAACGAGCCGCTCGATCCGGCCCGGACCCGTTGAAGCACGGCGGGGGGTCGTGCCCTATGGGCCCCATGCCCAGCGCCCGCGCAGCCAACTAAGCTAATGTGTCTGCCTAGCACCCGACCCCCCCCCCCCCGCTCTGCTAACACCATACCACATTGTCGGTGTTTAGACTCGTGGTCCTTACTGCCCACAACCCGACCTCGCGCCGCGCTGGTAACACCAGACTACACGTACCTTAATATTTACTATATTACTAATCTATTAAGAAACCTAACATGGGCATCTGGTGCTACCACGACTTCACTCTCCTCGCTGACACTCTGGGCCTACCCTACGCGCCTGCCTCAGGGGCGTGCTCTATGGGCCCCACACCCAGTGCCCGGGCAGCCAGCTAAGCTACTTTGCCTGCCCCGCACCCTCCCCCCCCCCCCCCCCCCCCCCCCGCGCGCTACTAACACCAGACCACATCGTCGGTGTTTAGACTCGTGGTCCTTAACCAACTAGTGTAATGATGTTGCGTGCCCCGAATCCAGATGGTTATGCGAGTTGACACAAGCGATTTATCCTGGTTCGGACAACATCAGGCCCTACTTCCAGCAGAGGAGGATAAAGCTTATATTACTCGCACTGAGGAGCCTGCAGTAGGGATTATAAGCTGAGCGGGAGAGGGGAGGACCAGAAGTCCCTGGAACTGATTGAGGCAAGTGCCAATACCGATTGACAGGAGAAAACTACCCAATGTTCGTCTGCCCTGGAAGGGTCATGGACTGCCCTATTGATACACTTAGGGGATACATGACATTGTTACAGGGGACTGCCTTTGGGTCTTATTGACGTGACAGCCTTGTACGTTGTTGTTGACTCGAACTTGCCAGTTTCCCGTTGAGAGCCGAGGCTGAGGTCGTGGGTTCGGCTTCACGTCTCAGCCCTCCAAGGAGGGGCTGCCCATACCGTAGTGGTTCTAATAGGGCTTCAGTATAGGAAAAAGTTTGTTTATGGGATGTTTCAGCGCTCCTGTGTTGGATGACTTTGGGATGTCCTTTGTTGTAGATGTCGTGGTCGGAGCCGAGCTCGGGCGAGGCGGAAGTCTTCCCGAGGTGATGGTTGAATCCTTCCCAACGTGAGCCACAGTCGATGGAGTGGCCTCCTACAGGATTCGCGGTGGAGCAGGTAACCGAGGTCGAGCTCGGGCGAGACGGAAAGGGTACCCGAGGTCGAGCTCAACATTGGGCGAGGCAGAGTTTTGCGCTTAAGGTCTGCTTTGCCCTTCTGTATTGTTAGATGTCCCGTCAGGGGATGGTAGGCGTCGCGCATAGTGGTCGTTGTACAACTGCAGCGCTGTGCAGGGTAGGTATTGGCATTGAATGCGGGTGTCCTCCGTTGGTCTTCGAGCGTGCTTTGTCCTTATCGCCTGAGACGGGCTCGAACGAGACAGATTCGGCAGCCCTAGGGCGAGGTAGCCTCAGGCGAGGCAGAGATGGGAGAACTGAGTTGTGAGAGACTCGGTGTCACACCCGGTTTTGGGGGCAAAACCGAATGCATAACATATGTGTGCCAGGATCCATTTTCCACATATATGTTGACGTCACAAGTGTAATATTTCAAAAGACAATGCAATAAAGGCGTAAAAAGGAGTAGAGTAACTTTATTACATTATCCGGAACATGATATCTTAAACAAGTATCATTATCAAAGTACGACAGAATTAAACATGGACACTCTTCCACAGGAAGGTTACTGACGCATCGTTAGACTCAAAATTCATCAACGTTGTCTGCGAAGTCTTCGTCATCACCCTCTGATCAAAATATTAGCAAGGGTGAGCTCACTTATGGTCGAGGCTCAACAAGTGTGGGAAATAATGCAAAGTTAACAAGGTAGGCTATGGATAAGCGGTAAGCATTTTAGTTGGTCAATATTTTATTAGCAACACCTGACTTACTAATTATAAGTGTATCCCAAAATTTCCCAGTTAAACATAAGTAGATGAGTATATTTCAAAACACTTAAGTGAAATCACTTAAGCAAACCACCGGTGGATCATCGGACCACAATTTATTTTCCATCTTTAAGTTCAATTATCATGTGAGGGTCCAGGTTGCTCTTAACCGTGAGCATGGCTGATATATCAGTTTTACACTCTGCAGAAGGTGGTACAACTTTACCCACAAGCCGTGTATCCCATCTAGCCTAGGTTGATCGAACCTATAAACACTTCCTAGGTGAATGGCTAGGGATCCAGTATGAGGCTTTCACAAAATATCCTTAGTGCGAAGCCACCCGCTAAGGTTTCCACATCAGTATTGATGGCCCTCTAGGTGAGGTAACTTAGCCAAGAATACCACCCCATGTTAACATGAGCTGCCACCAAACCACTGTCGCCCCCCTTGCCCATCTTTCAGGTAGGGTTGCTAAGCACTAAGTCTATAGAGCTAATTACCAAAGCCAGAGCCATTATAGCACTTGTGGTTGCACTGTTATCCTGGGTGGTCACTCCATGTTCCATTTAATACAAAATGTTCTTGTTTAACCATCGAGTTAACATCATAAATAAAACTTCATTTCCGGAACATAGTATCATTAAAAGAGTAACATCATATTTATCAAGTTGAGCAGTAGCAAAAATTGATAAGCATAACATTTTTTCCAAGGTAAATCAAGGAATAGGGTTGGTAATTCTAGGAAATCCTATTTAGACAAATCCCATCAAATTATGCAATATCCGAAAAGTAAACATTATTATATGCATTATTTGGGTATAAATAGAAATGTAGAGGGAGAATCCACTTGCCTTGTTCAAACGTGTCCTGTGGGTCGTCCTCGAACGAGTTTGGTTCGTCTACCTCACAGTCAACTTCTAGCATTGATTTGTGTATCGTACATACAAAAGAATACATACGCCAAATAAATAAACATACACCATTACATGAGTAACATTAATCATTACATAAACAATCACATATCACGCAATTATACTTATAAATAATGTCTAAATCATAACTATTTTATTAATCCACTAAATTTTCTACTTTGAGTTATCATTGGTAAAAATTATATGAGCAGGTGACTACGAAGCTATTTTATCTAATATAGCGTAGACAAAATGACTTAACAAATTTTACGAAAATAGTTACTAATTAATTATTTTCTTTATGACTAATATTAGCTTTTTGGGTTTTATCCTTTCCTTTCTAAATAGAATTTATATGTATTGCTAAAATGTTTATTTATAAATCACATGACGATAATATTGTAAATTTCTAACTTTGACTTTAGTAACATAATCATGGTTATTTTGACATAAATAGATATTTTACAAATTTTTAGTGAATAAGTGATATGTGTCTGACACAAATATCGTGATTAGTAAAAACCTATATTTTAACATGACCAAGAAGATGGGGCCAAGTACCTTTTTCAATTTTCTATATCAGTAAAACTATACTTAAACATCTACTAATATAATATTGTTTTATATGCTAAAATGAGAAGTTAATAAAAAACGAGTCTAGTACTTAATCACAAAATTAAAGAATCGTGACATAACTTATTTATTTTCGAAATATAAAAATAATGTCCATATCCAAAATATTGTTGTCGGGGTTGATTCACAATTAAACGTATACTTCGGGCCTAGCAAGAAATAAACAGGGATGTCTTTTTAATGGTTTATGGGCTGAAAAATTTATACAGAATCTAGAGACTAAAACGCAAAACGATCATCTTCTACCTCGGGCTAGTTAGTGTGCAGGGAGGGGCTCGTCGAGGGGGAGCGCGACGGCCGAGCAAGAGCAAGGCGGACGGCGAGGCAGTGAGGATTGGCGAGTGACTCTGGCGTCGACTGGAGGCAGGGTTCGAGCTCCGGCGAGGCGGCGGGCTCGTGGGCATCCGGCGGTGTGGCGCGGTCGCGGGTGAGGGAGAGCTCGGGCAGGGGAGAGAAGAGAGAGCTCTGGTCGGCGGTTTTTATAGAGAGAGGGGAAACCGAGAGAACACCGAGGGAGGAGGAGAACGATCGGTCATCAATGGCAATCGGGAATCAAAACGCCATTGATGGCGTTGGCCATAACGACGTCTGTTACTGCCCGGAGAAGAGGGGAGTGGGGAGGAGAGGGAGAGGAGAAGGCGCCAATTTCCGATCCGAGGAAGGGGAGAGGGCGGCAAACGGTCCGGATTGCCAGCCAGGCGAGAGCGGGCTGAGGCGGTGGCGCCCTAGCCGCACGGTCGTGCCAGCGGGGAAGACGACTGCGGGACCGGGCCCACGCGCCAGCAAAGGACGGCTGGGCACAGGGGAGGCTCACGCGCACAGATGCCCTAATGGGCCTGGCTGGGCCGAAATGGCCAGCTGGTCGATTAGGGTGCCATGTTTTTTTTCTTTATTCCTATTTCACAAAAATATAATTAAATATAGTTTTAAGTATTTCTAAAAATTCATAATAAATATACCTAAAAATATTACCATTAAGAATTTATTTTTGGACCAAAGTTCTCATATTAAATTAATTGGGTTTTCAATATAAAAGAAATTCTACGAAACAACCATAAATTAAATATGAGCAAACAAAAATTATTCTAAAGGCAAATAAAATCGAACACTTGAAGAAAAATTCTTTAATATTATTAACACTAATATTCTAAATGTATTATTTTTAGTTGATGGTTTTGAGGTGTTACAAACCTCCCCCCTTAAAAAGAATCTCGTCCTCGAGATTAAGGGATTTCTGAGAACAACTGGGGGAATTCTGCTCTGAGTTCATCTTCTCTTTCCCAAGTGGCCTCATCTTCCGAATGATGACTCCAATGAACTTTACACATGTTGATAACTTTACTCCGAGTAATTCAGCGAGATGTTTCAAAAATTCTGATAGGGTACTCTGAATAAGTCAAAGCCTCATTAACATTGAGTTCTTCCATAGGTAATTGTTCCTCAGGCACTCTTAAGCATTTCTTAAGTTGTGACACATGAAATATGTCATGCATGTCCAATAAACTATCAGGTAGCTCTAACTGATATGCTACTTCACCTTTTCTTTCCAAAATTTTGAATGGGCCAATGTAGCGAGGAGATAGTTTACCCTTAACCTTAAATCTTTTTATTCCTCTCACTGGTGAAACTTTAAGGTATACGAAGTCTCAAACTTCAAAGATCAACTCTCTTCTTCTATTGTTAGCATAGCTTTTCTGTCTCAACTGTGCTATTTTCAAATTCTCTCTGACAATCTATACTTGCTTTTCTGCTTCTTGGAGAATTTCTGGACCAAATACTTGACTTTCTCTGGTCTGATTCCAATAAAGCGGTGTTCTACACTTTCGTCCATAAAGTGCTTCAAACGGTGCAATTTTTAGACTTGCCTGGTAACTATTGTTGTACAAGAAATATGCATAAGGCAAACTCTTATCCCAGCTTCTACCATGCTTTAGAGCGCAAGCTCTTAACATATCTTCCAACACTTAGTTTGTTCTTTCCGTTTGCCCATTCGTTTGCGGATGATAAGCTGAGCTGAAGTTTAGCTTGGTATCCATGGACTCATGTAGTCTTTTCCAAAAGCATGAGGTAAATTGGGTTCCTCGATTTGATACGATCTTCTTTGGTACTCCATGCAGACAAACAATCCTTGACATGTATAACTCTGTTAATTGGGCTCCTGAGTAAGTTGTCTTCACAGGTATAAAGTGTGCCACTTTAGTCAGACTGTCCACTATAACCCATATGGAATCCTAGCCGTCACGAGTATGGGGTAATCCAAATATGAACTCCATACCGATTTCTTCCCATTTCCATTCCGGTACTTTGAGAGGTTGTAGCAATGCTGCTGGTCTTTGGTGTTCGGCTTTAACTCATTGACACACATCACATAGTACTTTGAGAGGCCATATCTCTTTTCAAACTGTACCGCCAATACTTTTCTTTTAGGTCCTGGTACATCTTAGTACTTCCAGGGTGAATAGAATAAGCTGAATCATGAGCTTCTCTTAAAATAAGTTGGCGTAGGTGCTCGATTTCTGGTACACATATTCTCTTTTTAAACCATATTGTGCCTTGTTCATCTTCCGTGAAATCTGGGGCTTTACCCAAACTAATCAGAGTTTTAATTCCTTAATTTTCTCATCAGATCCCTGTCCTCTACGAATCTCTTATTCCAAATTAGATTCCACTTCCATAACTGTTGCTTCCATATTATTGAGCATACCAAGGTTGAGTTGTTCCATTTCCCAGCACAATTCCTGTGACATCAAATGAGTAATGATGTTGTTCAATTGACCTTTACGGCTCAAAGCATTTGCCACTACATTTGCTTTTCCTAGGTGATATTGTATTTCCAAATCATAGTCTTTGATTAACTCAAGCCATCTTCTCTGTCTTAGGTTAAGTTCTTTCTGCGTGAAGATATATTTCAAGCTTTTGTGATCCATGAACATTTTACACTTGTTTCCAATCATGTAATGCCTCCAAATCTTCAAAGCGTGCACTACGACAGCTAATTCCAGATCATGTGTAGGATAATTCTTTTCATGTTACTGTAACTGCCTTGAGGCATAGGCAATTACTTTTCCTTCTTGCATTAACACACATCCAAGTCCTAGATGTGATGCATCGCAATACATGTCAAATCCTTTGTGAATATCAAGCATAATCAACACTGGTGCAGTGGTTAGCCTTTCCTTTAATTCCTCAAAACATTTCTGACATGCTTAATCCCACTTAAACTCTTTACCTTTCTCCAACAGTGAAGTAAGGGGTTTCACTATTTTGGAGAAGCCTTCAATGAATCTTCTGTAGTATCCTGCTAATCCAAGAAAACTCCTGATCTTGGACACATCTGTGGGTTGTTTCCAATTTAGTATTTCACTTATTTTACCGGGGTCTACCTTGATTCCTCCATCGGTGATAATATGACCTAGGAAAGTGACTTCCTTTAGCCAAAAATCACACTTCGAAAAATTCGCATACAACTGATTGTCACGAAGCTTGTGTAGAACTAATCTCAGATGATTTTCATGTGCTTCTTCACTCTAAGAGTATACCAGTATGTCATCGATGAATGCCACAACAAACTGGTCGAGGTATTCCATGAATATTTTATTCATCAGGTTCATAAAGTAAGCCGGTGCATTGGTTAATCCAAATTACATAACCAAAAACTCATATAGTCCGTATCTTGTAGTGAAGGCCGTTTTAGGTACATCTTCAGTACGAATCTTTAGCTGGTGGTTGCCTGATCTTAGATCTATTTTTGAGAATACTTTAGCTCCTGTCATCTGATCAAACAGATCTTCAATCCGAGGTAACAGATATTTGTTCTTAATTGTTACTGTTGGGGACTTGTTCTCAAATACTATGAGTTAAGAACAAGGCAACACAAAAAATGTTAAATGTTAATGCCCTTCGTCCTTCGATACATTATTTCCCTTAGGATATAATGATCTTCAGACGAAGGTCATGAAGGACATACCTTCATCATTGCAGCATACGATAATAAAAGGAGAATCATATGAAATGTAAGAAACAACATGTACAATTATGTATCATTATTAGCTCATTTTTATTATACTATCATGGAAAAATAGAAATGATATCAAATTACAAATGTACCTTCGGCTTGAAAGAAGGTAAAGGTACAAGCGTGACGCAAAAGCAAATGCCAAGTCCGCGTGAACAGTACGGGGCACTGTTCATCTATTTATAGGCACGGGACGCAACCCATGTAAAATTACACCCATGCCCTTTACAATTGCTAATGACTCTATAGTGATCCATCGAGGTCTAAATAGCCTTTTCCCTTTTAAGTCGGTTCCCTTTTCTGCTATCATGCCGAAGCTCCCTTGCGCATAGCTTCGGCTCTGCGTCAACCTTCGTATTCTTTGTGCTTCTCGCACTGTGATTCTGATCTGAGTCCGAAGGTACCTGTTCATGTATTACACTCCAGAAACATTGTTAAATCATGTTTTTGAGGACCTTCGGAAGACGAAGGCCCCCAACAGTAGCCCCTCGCAATATTAATTTGTTAGAATAACAAATTCAGATTGCGATATGGACGAAGGCCTTAAGCCGAAGGTCCAAAAAAACACCTTCCCTTTGCTAGAATAGCAACAATCAATGACAGACGGGGCCCTCCAATTTGGAGCGCACTGGGCGTATAAATAAGAACTCACCCCGAGCACATTTGGTACGCTATCTGCCGCCTGCTTTGCTTGCTCAATTTTTTAGTTCTTGTCTACCAACGCTTACTTGGTTTTTTAGACTTTCCAAGCTTCGGCTTTAAGGACACATTTTCACCATTTCCGAAGAGAAGATGTCTCAAGACAAAAAAACTGTTGCTGAGACGAAGCTGAGCGAAGAGGAGAAACTCCTTGAGGAGAAGACTGCTGGATTTATTGAATCAATAGCAAAGACAAATACAGAAAAAATTACTAAGGAAATTCTAGAAGGCTTATTTGAAGATACTGTTGACAGCAATAGTTATGATGTGGAGAGTGGAGGCGAAGACTCTAAAGATCATCCTTGGCGACCAAGTCATGCAGTTTTCGGGAAATCAACTATCAAACAGAGTCATCTTGATAATATGAGAGGAAGGTACTTTCGAGATATGTCTATTGTGAGGGCTGATAACGGAGACATGACTGTTCCTGTTCCCGAAGAAAATAAAGTTGTAATCTACCGAAGCTTCTTCAAAGCTAGACTTCGGTTCCCCTTAAGCAGATTTGTGGTTGAAGTTTTAAAGATATATCAGATTTTTCTTCACTAGATTACTCCCGAAGCAATTATCAGAATGAGGATCTTCGTCTGGGCCGTGAGGAGTCAAGGTTTAGAGCCAAGCGCAAGATGTTTTTGCAGTATGCACGAGCTTTCATACGAGACGAAGCCCTGGGGTAAGGAACAATATCATAACAATTTTGGGTGTTATAGCTTCGTTGCTCGCTCTGGCGCAAGCTACCCGGTGCCGACATTTCGGAAAAGATGGCCCGGAGACTGGATGAAAGAATGGTTTTATGTGAAGAATGATTTAAAGGCGAGAGAAGATATTACAGAGATCATCATGCGCCCCATTTGGTCCCGCTTCGATCTTCGGAAGCCGAAGGTAGAAATTGATGAAGCAGCCGAAGCGTGCCGAAGGGCCTTCAACACAGTTTGTTCTTTTATTGGGACAAGGGACTTAGTCCAAGAACATGTGGCCTACAGGATATGGCCATTGATAGACAACTGGGAAATGCCAAAAGAGAGCATCAGCAACCCTAGCGAAGGTGGTTTAGTTCGATTGAAATATACCTTCAGGTTTGGAGACCAATTTATCGAACCAGACGATGACTGGCTAAAGTGTGTTGAAAATACTAGTGATGAACTACTTGGAGCATACTCCAAGTCTGAAGATAACGCACTATCTGCGGCCTTCGGGAGCCGAAAAAAGAAAAGGCTAAATAGAGTTTTTGATGCTATTGGATTTGTGTACCCTGATTATCGCTACCCGTCGCGGGGGCAAAAAAGAAAGGGTGCAACTTCTGGGAAGGCTGCTGCTTCGGCTGCTTCAAGCAAGCCCGCACCGAAGAGGAAAAAGGTGAAGGTTCTTACTCATCGACCGCGCTACATTGAACCGGCCATAGTGCCTGAATTTGGTGGTGAGACATCTTCGGCTATTGAAGCCAAAGGACCTGCTCTTACGTAGAGGATTGAAGAGCCGACTGCAATGCCGAAGGCTGACAAAATTGAAGAACCAAGAACCGAAGGGATGAAAGCATCAGAAGTTCTAAGCCCTTCAGCAGGAGTGGAGGCACCAAAGACACAAAAAGATCTAGCATCAACCCCCAAGAGAAAAAGGATGGCTAGTGTATTAGATGTGCTGGAGACGATAAAAACTTCAAGCTCTACTCCAGGAAAAATTGCCAAGGCTTCGAAAACACAGATTGAAACCGAGACAAAGCTGACCGAAGCCGAAGCTACAATGAGCCGGGCCGACGTCGAAGCTGAGCCTTCAGAGCCCACCAAGGAGAAATCCTCGGAAATTGGAGAAAAGGCAGCAGAGGAAGAAGCTATAGAACAAATTTTGCCTGAAAAAGCTGCCGCTCCTACTCCCGAAGCTTTGAAAGAAAATATTGAATATATTATCCATCATGCTTTGGGAAAAAACTCTCTAAAGAAGAAGAACGAGAAGCTCAACACTATGCCCAAAAGCTGAAATATCCAAAGGGGGCATTAGTATTCAACGACAGCGGAGAAGAGGATTTCTTGTATTGTCTCCCAGATAGCAAGGAGATTTCTGTCTGCCGGGAGATGAGCAGAAGCTTCGGATTCCCGACATTAGAAGACGGGCTTTCAGTGCTGTCGAAAGATGAATTGGCCGACAGTTTAGCATATAATAGTATAAAGGTGCGAAAATCAATTTTTTGTACTTAAAACGATTTTTTTCATTTGCTTATACTCAATACCGTACTTCTTTTGCAGGGCCTGATTCTTAGCAATGCCCTCAGGGCGTAGAAAAATATCGAAGATGAAGGATGCACTATAGCTCTGAACAACCTTCGTTCAGAAGTAATTGAACTAAGGAACGAAGGTCTTGAAAAAAGATAAAATATTAATTTCATTGGTGAGCAAAATAAAAGAAGACGAAGCTACTTCCAAAGCCCAAGCTGAAGCCCAGAAATGTGAAATTGAAGACCTTCGTAAACAGCTGGCTGAAGCCAAATTAAAATGCGTTGTTGTCGAAGCTGAACGAGATGCCAGTGATTACTGGAAAAATTATTGGGAAAAAATAGTTGCAGAACTTCGCTCATCAAAAGAAAGATGTTTTGAAAAATCTGTAGAATGCGTGAAAAAGATAAAAACTAGCTTCACCAACGTTGGCGCATATTCAAGCGAAGATAACTTCATACGGGGCGACCCCGAAGGCCCAATTGAGTGGATCAGCAGCGAAGCCGAAGCTTTTGAAGAAATTTTGAGCGACTGCAGGGACGTATGTGCCTTCTCTGGTGTGAGAGGAGTTGCAGCTATTTTGGAGAAAGCAAGGTGCGAACATGTTAAAACTTTGGCCCAAGCCGAAGTTGCTTTCTCTGTTGATGATACGAAGGACCCCTCGGCCGAAGCAAGCTTAATAGGCAGAAAATTTTTCACTGATGTCTGGGAAAATGGCGGCCGAGGGATGGCCCATGAAATAATAAAAAAGAGCGAAAAAGACATTCATGACGCTAGAGAAGCAACGAAAGCAGCTGAAAAAGCTGCGGAACTCGAAAGGCGGATAGGTATTACTTAATGACTTTTAACTTTGTTGTTTATTTTTGTGACTTCGAACTGATTTACGTTTTCTACCGCAGCTGAACTATCTCCTCCCCTAGAGCCCTTCGAGTCATTGGCCGACCCGGAGGCAAAGGAATCAACAGAAATTATTAGCATGGCTGAAACTATTGTAGACGAAGTCGTTACCCAACTGCTGACCGAAGCTGCAGATAAAGTTTTGAAGGAAGAAGAGTAGCTTTTGTAAAAACATTGCTAGAATATTAATGTAACATTTGCTGGACTATGCTTGTAATATTTGGTGCTCCTAGGTTTTGAATGTAATATATGAATGGTTTTGTAATTCATTTCTTTGCGATGCATGAAACTTTTATGTACATACCATATTTGAGCCTTCGGCGAAAAAACACCTTCCCTTCTTTTCATGCTTCGTAAAGAAGAGCTTTTATGCTTCGTAAAGAATCCTCCAATCGTGGCAAAAACATTAATGCTTCGTCAACAATAGATTTTTCCTCCACATAAGAGCTGATGAAGCTGTATTTCTTCAAAACTTATTTTGTGTCTTAGCACAATTTCACATTTTCGAAGCATTCTCCAAAGGTCAACATTGTATCCCCTTCTTGTGCCATTGATGCAATATGATGTATGATGTTATGCTATGCGAAATGATGTGATGATGTTATGCTATGCAAAATGATATTTGTGCCGAAGACACGCACTCACATCCCCATAGTGAAATACACAATCTCTTTGTAGTTTATTTTTCGGCTTCACCGCTTATTTTTCGATGTATCAGCGCTGACTTTTTGCTGTAAGTTCTGCATTCCCTTAGGAACGTCTTTTCAACTTCTTCGCCTTCTATTTCGGTGGTATTCACGTGGACTTTTCGCGCTTCGCCTTATATTTCGGCGGTATTTGGCTCTGCATTCCCTTTGGAACGACTTTTGAGCAGAAAACTTACACTGCGCTCCCTTAGGAACGACTTTTTGTAGCTTCAGCAAACTTACGCTGCGTTCCTTAGAACGACTTTTTGTAGCTTCAGTGATACTTACGCTGCGTTCCTTAGAACGACTTTTTGTAGCTTCGGCGACTTTTTGAACTTTGTGAGCGTGTGAAGATATATTTCACTATGGCAAGAACGAAGCTATTACAAGAAATGGAAAATGACAAAAGAACTAAGTTTTCAATAATTGTTCCTTATTAAAAAAGAAAACGACAATAAATGTAAAAACTGTTTCAGGGGTAGGATATCTCTCAATAGATATGCTTCGATTCTGGCACAGTACTGTTGACTGTACGAGCTTCGGACTCCTCCGCTGCTGATGGGTCTGTTGGCTCCCTTCTGATTGCTGGCTTCGTGAATATACAAGTTGTAGTGGTGGCGGAGATGGAGGTTGTTGCCAAGATGCTTGTGGCTGGCTAGCCGAAGCAACAGAAGCTGCAGGATGGTTACCCACATACTCTGGTATGTAGGGTGAGTGATACGAAGCAGTGTGCATGACCTGCTTCAGCTGGTTCTGTTGAGCTGCTGCTTCTACTATTGCCTTTTGTTTCTGAATGGTGACATGGCACATCCTTGTAGTATGGCCCTTGTCCTCACCACAGAATAGGCAATAAATTTTTCTAGGCTGATCCCCAAACCTTCCTCTGAAGCCCCTAGCGCCTCTGCCTCTTGGAGCTAGCGGCCGAAAAGAGCTTTGTTGCTGCCCCGAAGCTTGCGAGGAATATTGTGGCCTCTGTTGCTGACTTCCTCTATCGTCACTCTGAGTGGAATGGATTGACCTGACATGCCTTGGTGGATTCTTCCTCCGAAGCCCCTGGTCATCTCAGAGAACCTGTAGGCTTCCTCCCTTCTTTGGCGAAAGTCATTGTCAGCCCGGATGTATTCATCCATCTTTTGAAGCAACTTCTCCAAAGTCTGTGGAGGCTTTCTAGAAAAATACTGGGCAGTAGTTGCTGGACGAAGCCCCTTAATCATGGCTTCAATGACAATTTCATTGGGCACTGTAGGTGCTTGTGCTCTCAGGCGCAAGAACCTTCGGACGTATGCTTGGAGATACTCCTCATGATCTTGCGTGCATTGAAAGAGAGCCTGAGCTGTGACTGGCTTCGTCTGAAAGCCCTGGAAACTTGTCACCAGCATATCCTTGAGCTTCTGCCATGAAGTAATAGTTCCTGGCCGAAGAGAAGAATACCACGTTTGGGCCACATTCTTAACTGCCATGACGAAGGACTTGGCCATGACAGCTGCGTTGCCTCCATATGAAGATATGGTTGCTTCATAACTCATCAAAAACTGCTTCGTGTCTGAATGCCCATCATACATTGAAAGCTGAGGTGGCTTGTATGATGGGGGCCACGGGATAGCCTGCAGTTCTGCTGCCAAGGGAGAAGCATCATCAAAAGTAAAGGTATCATGATTAAAATCATCATACCATCCATCGTCGTTGAACAAGCCCTCTTGATGAAGCTCCCTGTGCTGGGGCCTTCGATCTTGCTCGTCTTGAGCAAGGTGACGTACTTCTTCAGTGGCTTCGTCAATCTACCTTTGAAGGTCAGCTAGTCGGGCCATCTTCTCCTTCTTCTTTTGCACTTGCTGATGAAGCATCTCCATATTTCTGATTTCTTGGTCCAACTCGTCCTCCTGGGGTGTTGGACTAGTGGCCTTCCTCTTCTGGCTTCGGGCCTCTCGAAGAGAAAAGGTCTCTTGATTTGGGTCCAGTGGCTGCAGAGCGACAGCCCCTAGCGCTGAAACTTTCTTCGGTGGCATGACGAAAGTCAATGCTTGCAGAAGGTGGTCGAAAAGAGTTCACCGGAGGTGGGCGCCAATGTTGGGGACTTGTTCTCAAATACTATGAGTTAAGAACAAGGCAACACAAAAAATGTTAAATGTTAATGCCCTTCGTCCTTCGATACATTATTTCCCTTAGGATATAATGATCTTCAGACGAAGGTCATGAAGGACATACCTTCATCATTGCAGCATACGATAATAAAAGGAGAATCATATGAAATGTAAGAAACAACATGTACAATTATGTATCATTATTAGCTCATTTTTATTATACTATCGTGGAAAAATAGAAATGATATCAAATTACAAATGTACCTTCGGCTTGAAAGAAGGTAAAGGTACAAGCGTGACATAAAAGCAAATGCCAAGTCCACGTGAACAGTACGGGGCACTGTTCATCTATTTATAGGCACGGGACGCAGCCCATGTAAAATTACACCCATGCCCTTTACATTTGCTAATGACTCTATAGTGATCCATCAAGGTCTAAATAGCCTTTTCCCTTTTAAGTCGGTTCCCTTTTCTGCTATCATGCCGAAGCTCCCTTGCCCATAGCTTCGACTCTGCGTCAACCTTCGTATTCTTTGTGCTTCTCACACTGTGATTCTGATCCGAGTCCGAAGGTACCTGTTCATGTATTACACCCCAGAAACATTGTTAAATCATGTTTTTGAGGACCTTCGGAAGATGAAGGCCCCCAATAGTTACTTCGTTCAAGCTTCTATAGTCGACACACATTCTCCTTGAACCATCTTTCTTGTTCACAAATAGAACTGGGGCGCCCCATGGAGACAAACTGGGGCGAACAAAACATTTTTCTAGTAATTATTCCATTTGCTTCTTCAATTCAATTAAATCTTTGACATCCATTCGGTAAGCTCTTTTTGAAATTGGTGCAGCTCCGGGTAATAGTTCAATAGAAAACTATATATCACAATCACATGGCATACCTGGTAATTCTTCCAGAAATACGTCTGGGTATTCACACACTATTCTGATGTGCTCCAAAGATTTCTCCTCCAATTGATTTACCATTGCTTCTGCTGTTGCTGGCATACTGACATTGACTTCAATTCTTTCTCCTTGCAGACAGGTTAATGTAACCATCCTCTTAGCACAAGATATTACCCCATCATACTTGGTTAAGTAGTCTATTCCATGTATCACATCGATTCCGCTTGATTCCTAGATTATCAGCTCTACTACAAAGCTTAGGCCTCTAATTTCAATCTTAGTGTGAGGGCATGAGTGAGTGGCTCTAAGTTCACCTCCAGGTGACTGAATTAATAGTTTCTTCTTCAAGGGATAGTTTAGTATTTTATGCTTTTCCATAAATGACTTTGTTACAAAAGAGTGAGATGCTCCAGAATCAAATAAAACTGATGCAGTTATGGAGTTAATAAGAAACATACCATACACCACATCGGCATCCTCATGAACTAATTCTGTTGTCACGTGATTAACTCTTCCCTTACTCTGGTTCTGCGAAGTCTTGTTTTGTGCAGATCCACGAGCAGGTGTATTCTGATCAGCCCTTTGGTTGCTGTTGCTCTGGGGTGTCTGTTGATTGCGCCTTGGGCAGTTGTTAGCATAGTGGCCAAGTTCGCCACACTTGAAACAACCATTAGGTTGGACTGGAGTAGTTGTGCTGTTGTTTTTGGCTGGTGTGGTGTGTTCACGACGCTTCCTTGACGATTCTGTTGGTACCCACTAGACCTTTGACTATTCTGAGAGTTGTTCCTCTACTGGTTATGATATTGGTTGCTCTTCTGACCTTGTTGTTCAAAGCGCTGTGCTTGGTAGTTGTTGTTCCCACTCTGATTTCCAGAGCAGAACTGAGAACCTTAGGAGTTGTTCTGACGGGTATTCCTGCTGTACTACCCTTGGAACTTTCTCTTATGATCAGACAACTCTTTTCTTTTGCTCTCAAGGCCAATTGCCTTATTAAGCAAAGTCTGGAAGTTGGGAAAGTTGTGGCTCTGCAGCTGATAGTTTAAAGGCCCAATCAAGCCTTTCAAGAAACGTTCTTGGCGCTTCTCATCAGTGTGCACTTCTTCTGGAGCGTAGTGTGAAAGCTGGGTGAAGCGATCACGGTACTCACTAACAGACATGTTCCCTTGTGTGAGGGATAGGAACTCCTTTTTCTTGAGCTTCATTATTCCCGAGGGAATATGGTGAGCACGGAAGTTCAGCTGGAATTCCTGCCAGGTTATGGCGTCAGCATTAGCATGTGCCGCGGTGAAGGCATCCCACCAGTCGGACGCGACGCCTTCAAGCCTTCTTGAAGCGTACAAGACCTTTTCCCAGTCATTGCACTGGTTAATGTCCAGTTTCTTTCCGATGACCTTAAGCCAGTCATCGGCATCCAAGGGGTCAACCACATTAGAGAAAGCAGGTGGGTGATGTCTCATGAAATCCCGATGCTTGTCTCTAGCTTGTGGTGCATTCGACTATTGATGTTGGTTGTGCTGATTTTGTTTTATCTGCTGCACAGAAGCAGTGAGTCCTTGCAGAAGCTGCATCTGCGCTGCGATGAATTGCTCCATGTTGGGATTTGGTGGTGGTGGTGGCAATTGCTGACCACACTGGTTTCTGTTGTTCCGGGGACCTGAGCGAGCGTTCACCATTTGGTTGGTTAGAAAGTGCAATTCTGGGGTAAGTGAGGAGTAGAGAAGGATTCTAGGGGGAATAACTTATTATTAAAATTAAGTTTATTATTTTTATGCCCTTATGACCATCATTCCACAAGACCATTGCACTCAAGCAAAAATCCAAATCAAACATTGCAAACAACACCATCACATGGTTGTTATTATTATAAGTATAGTATTATAAAGTGTTCATCGTCTAACGCGAAAACTAACTTATTACAATGTAAATGAAAATCTATAGCAGTCTGGTGATGGATCCTGGTTCTCCATAGTGGATCCTCTTGCGGGGAGAGGACAATGCCATGCCAGGGACTTGGGCTTCAGGGGGATCCCTTCCTTCTAGCTAAGCTTCCAGGGCTGCAATCCTTGCATGTGCATCCTCCAGCTCCAAGTGTACCCTGGAGAGGTCCAGGGTAGCACTATCCAGGTCGGTGCTAAGACCTGCCACCACACCAACTAGGGTGTTGAGGCAATCTTCTCCAGCTCTACCTGGAACAATGCTGGTTTGGCTTTCTCCACGAAGACACAGAGGAAGATGCATGTACTTCGTATTGTGCAGCTGCTGCCGGTAAGTGTGGCTGAGGGACCACAAAGTTCGCCTAGCAGCATCGCTGACCGAAGCAGCGTAGGTGGATAGCGGCGTAAGAGACTCATGAGCTGACAGAGTCCCGAACCCTCTATCACCTGCATCCATCACCCTGACATGAATGCGAGTGATGTAGTAGAAAGCCCGAGGGGGCTCGTACACTCGCCTTGTCTCATACAGGGGTCGGATGTAGGTTCCCAACGCATGCATAACATCCTGCAGCAGGTTAGGGAAGTGCCCTGTCTCGAACATTGATGTATAATGTTCGGTGACAGGCCATATCCCCATGAAGTGGTCCTGCTGTTCACCGTTGGCTTCCTCGTTGATGTTCTCTTCTTCTTCTTCTTTTTCGTCGTCGTCTTCATCATCGTCACCAGTGTTGTCCGGGTCGTCGCCTCCGGGAGCAGGGGCTTGGACTGCTGGTGCTGGCAGTACTGAAGATGACGATCCAGCTGTGAAGGCTAGTGATTCTGCCAGCGGGGTGGGCATAGGCAAAAACTCCTTCGAGCTATCCTCCAGAATAACTCCGTTCTCCACACGAATGTGAGGGAGATCCACAGGGATTTCCTCGACTACCACTGGGTAGACGGGAACTTGCCGTGGCGGAGGGATGTAGTTGGTATTGGTCCGGGTGGTTTGGATTGTACGCACCATCTACAAGAGAAAATGTCAACTTAGTTGAATTTTAAAGAGGTAAGATTAATAAAATAATTTTGTAAGAACAAAATAAGCATGTTTTGAATAGACTAGGCTTTTCATTTCTAACTAGTCTAACGACCTAGAGTCAACATAGCTTCAATACCACTTCTGTCACACCCGGTTTTGGGGGCAAAACCGAATGCATAGCATATGTGTGCCATGATCCATTTTCCACACATATGTTGACGTCACAAGTGTAATATATCAAAAGACAATGCAATAAAGGCGTAAAAAGGAGTAGAATAACTTTATTACATCATCCGAATCATAGTATCTTAAACAAGTATCATTATCAAAGTACGTCGGAATTAAACATGGACACTTCCACAGGAAGGTGTCTACCGCATCATTAGACTCAAAATTCATCAACGTCATATGCGAAGTCTTCGTCATCACCCTCTGATCAAAATATTATCAAGGGTGAGCTCACTTATGGTCGGGGCTCAACAAGTGGGGGAAATAATGCAAAGTTAACAAGGTAGGCTATGGATAAGCGGTAAGCATTTTAATTGGTCAATATTTTATTAGCAACACCTGACTTACTAATTGTAAGTGTATCCCAAAATTTCCCAGTTAAACATAAGTACATGAGTATATTTCAAAACACTTAAGTGAAATCGCTTAAGCAAACCACTAGTGGATCATCGGTCCACAATTTATTTTCCATCTTTAAGTTCAATTATCATGTGAGAGTCCAGGTTGCTCTTAACCGTGAGCACGGCTGATATATCAGTTTTACACTCTGCAGAGGTGGTACAACTTTACCCACAAGCCGTGTATCCCATCTAGCCTGGGTTGATCAAACCCATAAACACTTCCTAGGTGAATGGCTAGGGATCCACTATGAGGTTTTCACAAAATATCCTTAGTGCGAAGCCACCCGCTAAGGTTTCTACGTCAGTATTGATGGCCCTCTGGGTGAGGTAACTTAGCCAAGACTACCACCCCATGTTAACATGAGCTGCCACCAAACCACTACCGCCCCCTCTTGCCCATCTTTCAGGTAGGGTTGCTAAGCACTAAGTGTCCTATGGGTCATCCTCGAACGTGTTTGGTCCGTCTACCTCATAGTCAACTTGTAGCATCGATTTGCGTAACATACACAATTACATGGGTAACATTCACCATTACATAAACAATCACATATCACACAACTATACTTAGAACTAATGTCTAAATCATATCTATTTTATTAATCCACTAAATTTTCCACTTTGAGTTATCATTGGTGAAAATTATATGAGCAGGTGACTACAAAGCTATTTTATCTAATATAGCGTAGACAAAATGACTTAACAAATTTTACGGAAAATAATTACTAATTAATTATTTTCTTTATGACTAATATTAGCCTTTTGGGTTTTATCCTTTCCTTGCTAAATAGAACTTATAAGTATTGCTAAAATGTTTATTTATAAATCACATGACAATAATATTGTAAATTTCTAACTTTGGACTTTAGTAACATAATCATGATTATTTTGACATAAATAGATATTTTACAATTTTTTTGTGAATAAGTGATATGCGTATGACACAAATATCGTGATTAGTAAAAACATATATTTTAACATGACCAAGAAGATGGGGCCTAGTACCTCTTTCAAATTTCTATATCAGTAAAACTATACTTAAACATCTACTAATATAATATTGTTTTATATGCTAAAATGAGAAGTTAATCGAAAACGATTCTAGTACTTAATCACAAAATTAAAGAATCGTGACATAACTTATTTATTTTCGAAATATAAAAACAATGTCCATATCCAAAATATTGTTGTCGGGGTTGATTCACAATTAAACGTATACTTCGGGCGTAGCAAGAAATAAACATGGATCTCTTTTTAATGGTTTCTGGACTGAACAAAATTTATACAAAAGCCAGGGACTAAAATGCAAAACGATCATCTTCTACCTCGGGCTGGTTCGTGCGCAGGGAGGGGCTCGACGAGGGGGAGCGCGGCGGCCGAGCAAGAGCAGGGCGGATGGCTAGACAACGAGGATTGGCGAGTGACTCCGGCGTCGACTAGAGGTGGGGTTCGAGATCCGGCAAGGCGGCGGGCTTGTGGGCGTCTGGTGGTGTGGCGTGGTCACGGGTGAGGGAGTGTTTGTGTGCGATTTGGAGAGGAGAGCTCGGGCAGGGGAGAGAAAAGAGAGCTCCGATCGGTGGTTTTTATAAAGGGAGTGTGACGGAACCTCCCAAGTTATTTGGCCCACCTACGGTTGTCCTTATCCTACAGACTTTGGATAACCCCGTAGGTGCACATAATCACTCGACGAGTCGGTATCTATATCCTTATTTCCTCGCCCATGAGCGCTTCACACGTCACGCAGATATTACAACACATCGGAGGAACGAATAAGCGGGAGCGAATTACAATAACTTAATTTACATTCATCAAAATATAGAGAGAGTGTTATTATTACATTACCAAGTGAGAGCACCTAGAGGGGGGGTGAATAGGTGATCCTATAAAAACTTAAAACTTAATGCCACAAACTTGATTAAGTGTTAGAGCAATAAAGCCAAGTGGCTAGAAAGGAGTTCTTGCAAAACACAATAACCACAAAGATATCAACACAGAGAGGCACAATGGTTTATCCCGTGGTTCGGCCAAGTTCAACACTTGCCTACTCCACGTTGTGGCGTCCCAATGGATGAGGGTTGCAATCAACCCCTCTCAAGTGATCCAAAGATTCACTTGAATACCACGATATTTCTTTTCCTTTCACTATATCCCGTTTGCGAGGAATCTCCACAACTTGGAGTCTCTCGCCCTTACAAAAGATGATCACAAATGAACACGGAAGTAAGGATGGGATGAGCAACACACACAAGTCCACAACAATACGCACACACACACGGCCAAGACTTCAGCTCAAATGAGTATATCAAAGTTCTCACTAGAACGGAGCTCAAATCGCTAAGAATGTCAAACGAGTGCGCAAGAACGAAGTGTGAATGATCAAGAATGCTCAAAGTGTGCTTGGTAGTTTCCTCCATGCGCCTAGGGGTCCCTTTTATAGCCCCAAGGCAGCTAGGAGCCGTTGAGAGCATTCCAGGAAGGCAATCCTTGCCTTCTATCGATTGGCGCACCGGACAGTCCGGTGCACCACCGGACACTGTCCGGTGCGGATTTCTTTCCTGTTCTGGCGCAGCCGACCATTGGAGGTTTGGAGCCGTTGGCGCACTGGACACTGTCCGGTGCCCCCTTCATACCGTTGGCCTGGCCACGCGTCACGCGCGGATTGCGCGGCCGACCGTTGGCTCGACCGACCGTTGGCTCACCGGACAGTCCGGTGCACACCGGATAGTCCGGTGAATTTTAGTCGTACGCCGCCGACGATTTCCCGAGGGCGGCCTTTTCACCAGAGCCAGCCTGGCACACCGGACAGTCCGGTGCACCTAGACTGAGCAGAGTCTTGGCTGCTCGAGCCAAGTCTTTTCCAATTGTCTTTTCTCTGATTCTAGCACTTAGACAAATATGTTAGTACACAAAAACCAATGTACTAAGTCTAGAATCATACCTTTGTATTGATTTGCACTTTGTCCACCCTTTGGCATATACTCATTCCCTTAATGTGTGTTGGGCACTTAATCACCAAAATCTTATAGAAATGGCCCAAGGGCACATTTCCCTTTCAATCTCCCCTTTTTGGTGATTTATGCCAACACAACAAAAAGCAACTAAAAGAAGTGCAACATCAATGCAAATGAGAACACAAATTTGATTTGATTCAAATTTGGCATATTTGGATCATTCTTTGCCACCACTTGGTTAGTTTTTGTAAATCAAACTCAATTTCCTATCTCTAAGTCAAATTCACTTGTTGAGGCATAGAGAAAGGTATTCCAAGATAAATTGATCACTGATTCAAAAACTCCCCCTATTTCCCATAATCAAACATTCTCCCCACAAGAGACCAACTTTTGACAAAAAGAGACATTTAGAATTTTGACAAATCAAAAGTCCTAACTCTACTATTTTCAAAATTCTCAAGTGGTAGCTGATCCATTTCTTGCTTTGGCCTTATTTTCTCCCCCTTTGGCATCAAGCACCAAAACGGGATCAATCTTGGCCCTTAAACCCCATTGTCTCACCAAAATTGTCAATTAAGAGCAAAAGGCAATGAGAGACATGGAGATGAACTTGGAGTAAGTTACCCTCTTATCGGAGTGCAGTGGAAGTCTTTCATGGTCCAAGTCCACCTTTCCCTTTCAATCCACCTTTGAGACTAATTTAAGAACACTCAAGCACATGGTTAGTCCCAAAGAGTCAAGTTGTAGCACATCTCCCCCTAAATATGTGCATCACTTGCAAATGGACTTGTGAGGTCCGGGGAGTGCTTGTACAACTTGAGCACCATAAATAAACAACAAAATGCTTAAGGAACATGATCAAGGCATAAAACACATGTATGTTATAAATCAATCCAAGTTCCGCGAATCTAAGACATTTAGCTCACTACGCAGCCTGCAAAAGGTCTTCTCATCTAGAGGCTTGGTAAAGATATCGGCTAGCTGGTTCTCGGTGCTAACATAAAACACTTCGATATCTCCCTTTTGCTGGTGGTCTCTCAAAAAGTGATGCCGGATGTCTATGTGCTTTGTGCGGCTGTGTTCAACAGGATTATCCGCCATGCAGATAGCACTCTCATTATCACATAGGAGTGGGACTTTGCTTAGATTGTAGCCAAAGTCCCAGAGGGTTTGTCTCATCCAAAGTAGTTGTGCGCAACACTGTCCTGCGGCAACATACTCGGCCTCAGCGGTGGATAGGGCAACGGAAGTTTGTTTCTTAGAACTCCAGGACACCAGGGACCTTCCTAAGAATTGGCACGTCCCTGATGTACTCTTCCTATCAACCTTACATCCAGCATAATCAGAGTCTGAATATCCAACCAAGTCAAAGGTAGACCCCTTTGGATACCAGATCCTGAAGCAAGGCGTAGCAACTAAATATCTAAGAATTCGCTTCATGGCCACTAAGTGACACTCCCTTGGATCGGATTGAAATCTAGCACACATGCATATGCTAAGCATAATATCCGGTCTACTAGCACATAAATAAAGTAACGACCTATTATAGACTGGTATGCCTTTTGATCAACGGACTTACCTCCTTTGTTGAGGTCGACATGTCCGTCGGTTCCCATTGGAGTCTTTGCGGGCTTGGCGTCCTTCATCCCAAACCGCTTGAGCAAGTCTTGCGTATACTTCATTTGAGAGATGAAGGTGCCATCCTTGAGTTGCTTCACTTGGAACCCAAGGAAGTAGTTCAACTCGCCCATCATTGACATCTCGAATTTCTGTGTCATCACCCTGCTAAACTCTTCACAAGACTTTTGGTTAGTAGAACCAAATATTATGTCATCGACATAAATTTGGCACACAAATAGGTCACCATCACATGTCTTAGTGAATAAAGTTGGATCGGCTTTCCCAACCTTGAAAGCATTAGCAATTTAAAAGTCTCTAAGGCATTCATACCATGCTCTTGGGGCTTGCTTAAGTCCATAGAGCGCCTTAGAAAGCTTACACACATGGTCGGGGTACCGTTCATCCTCAAATCCAGGGGGTTGCTCTACGTACACCTCCTCCTTGATTGGCCCGTTGAGGAAAGCGCTCTTCACGTCCATTTGGAACAACCTGAAAGAATGGTGAGCAACATAGGCTAACAATATGCGAATTGACTCTAGCCTAGCCACAGGAGCAAAAGTCTCCTCAAAGTCCAAACCTGCGACTTGGGCATAACCTTTTGCCACAAGTCGAGCCTTGTTCCTTGTCACCACCCCGTGCTCGTCCTGTTTGTTGCGGAACACCCACTTGGTTCCCACAACGTTTTGCTTGGGACGTGGCACTAGCGTCCAAACTTCATTTCTCTTGAAATTGTTGAGCTCCTCCTGCATGGCCAACACCCAGTCCGGATCTAGCAAGGCCTCTTCTACCCTGAAAGGCTCAATAGAAGAGACAAAAGAGTAATGCTCACAAAAATTAACTAATCTAGAGCGAGTAGTTACTCCCTTGCTTATATCACCCAATATCTGATCGACGGGATGATTCCTTTGAATCGTCGCTCGAACTTGAGTCGGAGGGGCTTGAGGTGCTTCTTCCTCCATAACATGATCATTTTGTGCTCCCCCTTGATTACACGCCTCTTCTTGATGAACCTGTTCATCGTCTTGAGTTGGGGGTTGCACCATTGTTGAGGAAGAAGGTTGATCTTGCTCTTGGCGTTCCTGTGGTCGCACATCTCCAATCGCCATGGTGCGTATTGCGGCCGTTGGAAGAAGCTCATACGAAGTCTTCTTGAGGAGGTGATGAAGGTAGACTTGGTTTATGGCGTGGCAAGCCATGTTCACGGCTTCCGACCAAAACCGCTCAGGCGTCTTGAACTCTCCAAGCATCGTCCTTGCCATGTCTATGAGCGTCCTGTTCTTCCTCTCTACCACACCGTTTTGCTGTGGTGTGTATGGAGCGGAGAACTCATGCTTGATTCCTTCCTCCTCAAGATACTCCTCCACTTGAAGGTTCTTGAACTCGGACCCGTTGTCGCTCCTTATCTTCTTCACCTTGAGCTCAAATTCATTTTGAGCTCTCCTTAGAAAGCGCTTGAGGGTCCCTTGGGTTTCAGATTTATCCTGCAAAAAGAATACCCAAGTGAAGCGGGAAAAATCATCAACAATTACTAAACCATACTTACTTCCCCCGATGCTAAGGTAGGCGACGGGTCCGAAGAGGTCCATATGCAGCAGCTCCAGGGGTCTTGATGTGGTCATCACGTTCTTGCTATGATGAGCGTTTCCCACTTGTTTACCTGCTTGACAAGCTGCACAAGGTCTATCTTTTTCGAAAGTCACATTTGTTAGACCTAACACATGTTCTCCCTTTAGAAGCTTGTGAAGGTTCTTCATCCCCACATGTGCTAGACGGCGATGCCACAGCCAGCCCATGCTAGTCTTAGCAATTAAGCATGCATCTAGACCGGCCTCCTCTTTTGCAAAATCAACTAAATAGAGTTTGCCGTTTAGTACACCCTTAAAAGCTAATAAACCATCACTCCTTCTAAAGACAGACACATCTACATTTGTGAATAAGCAATTATATCCCATATTACAAAGTTGACTAACAGACAATAGGTTATATCCGAGCGATTCTACTAAAAACACATTAGAAATGGAATGCTTGGATGAAATTGCTATTTTTCCTAGTCCTTTAACCTTGCCTTGGTTCCCATCACCGAATATGATTGAATCTTGGGAATCCTTGTTCTTGACGTAGGAGGTGAACATCTTCTTCTCCCCCGTCATGTGGTTTGTGCATCCACTGTCGATAATCCAGCTTGAGCCCCCGGATGCATAAACCTGTAAGGCAATTTAGGCTTGGATCTTAGGTACCCAACTCTTGTTGGGTCCTACCAGGTTAGTAACAATGGTCTTAGGGACCCAAATGCAAGTTTTATCTCCCTTGCATTTTGCCCCTAATTTTCTAGCAATCACCTTCTTATCCTTTCTACAAATTGCAAAGGAAGCATTGCAAGCATGATAAATTGTAGACGGTTC